>NC_054540.1:25055553-25368053 GCF_017654505.1 Polyodon spathula | reverse complement strand
TTCACAAGCCAACTTATATATATATATATCATTATATATATATATATATATATATATATATATATATATATATATATATATATATATATATATATATATATATATATATACACACACACACAAATTTTTTTTTTTGTTTTTACAATTTTATAATTGTTTTGGTTGATAAGGATTCATATTTTTTGTTCATTATTCATTATTCACATACAATATGGAAAATAATAATTCTGTTGGAATTGAATGCAGGTATCAAATACTGTAAGAAAAAAAGAAAAAAAAGAAAACGATATAAGTAATACTAGTTTATTGTGGCTGTTTCAGAGGGTTTATAAAATACCTGGACTCAGGATAGTTACGGCTGTTAGAAGAGCATGCTCTTCCTGAGTCATCTGCAACTCTCCAACGCTTTTGTAGAAATTGAACATTGGGTTGATGTATTCATCTGATATACCTAACAAGCAAATACAAAGACAGAGGAAAAACATGCTTATTCTGGACATAAGTTAGAGTGTGCTGCCAGTTAATATGGTTACATGGTTTTTACATTTAGTTCTGTATATTTCAAATACAGTATATAGTATATTTGCAGGGCTAAAAATCACAATGGAGGCAGGGTTGTTTTGTTGACTTTATTTTAGTTTCTGAAGATTATTTTATGCTAGAAAAAAATGATAGTTTGTCTGCATAGGCATGAGCAAATTAAACAACTCATGAGAATGACTGACATTGATGTGTTTATTTGAGACCAATCTCTGCTGTTCTTAATTTTCTTTAGCGCATAGACAACTGAGATACTTACTTAAACAAATATCTGACCCAATATTGCCCTTGTAAGCGACAATCGTGAAACTTGAGGAGGGTGGGGGTGAGACAGTCCATGCTACACCCTCCCTGAATACCTTTTAGTAAGCATGCACTCAATGCATATTTGTTCAGTTACTGTCATAATGTCCTGAGGGTTCAAATCAGAAACCGAGATGCAAGTTTCTACAATGTCTACTGTATTTAGCTTTAGTTATAATGATGACCTTAAAATTAACTAAGTACTGTATGCTTTGGTACATGTCTGCACCAGCTGAGTGCTAAAAGGAGGTTTATAGTTCCAAACATGACATATAAAAAGTCAGTACATATTCAAGAACTATAAGCCTGTAAGCTTGGTTCTATCTATCTATTATTCTCATCAAGGTGTGTCATTAACCAGCAGTACACTGACATCTTCAGTAATGAAGAAACTCATGAAAGCATGTGTCATTCTCATTTAAATAAATATATTAAGAAGCATTCATTCCCTTCACACACACACCCCCCCCCCCCCCCCCCCCCCAACCCCCTTCCTCCGTCGTCATAAAGTATTAGTTATAAATCAATTTCGAGCTGTATTAAAATTGTATGAGGATACTCTAACTGAGCTAGCTGCTGTTAAAATATTGAAAACCTTTTGGGTTAGCTGTTTCTTCATTAAAATCTATAGGTTAGTGATAAATGAATCCTGCATCACTTACAAAGGTCAGGTCATCTTCATGAATCTATTTTTTGCATTTTGAAGTATTTTTAATGAATGATGTCAGATTTTTGTTTTTTAACAGGAGTTAGATGCACAGCGAAACCTGAATTAACCACACACCAAAATAACTGCCCCTTTCTGGGGATTATTAGCTGGTACTTACACAACCTACATCCTATTGTCTGATGTCTAGTAGTATAGTTTGGTTCAATTGAGGGTTTTCATGTGACGTCTCCTCACCACGGCACAGACACACGGGCAGTTAAAACTACCATAGGCCCCTTTTCAAATATTATGCATGCGTACCATTCTATTCACCAAAGAGAGGCTAGGAGGGATAGAAAGTAAACAAAGATGGTGTGCCCTGATGAACAATTGCTGACAAGCAAAAACATACATATCTTGACTAGACTGTTCAAGCTGCATGTGGTTACAAAAATTGTATTATCTATGTGTACCAATTTAACAAATGCTATTGGGTGAGTCGGGCATATTTAATTGAGATACTGCATGTGTAAAATGTAAGGGCTGTTCCTATTTTTGGAAGTAAGTGAAGGTGTCCATCTTGTGGGTACATTAAATTCACACTAACGTTCATTGTTTGTTGTTCTATTTTCTTTTTTTAATTAAACTTAAGAGAAAGCGATTAACTGTAGTCAAGCTAAATAGTTTTTACTTTGTCGCGGCAATCAGCCTTTGACGATGATGCACATAAAAAAGACATCAGCTTGAAGCGTAAGTTTTATATTTACATTTGACTTCGGGACTTGGGATGTCATGATAAATAGTGTCTCTGTGTCCTAAATTCACCCTGATTGGTCAGACTTTAAAGAGATGTCATGCCACTAGCTTATTCACCACACAGTTTTCAGGGGGTGTCACAAAATGTATTATATGTATGCAGGTCCCATTATTAAAAGTTTACGATTCGATCACTTTTTATAGCATAGGAATACTGTTTACAAAAGAATGGCACTTTGAGTAGATTGTGACTTTTTACATTACTTTCACATTGTGGTGTCTACACAAACCGTACTTGGAATTTGTGACCCCTACTGTGCACCCCTAGTGAGCGAGCACACTTTGATGTGATTTTCTGTGATCATTCTAGTATCTTTTTTCCTTTAAAAAAATAAAAAAAAAACTTCTACAAGAAAATATACATTTCCAACAGTTTGTTTAGAAATACAGTACTAATATGAATTATATATAGTACTTCTATGTTGTTTGTATATACATGTTTAACATCTTTCGTTAAATAGACTTGGAATTAAAACAATGTATATGACATATTTGATACTCTAGAGTATCATAACTTTGTGTGGGGGGGTTCAAAAAATGTTGTTCTACAAAGCTTAACTGGAATCTGTAGATTGTATGTTCCTGTAAAATCAACATGAGCATGTTACAATTAAACGGTTAAGTTAAAAAACTGTACTAAAGGACTATGTACAGTATTAACAATATGTAAGTACGTCGATAACGATTTCTGTTTAGTTTTCAAGTTGCCTAAAATTACACGCAGATGAATGCGGTTTTCATTGTTGTTTATTTAAACATGTTATAAACTGATATTCTGTGATTTCATATTAATATGTCTGAAATATATCTGTAATTTTAGGCTACTTAAAAACTGAACCAAAATCATTATCAATGTACCTTACATATCGGTAATTTCTGGGTACACAGAGGTCACAAATTCTAAGTATATATATATATATTATATATGTCTAATTCCTGTGACTGGAGGCGAGAGGTGTGCTCTGCGGTTGCTAATATACCACATAATTATAATTACAACCTTATAATTACAGATTCTACAGCCCTATAGTGCGTTTAAATAATTTATTATTATTAATATTACTGTTATTGTGTGTGTGTGTGTGTGTGTTTGTGTGTGTGTGTGTGTGTATGTATATATATACACATATATGCGATCTATTTTTAATGAACACCAATTGGCCAACGGCGATGATTTTCTTGACAACTTAATAGAAGTATGACATTTTAATAGACTTTGAGTTACTATGTTTCAGAAATTAAATGCTTTTCCCTGATGGTACCACTAGATGGTGTTATCTACTAAATTAAAAGAGGACTTTGAAAACCAGCTGTCTACAGTTACAGTTAGCATTTCACATTCTAACAGCATGTGTGTGAGGAGACATGGATGAAAGAATTTCATAAAAGAAAAAAACACTTTTCACTGTGGTATTATCACACTTTTTATATGGATGAAAAAAGTGTGATAATACCACAGTAGTGACATCAAAGAGTGTAATTCCTCTAGAGGAAATAAAATGAAAATATGTCCAGGGTCTCTGAATGAGCTGGCTCAGAGTGGCAAACCATATCCTCCTGGGCAAGTGCAGCACAACCAGGAGGACCCTCGCGCCCTCGTTCAGTTCTTTCTCCAAGAAGGACAGGATCAGTCCTAGAGGGGGGAAGGCATACAGCAAGCCTTGAGGCTAGCTGTGGGCTAGGGCATCGATTCCCAGATGGCCCCCACGTCTTTGAATCAAGAACCACAAAGAGCAACGTGTGGACTCCTCTGAGGCAAACAGGTTGACTGCTGTGCTGCCGAACCTGTTCCAAATCATGGCTACCACCTGGGGATGCAGACGCCACTCGGCGTGCTGAGAAGCCCCCCTCGACAGCAGGTCTGTTGCCTGGTTTGAAACCCCTGGAAGGTGGACTGCCCTGTGGGACAGAAAAAATGTTTGTGCCCAGATGAGCAACTGGAAAGCCGCTTGTTGCAACCCTGTGTATCGTAGACCCCCCTGGTGATTGACATATGCCACGACAGTGGTGGTGCATTGCCAGTATGCTAGAAGCGGATGCTGGCTGAACGGGTGCAGGGCCTGAGGCCAGAGCCCAACCGGGTTGCTGCTGCTGGGCTGTGTTCGGCTGGCGCTGCCTCTGTTGAGGGCGCTGCTGGGATCTCTGCCAGGCAGTGCCTGCCGCTGTCAAGGGTTAGTTGCGGGGGTACTGCCTCTTTGGCCCAGGTGGAGCAGTCACTGGGACAGTGCACAGATGGGTCCAGGGTCTCCATTGCTGTTACCCTGGTGCTGGGTATGTGTAGGTATCTATGAGCTGCTTTGACGACTCCCTTGCACAGTGAGACCGCTGCAGCATGGCTGGCCCAAAGGTATAGCCAGGGTAGATGGGCGCGTTGAGCATGGATGCTTTGTCCGCATTCGGGACCCTGGCCTGGGAGAGCCAAAGCTGGCGTAGCGCAACCACAAGGGCTCTTAGGTTACGTCCGATAGCTTGGACACCATGCCGAGCTATGCAAAGCAGCTGATCATTCATCAGCCTCAGCTCATTAATAATATGAGAAGAAGGCTGGGCAGACAGGTCCTGCAACAGCTGCAATTGGTACACAGTCAGCAGACCACAGATGTTTGCTAGTCTTGCTGCCAGTGCAGGAGAACTCATGGGACAACGTTGAAATAGTCGATGCCTGCACTAAGGCAGCCACCGCGGAATCAACGGGCGGGAAATGCTGAAGCCCTAGCTTCTCTGGCTCTGGGGGGCCTACAATGCTTCCACCCGTCTGGAGCAAGTGGGCGCTGATGCTGGGCTGTCCCACTAAGACTGCAACTCCTCCACGAAATCCGGGAGACCAGGAGGGGCTTACAGCATTGTGTAGTCAACACAGAGGTTTCAAAAACCAATCGGCTGACCTGGGTCTCCTCAATCCAAAGGATCTGGACCCAGGCTGCAGCTCTGCTCACAAGGGCTGCTAGCTAGTCTTAGTTTGAAGGGTGAATGGAGGACTCCTCCTGTGTAGAGGGCTCCCCGTCTGAGACCTATATGGCTCCTAAATCTGTTTTCCTTCCATCCAAGTCTTAATCAGGCTTTGTTACCACTGAACATATGAAAGACTTCCTGTTTGGAAAGCCTTTGTGTCTGCCTGGTATATTTGGAGCAGAGCATTTTCATGTAAAGAACTATGTGGGTGTAAACAGAGCCTCTCAATCAGACTGCTTCCTCCTATAGAAATAGGAATCTTAAAAGACCATTCAGTCAGTGCATCAGCATGAGAATAAAAACACATTGGGAAAGGTCACCGGCAGATAGGCACCGTTTTCTTTACAGCAAGTGTTTTTAAAATTCATGACGATTGGAGGATAATCCATAAATAATACACGAGGAGGCCTCAAGTGGAAAGCCTGACAGATGAAGAGATTGTTGGCAGCACTTGGTCTCTCACAGCTGAAAAATGTCACAAGCTAACAATAGAGGCAGGGTGATAATAGTACCATTGATGTCATGATTAAAACAATGATTTCTCTAGAGCATTCTTTCTTAAAGAAGAGGTGACATTAATGTAGTGAATATTATTGCCTGTCCAGTCATATACTGATGTACTACCTTTGGTACAAGACTCTCTGTCTGTACAGGGGTCACATTTTCTTTTATAAATTCCATAGAAATTACTTTTCCGTTTTAATGTTGTTCAAATACAAACATTTAAATATATTCAAACAACTTTCACATGGTGACAAAACACAAAAAATGTACGCTGCTCTTATTATAGACTTACAGTGTTATTCAGTATTCACCATGTGACACGTTGATATATGAAACTAGGTCAAAAATGTTTTGCTTACACACAATATACTGTATTTATTGTGCAAATGATCTTTGAATTTGTACGTACTCTAAAAACCAAACAACATGAACCACACAGGAAGAAGAAAGAAACAAGCAGGTGCAATACCTGGTTGACAGTAGCTCTACTGCATTGTACTTTTTTTTACTCCTAAAGTATTTATTCTGAATTAAACCGAGTTCATTTGGGAGCTTGGTGAAATTGCACTCTGGTTTTCCTAGAAGAGGTGAATCTAGCCCAGGTGTGCTCTTGCTATTGTTTTGAACCCTACTGTAAAACAACAGTATAACTGAGGCAAAGCCTGACATATTTACTCAGCTCTGTATTTGCAATGTATGTTTTTCCATGTATTCAAGTCAGTCATTCATGAGTCGCAGAAATGGTAGCTTTTATTTTTATTCACACTGAAGCAGCTGCAGCTGGTGTCAAGGGCCCCCCTTTTCACTCACACCAATCTTTTCTTGAAACCCAACCTTGTCTCCGAAAAGAATGAAACTAAACAAGTAAAGATCACTTGATAGGGCCTCTGTTGAGGGGATCTGTAATTGGCACCATGTTCCAAGAAAACAAAAACCGTTCCTCTTAAATATTCATATTTCCCAGTGTCTTGGTTTACCCATTGGATGTATAATTCATGCCCCCGTCTTAAGCTAAGTTGGATGGTAATGAGTAATTTAATTTTCTGGGCTTGTTCTCTCTCCCTAGCAACAAGGGATGTACAAGTGAGTAAACCTCAACCAAGTGCTCCCTAAATAACAACCAGTACATGTGAGGTTTATTTTTTCTTCCTTATATGCTCAGCTTGCATTGTCATGAAATGTACGGCTCATTCTACAGTCCAGAATGCTAAAGTAAGCTAGCTTAAATTGTAGTAAATTATTGCACACTGGCTCACAATTCTGAAAACAAGCCTCTGAGAATCATTTTTTAATGTTAAAATGTGTCTGTAAGGTGTGCTATTGTTGTTGCTCCTTCACACGTGTAAATGTACAGCACTGAGTCAATATTGAGCATTAAAAAAAAAAACAAAGAATGAAACGGCTGCTTGAAATAGTTAATCACAAACCCAAAACTGACAGCAGGCTGTCTAAAGTGTCATCTAGGGTAGACTATTACTACAATTTCATATTAGATGGGAAATATATGACTAATTTGTCGTTTGCATACTCTTAAAGAAAACAGCAGGATTAAAATGAAATCTTTTGTACTCAAAACAATCAATGCAGTTGTATGCATTTTGCAGCATAGGCTTTGAAGGCCAACTTGTGCTAGCTCCTTCACAAGATGGAACAATATTAGCTCATATTTTAATATTTTATTAACCAGCATACTGAAAGAAATGCTGAAATGTTTCTATTTTTTTGATTTAGAGAACTGCTATAGCCCCGCTGGTGTGAAGTGATCATTTAACATTAGGAAACACATCACGCTTGCTTGCCTTATGTTCTTTTATTCATAGCTGTGCCTGGTTGCTAAAGATTTTATTCATTTTGAAGTACATGCTGGTTGTTTTCACACTATTGCAAAGTCCTGCTTCTAATGGGAATGAAAGTGTCAAATAAGAATGAATTTATGTCAGCGAAAAAAAAAAACAGGGAGGCATATATTATTTTCTATATATATATATATATAGGAGAGCGATATGTTCAATGTACATGTTTGTAAAGCAACATAACATTTTAAGCAAAGTAATTATTTTTACTGAGTGTAGAGCAATAACACATTCTGATTATCATGGTAACAACTAATGGAAGTGATCAAATACAGCATCCCAGAAGCAAATACACAAAACCAAGCTAAATATGCTTCAGGGCTCGTTGTCGTGTTGTAACGAGCCCTATGCACCAGCCGTATCTCCTTGAGTAGATCTATGTGTTAACCCTACCATTACCTCTCCCAGGAATTATATATGCATACCTAGTCAGGGGGTTTCCCATTAGTTAGTGATAGTTTCCTTTTTTGTCTAGGCTCTTCATTGTCTAAATATGTACGTGTATTTGTTGATACAGTAGTTTGTTGTAAAATGCAATGCAATTATCCTTTTTTTCTGACCAAAATTAAAAACATAATTTACCAGAGGTTTTTTTTTTAAAACGATATATATATATATATATATATATATATATATAGATCTATATATATTATATATAATATATATAATATCTATATATATTATATATATATATATATAGTTTATACAGAGGAACGGAGTCTCAGAAGATACCGTGGTTCAACAATTTTAGGTATGGTAACATCAGTAGTATGGATCCTAACGTAACTTACACACTGAGTAGTTCCTTCCTGCATATATTTAATGGCACAAATTTTTATTACCGGTAGTAGTATTATTAGTATTATTATAGCAGTGCCATCCTTAGATTTATGTAATAGATTTTAAGTATTTAACCTTCATTGATTCCTGAGTATTTATACATGCTATTATCTTTTGTTAACATACCGCTCTTCCGAATCCTGTCCTCCAGCATCTCACTGTGCCCATGCGGCAGCTTCCTGTTAAATATCTGTGCAGATCGAAGGAACATTGCTTCTACTGCAGAGCCCTTTAACAAAGCAATCTGGTCCTCGTGGTCCAGAGACTGGAATCCTAAGAAACATTAAAAGAAACACAAAGTTATATAATGAAAGGTTTCTTGAGCACTCTCAATTATCATTTTTAAACCTTAAATTGGAAATTTATTTTTAAAAAATATAGAAGTTGATAAAAGTAATGGAGTGAATACTTTTAAAATATGCCCCGGAATAGCTTGCAAAATTACATTGAATCATAAAAAAAAAAACAATGGTAGTACATAGATAAAAGATACAAAAGATAAGATTGTTATAATCATTATGAAACTTTATGTACTTCGTACTAGTTATGTACAAGTTATGTACAAGTTATATAGTGCTACATTATGTATTCAATGAAAGGTAATAATATTTAAGTTAAACATGAGTTAGTATTATCTAGGTCTGATACTGTTCCCTTTAAAACCACTATACAGTTACTAATAGAAGAAGCATATGTTTTTTTTCAGCCTTCTCCACCATCTTCTAACTGGAATTGTTTTGGCACACAATAACTCATAATGGATTAATGTAATGTAATTCCTTTTTTCATTTCGTTAGAGGGTTTGGTACTCTTGAATTCTATTGATTTTGAGGGTGATAATCCAAGCTGGTTGTGAAATGAATTTCCAGTATGGAGCTGCACAGTAAATTTCAGCCAATAGTATGAACTGTGGTAGTACATATTAAAAACAAAAGTTTGTTAAAATGTAAAGGGCATAACAATAAATAAGCTCTTATATATCCAATATATACATTTCAGTTGAGAAATAGTTTTATTTGAGTTATTGTAAAGATGCAATGAAATACCTGGAAGCCTTTTTGTAAATTCCACCAGTACTTGCACATGACTTGTAGCCATTTCAGTGAGCAAAATAAAGTTTTCATCAGCACTGAATTGCTCTTGAAGCTGAAAATTAAATTGAAAAATGATCTTAAAAGGTTGATAAAACCGGGGGGGGGGTTGTTTATAACCCCAACGAAACCATACATTCACTTAATATCAGATTTGAATCTACAAATCCAATGTCCAATGCTTGGTATGGACATTAACTATACCAATCCTTAATTAATTTAACTTTCTTTATAGGATGTATTGAATCATAGAGGTATGTAGGTAATAATAATCTTTATTTTTATATAGCACCTTTCATAGTGTACCACCGTCACAAAGCGCTTTACAAGATACGAGACTATACTGCAGAGTCACCTATAACAATGTCTCACCTGAAAGACGGAGCACAAGGAGGTTAAGTGACTTGCTCAGGGTCACACAGTGAGACCTCTTGGTTACAAGCCCGTTTCTTTAACCACTGGACCACACAGCCTCCTATAATTGTTTGGGTTGTGATACAAGACCATACTCTTCGTATCTCATTTAATTTGTCTTTCCTCAAAACAGTCCATCATTAAATAATCATTTCATCTTATTTATGTATCATACAAATAGCCCATGAAGACCATCACATGTATTGTGATACAGATTGTTTTGCAGCCTGCATATTGCAATAGTTTCGTATCATGACATAAGTGCATTGTTACAGCCACACCTGACAAGGTAGTTGTTTTGGAACTCACAAGGTTTTTGGCCATGTCTAGCGGAATGCGATACTTGTTGTAGGCATCAAGGATGTAATTGAGGAGGCTTAGCTGTTCCTGGGTGAGTTCAACCTTCTGCTCGATTGAAATAAATAAAGGATTACAGTGAGTGGCACCGCATTGAATGCATGTCACACACATCATACTAGAAAGAGTCAAATAGAACCACAAATAGAAGCCTGACACTAAAAGTTGAATGACGTGTTTATTACATTGATAAGATACAGGAAGGGTCTCTTAGAAAATGTAATAACTATGACAGCAATATGGCTTTTGTGAAAACTAACAGCTGATTTCTGTCTTCTGAATAACCATTACCTTTGAAGGTTTTGTTGTGGATGTGACCTGCTTGGCATCAGCACCATCAGTCTCTTCCCTGACACACTCATCAGATGACAGCTTGGTATTTTTTCTTAGTCTCTTTGACTTGCACTGTATCTCTGTTAACAAACCTGCAAATTACAATGGCTTGCTTTTACTGCAAATCAAATCAAGAAGCTGAAGCTTAGTGCTGAAACGCAGAGTTTAAAGAATACTCACAAAAGCCAGATACCACATTTTAGACTACTCAGATACTGTAGTTCTTATACAGAACCGACAAAGCTGATTTACACATACTGATCACTAGTTTTGTTATTTGCTGTGAGCAAAATAAATGAGAACCATTATGCATATCAGGGCTTGAATTTGACTGAAAATCATTTTATTAACTATTTTATAATACAATTATATTATAGTTCACCAGGGAGCTAAATGAAACTAAGGCTGTCAATATGTGTCCATACTGTCATCTAAGAAAACCATGTACTGTAATGCAGCCAACTGCTTAAGTCATATCAGGATTCTGAAGATTATAGAGTTTGCTGATAATTATTCCTGAAAAGAGAGAAGATTTGTAACAGCTTCAATGGCCTGAGCTATCTGGCCTGCTTGTGAAGGCTTGAACTCCATCCAAGATCCTGGCAGAAAAGGCCATTTTATTTCAGTGTTTAAGGGGGTGTTTATCAGTATTGTAAAATGTATTTTATTAGCAAAGTAAAAACAAAAACAAACAAAAAAAATAATTTAAGTGTATGCTTTTTTATTTCAATGAAGCTTTGAAAATATGTGTTTTTAATGTAAAAAGATTTTTGTTTTTAAGCTGAAACATTAACTGTAAGAAATGCACAAAAAATTACTGCAGGTAGTTGTTTTTATTAGTAAACCTTTTAAAATATTCAACCACAATTTCATTAAACAAATCAAAACTATTTAGATAACATATAAGTGATAAAACAAAAGAAAACCTTTAGCTATTATGTTCTATTAAGGCCATCCGTGCTATTATCTCATAATTTAAGCCTTGCAGACCACCCTCCCTGAATTACACGATTAGACCAGGTCCAAAAATAACCCCATCACTCCAGACTGCATGCCTTGTTTGAAACCTGTCAAGTGTTTGAAGTGCAGGTCTACAAAATGCCTGCCCCCTACAATATTTATAAAAATTCTGATGTACAATTTATGAGAAACATGAGCAGCTCAGTCAAAGTCCTTGGTGTTTCCATTGCCTGGTAGCTTCAAATAGCAACACTCATTGTGGCTCATCTCATCTGGCCCATACCAAGAGTGTAAATTGATCTGCCTTTTGTACAGCTTTATCCTAGCCTTATCCTTAACTCTCACTGGCCATTTCTGAATGCTGAAAAGGACAGCTTAGGGCTCCAAGCAAAATGCTTCAATAATAAAGGACCATTTAAATTTCACTCTAGAATAATGACACTGCATCCCCTTGCAAAGGTTTTTTTTTTATTTATTTTTTTTTTGGATTATTATTATCTTAAATAATTAGTATTGTTATTATGGTTGAGATGACAAACTGTTTATTTATTTATTTATTTTTTACTACACAAAGGCATTGTATGTGACGCTGTCAGATTTCTAATTGTAGGCTATGTTAGTTATAATCTTATAATAATGCTGTTCATATTTTGGTTCCTCAGCAGCATGGGACATTATTAGGCTGTTATCCCAGTTGAAAATGTTGTTATATTTATCCAGGCTAACACTTCTGATAAGATGCTATCAACAAATCAGCAATATATATATATATATATATATATATATATATATATATATATATATATATATATATATATATATATATATATATATATATATATATATATATATATATATATATATATATATATATATATATATATATATATATATATATATATATATATATTAGCTGATTTGCTGATAGCATCTTATCAGAAGCGTTAGCCTGGATAGATAACAACATTTATATATATATCGAGGTGGCCTGGAATGTTGATGTTCCGCCCATGGAAAATATTTTGTGTGCAGATTTCACTTTTTCTTTTTCATTCCCACAGACCAGACTTAATTACATCTCTTATCTTTTAATCAGAATATACAAGAGAAGGGAACAGACACTGTGATAGGTTAATTTCCTGTTGGCTGCTATGTATTGGTTTTTATCTGTGTTTTTTTTTTTTTGGGGGGGGGGGGGCGTCCCAAGCTTCTTACTTACAGTATTAGAAATAGAAAAGAACTAGCATTTAACACTTTCATTACTGCAACTATGAAGGCGGCTAAAACAATGGCATTTAAAATGAAAGAATAATGTTACAAATTGTGGTCTATTCAATTGATTTAACAGTGCTGAATAGTGAAGAACTTGTATCTATCACACAGTATAAAACAGCAGCTCTCACAAACTGCCAAACCAACATCAGCAGTGAAGTAACAGCCATGTGAGAGCCAGTCAAGCCTGATGTACAGATGTTTGTTGATAACTGTCTAGCTACCGATGAACTGCAGCAAAGAGGGCTACTAACAGGAACAAATGGTTAGCAGTCGATTGATCTCTGAACCTAAGTCCCTACTATACATTCTAAATTATGTTAATGACTTCCCCATACTTATCCACCAGGATGAAGATGCCAAGCCCTTAATGGTCATTAGTTGGAATTACTTTTCATTACTGCTGCATGCTTCAACAAGGTGTACTGTCATTCTGTATAGCTGGAATGAATGAATGTTATTCAGTCTTCAAGTCAGTTCTGCTGCACTTACATTCTGCGAGCATTCCCATCTCCTTGCACTTCCTGAGTCGACACTCCTGGCACTTCCTCCTCATGTACATGTCCATCTCACAGTTCCCGCCATTCTTACATTTGTACACTGCATTCTTTGTGATACTCCTCCTAAAGAAACCTGCGGAAGAGACACATTTGGTTTCAATTTAAAATAATCTTCTCTTTGCATTGTACACCAGTGTGTTACCGGTAGCCTACAGGCTAAAGTAAAAGTGCGCTAGGTATTCATTTGATTTTATTACTGTACTGTATACAGTATCGGACTACTGTACAGATTTATATTTTTCATAATGTAATGTGTAGCCTACCAAAAACACATTAGTGTTATTTCAGCACAATGATTTATACATTTAAAATAGATTGAGCACTATAAATGTATGTGTGTGCAATTTTATTGTATTTTTTTAAACCCGACACCTTCTTGTGTGCGGTTTAGCTAGGGGCTACTATATGATTACGAAAAGCTTTTTGATATAAACACATTTTTTATTTGGTGGTGAAGGTGAGGGTCCCACTATAGAATCTGATAGAATTAAACTGCCTTTCATTATTTATTCAAAAAAATGTTGCGCAACTCTCACAATGCTAGAGATCTTGCTAAGATGATTCAAACATATTTAAATTAATATATTGCGGCTTTCTTTATTAACATATTTTCTCTTAGTACATATGACAACATGTATACTTTGCGAATTGTTGCAACAGAAATGCAAATTGTGTTATGTTTTTGTGTTGCGACTGGGCCATCTTAGAACTTCTATCTCAGTGTCTTATATTCTACACTTATATCAATCAGCAGTTTTCCTCTTTTGATTTAATTTTCATTCTCTTTTTGAAATGCTCACTTCTTTACTTTCTTTAGTGTTAATATGCTTGCCAGTGGGAATCTGAAATAAGTTTTGTTTGTTATGAAATGAAGCTGATATTGGTAGGTGTCATGACATCCTTTATAAAAGTTTACCATGGTAAACGTAGAGAAGTGTACAAAAGAGAATAGTGAAACCAAAACAAGGCATAGGTAAACATTGTAACTATAAAGCATGGCAAACCGTGGTAAATGCAAAGTATAACCATGGGGAAAGCATTGGAAAACTGCAAATTTACATATACATTTTGTAAGGGATAGGCGGTTGTACATTCCCACAATCTATGTTTTGCACTTATGTATGCATACAAAGATTGTAATTATTTTTATACAAAGAGTTTTATTTCCTTGGTAACACAGAATATATAAATCTGGTTGTGAATTAAAGCACTCAACTCAAACACAGTAGACATGACATAAACTAAATGACAGAGCCAGGTGAGGTATAAGCAAAATGCAAACTCAACAGCCAGCCAGCTAGCAGTTAGTATGATTTTTTGTGATGAGGCCTATAATTAATATTGAAAACTCGTGAAACATACATTACTGTAAAAGTCCGGTGCAGTACATATCCTAAAAAATATTTCCTCTTTACAAACCCATGAGTTAATTTCAAATATAATCAGGGTCACTGATTTCTTTTTGCCCAATGATCTAAAATACTGATATATTTATAACATAAAATAATAGAGTGTAAGGGAGTTAACTGCATCAATGTGGAAATGGAGTAAATATTAATATTCATTATAAATGTATAATTTCTGGTAGATTAGCAGTTACATTGTCTAGCAATAGCAAATCATAGATATTACTTCGTACATGATTTCACCTAAACGCAACCTAAAAATTACTTTTGGTCATTCCCAATCCCATTTAAAAATGGGCTGCATGTTCATGAAGGACACTATATAAATGAATTGGTGTTGTACAGTAATGCATGCTCACGAAGGACACTATATAAATGAATTGGTGTTGTACAGTAATGCATGCTCACGAAGGACACTATATAAATGAATTGGTGTTGTACAGTAATGCATGCTCACGAAGGACACTATATAAATGAATTGGTGTTGTACAGTAATGCATGCTCACGAAGGACACTATATAAATGAATTGGTGTTGTACAGTAATGCATGCTCATGAAGGACACTATATAAATGAATTGGTGTTGTACAGTAATGCATGCTCATGAAGGACACTATATAAATGAATTGGTGTTGTACAGTAATGCATGCTCATGAAGGACACTATATAAATGAATTGGTGTTGTACAGTAATGCATGCTAATGAAGGACACTATATAAATGAATTGGTGTTGTACAGTAATGCATGCTCACGAAGGACACTATATAAATGAATTGGTGTTGTACAGTAATGCATGCTCACGAAGGACACTATATAAATGAATTGGTGTTGTACAGTAATGCATGCTCACGAAGGACACTATATAAATGAATTGGTGTTGTACAGTAATGCATGCTCATGAAGGACACTATATAAATGAATTGGTGTTGTACAGTAATGCATGCTCATGAAGGACACTATATAAATGAATTGGTGTTGTATAGTAATGCATGCTCATGAAGGACACTATATAAATGAATTGGTGTTGTACAGTTGCCTTGCTGTGTCAGGGGATCCATCTTCATTAGCGGAGCTACATAAATTCAAATTGTATTGTACAGGGCTGCAGGACTTTTAATTAAACATTCTTCCACCTGCTTATCCACAGAATGAAAGGCATTAAACATTTACAGTGCAGGGAGCTCATTTCTTAGGTTATTACTCAGCAGAAATATGAGAAGGGAAGCTGACTGTTCCTTTTAAAGCTTTAAATGCAAAAACACCCACAAGTAATTTAATCACCTTGATTTGTATTTTCCTTGATAAATAAATGATTTCGAATTTGAATGAATTCCTTTTGTGTAAAGGCTGTTTGTCAGCGTTATAAACATAGTCATCCTCTTCAACTTAATGGATGTCTCTCATGTTTGGTTTGTATGTTCTTCTGGATGGTTTTGACTTCGATTATGGCTCAAGTTTCAATACTATTTTGAGCTACCTGCCAAAATGTATATTTTTTGATGCTTAGAAAGAGTATAATAAAATATAATATACAATTTAGATTTTGCAATTTTTCTTTTTTGTTTTTGTTTTATTGAACAAGAGGTGGCCACATTTTTTAACATTTTGTGACAATCTGTTGGCAGCATCACAAATGCAACCAGGAAATTATAGGCGGGGGGGGGGGGGGGGGGGAGCGGAGCTATTTAATCCCTCAGGTAGGAGTTTGCATTTTATTTTTTGAGATTTTATAGCGATTACGGCATTAGTCATAGTCTTTTTTCTAAATGTAAAGAGATTTACAATGTCTTTAGAGTGCACAAAAAGAAACGGGAGGGGGGTGCGGCGCTAGCTTTGGGCGGAGCTCGCTAGAGAGCTGAGCTGAAGGAGCCGCCTATTGCGATTAATCCTCAGGTAGAGTTTGCATTTTATTTTTACAGCACATTTCGATGTTACCACATTTAGTTACCTGTTTAAGAAAAGAACCATTACAGTTACAAGTTACTGAAAAATGTTATCAGATTAGAGTAATGCATTATATTTAATGTGTTACTCCTCAACACTGACCAAAGGCCACTATGTCATTCAAGTTTGCAGGTTTAAAGCTATCAATTAACATGCACAATAAAAAAATAAATAAAATAACCCACTGAATACAGGTAATGATCAATCTGTTTCAACTAAAACAATTTAACAATCAACAGTTTCCATAAAAGTATATATGTTTCCTCATGTAGCAGCCCCAACCTTTTGAATAATTATCTTGTCTAAAATAGTTTCTTGTATATTTTAGATCGTTTCTTAAACAGTGTGTAGGTCAAACAAACAGAAAAGTATCAAGTATCATTGTGTGATTGTTTTTTCTGTTGCTACATTGGCAGAGTCACTGCATTCAAGTAGACAGATCTCTACACAGACAGTGAAATGAGCATTTGCAGCCAAAGCATCCTATTCCTTGCATTCACACTGCCAGAACAAAACAGCACGTCAGGGGCTTTGATAGGCTATGATGACAACCAGTCATCAACACATGATTTAAATAAGATGCTTATTGATATAAATAAATCTGGTTAATTTAAGATGCATTTCCTTGATATCCTGAAAAGGGATTAATAATTTGCTTTACCCTTGCTAAATATGCTGCAGAGGGGGATCAGATTATCCTGGACACAGCTCAGTCAGTGGTACATGAAAGTGCATGTCTAAGCTTTGGCATGAGCTTTTTAAAGTGAAGGCAATGTGTAATATACTCTTTGGTAGCTGATTGAGTTCTCTGTACCTGGTGAACGTGGTTGAATTCTCAGGCTCTACCTTTACATTCTGTTAGGGTCTCTGGCATGCCGTGCCATTGTGATGTGAGACTGAGGCATCGAGTCCTCGGAGGCACCACTGTTGACCTGGAAGATAGCTAATAGCTATAGTTTACCTGGATTTTAAAACTTTGCAACTAGTTAACTTTTTGCAATCCAATTTACTTTTACTTTGTTATGCTTGCACCTTATTTTAAAACCAAACAATATTTAAAGTACTGGTGCCTCAGTTGCTTTATAAAAATATAAATTGTTATAAGTTTCATGCCTAAATACCTGTGCAATACACTGGTATTAAAATGTTATGATACAAATAGACATCTAAGTAACATTTTCCAAGTTCCACTGGAATCTGATGATCAACCAGTGCCTTAAAAGTCACCAGACAGTATACAGTTAATCATTACCTTTTGTTCACCCAACTAAATCAATGCTTCCCAAACAACCATATCATTTTAAGGTATTCAGCAAACATGCAAACAATAGTAATGGTGGCAGGTACTTCCTTGATCCTCTATTTTCTGCTTTCAAATTAACTTCTCCTATAAAAGATCTGATATTCCATTACTGGGATTTTTTATAGTTTGCAAATATTTGTATGGGTATATCCTGTCTCGAATGACATTAGAACCACACAACGCTATCCAATAATTTCAAAGAAACACGGCAAAAGTTCATGGCCAATCATGGAGTTTACTCATAGAATTGCATCACTGATTACTTGACTCTCAAAGATGGTACAACATTCAATGTGATACAGGTCTTGATAGTTACAACCCCATCAGGTAAAACGAAGAACAATATCACACACCCAGTTACCACCGCACCTGTATCTTGCTTATTAAAATCTCTTGGCTATTTGTGATGCCAGTTTATTTATTGAGCAAGGTGCCCCTCATTCTGTTGTACAAAATACAGTTCTCCATTATAACAATGTTGTCTGTGACCTTCTCTATAAAATGAGTGTACAAAACAGCATTTCTAAAACACATTTTTGCCATTATGTTCTAGATTACATTTTTTTCCTAATAGCCTGCAAGTATGCCAGATATTTTTATCGCTCACATTGGTTGGATCTACTCTGGTTCGTGGAAAAAGATTGAAAGCTGGCGAATTCTTCGGACATTTCATTATATATTTCTCCAGTGACTTGATAGGGCAATTTGGATCATCAGAGCACTCATGTAATTAATGATCATTTTAAATGACTCCTATGTGTTTTTTTGCAGTACGGACTTAGTGCACAGAGGCAGCTGCTCAGTCAGTGCCTCACAGGTTGTATATAGTGTTTTTAGAGGCACATATAGTACAAGTTTGCAATTTGCTCTTTTACAAAACGAAGGACATGCTCACTTTTTTTAATTTTAATTGTTATGTTATTTTAATATAATAATTTTTTTTAACTAGTGAAACTCAAAGTTAGTTCAGCGTGCACAGTAAATCCAAGATAAGTAATGTGCTGATTTCTGCGTATTAAAATACATTTTAATGCTTTAAAAACATATTTTTTAGTTTTAGTTTCAGATATCTTTAGGTCTTTCAGTATTCCTCTCTTTGTACTACATTTATAGAGTCGGTCGACATCTCTGAGCTACGCATATTATTTTCCAGGGAGTTTTGACTTACCCATTCTTCAATTAATATGTTATGAGAAAGGTTGAAATTTATTTTAAACAACATTTTGTTACAAATCAAACTGGTGGAGTGATATTGTTTGATTTGTTTTTGTGATGCGGTTACAAAGATATATATATATATATATATATATATATATATATATATATATATATATATATATATATATATATATATAATGTACGTTGTTTGGACTCTCTCTTGCTCGCTCCTTCTCTTTCACCACTTGCTGTTCCATTTTTGTAATGGGACCTGCTGCGCCTGCATTTCAAATAAACCTGCGGCATCATCAAAATCGCTCAAAGCTAACATGCAAATGAGGCCACACCCCAGAAGTTGTGCCGACCTCTGCGACTAATGCAGAAGGTAAAGGGAGGACCAAAGCATGTCACCAAAATTGCATTCCAGGGCAGGCAGTTTGCTTCTGTTTGCATGTTTTTTCATCAAAATCGGTGTCAAACGTAGTGTAACATTATATATATTATATATATATATATATATATATATATATATATATATATATATATATATATATATATATATATAAATATGTTGTACTTACGACAAAATGAAATAACTGTATTTTCTAAAAAAAACAAAAAAGAACCAAATCTACTTCATTATAATAAATAGGGGAGGTAAGAAAATAGATTTTCAAACCATTTGTCCAGATTAACTTTAAACAGCAAGAATTCGACATTTTCACAAGGAAAATAATAACGGTTCTGCAGAACCCATATTCTCAAATAGATTTCTGTATTTGCAAGAGGAAACACAATTATTTAAATCCAAAGTACATGGACATGTTATTTATTTATTTTGGGTAGATTCACTGACCAAAGCTTATTACATTTACTAAGTAAAAGAAAATCTGAACACATCACATTTTACATAAGTTTTCTTTTTCTTTTTTTTTTTTTTTTTTACTGTTTTGTCAAGTATCCAGCTGTAGACAGTAACAGAATACAATGATGGCAATAGCCCACTTATGATTAAATTACTAAAATACACAAAGGACTAGACAAAATAGAATGTTTCATAATGGCAAAAAAAGGGAAAACTAAATGGGGTAGGGTTTGATTTGGATATCTAATTTGTACACAATTATATAAATATACAAACTATACAGACCAATAGCACATGTTTATGGTTTATGGTCCTTTTAATACTTCTCTGACAGCATCACAAGATCCACTCAATACTTTAAGACCATCCAGCCACAAAAACATTCAAGCATTTATTTTTATTGCTTTTATATATCTGTTCTTTCAAAAAAAATACTTTCCCTCATTTTAATTCTGACCCATTTGTTATACTGGATCAATCAATTTAGTTGATGTAAGTAACAAAAACAAACCCGACAATGTATTTAAGCAAGAGAGCATCACTATTTCTGATTATTATTATTTTTTTAGCTTCAGATGTCATTTTAGTTGCTTTTTTTAATTAAGTAAATCCTTTATTTATTTTGGGTGATTCATTCTTCATTGTTCTGGGTTCAGTTACTCTAATATTGAGCTCCTATTACTCTTTAACTCAGTTTATTTCCTGGACACCATGCAACAGCTGCAATTATTGTTCATCAGCATTGTTTGAGGAAAAGTTCTGCAGATACAATAGACCTTGTACTCATAAATCTTCAGTTATACATCAAAACTGAGTCATAATTTGAAAAAAATATATTGATCAAATAACTTTCCAATTACTCAATAACAAGACTACTTGTTAGACCATTTGTCTGTTGCCAAGTTGTAGCTGTGGATTTACAGCTCTATAAAGATATGTATGCCAGAGGTTGGGTAAGCAAGCAAAGTTTCCTGGTTGTAGTTTTTCCAGGTTGGTTCAAAAAAGGAAAGTGTTGAGTAGGCCTCGAGAAACAAAACATTTATTGTCAAGTTTAGGCCTAATAAAACAAAGAATGATAAAGACTGTTTTAACTCATCTAAGCAGCATTTCTCATGATTTGAAAAGCAAAGAAATACCATTTCTCCTACCTTTGCATCCCTCACAAGTAAGTGCATTGTAATGGTATCCAGAGGCCTTGTCCCCACAAACTACACATAGTTCATCCCCCTTTATCCGCCCTGCATGAAGTCCCTGTCTTGACCTCTTGCACACAGGTGTAATCCCTTCTTCTATCCCCTTTTCATATCTGTTCTCACAGGGCAGTTTCCTCAGTTCATGAATTCCAGAAGTGGAGTACCACTCCTCAGGGTACTGTTGGTAGTAATTGTGGTTGGAGTAGTAAGGTGGTGAGGCCATGGGTGGCTGTACGGGAGAGAATTGCATGCTGGGATAGCTGGGGAAAGACAGCACATCTGGATCATGCATCAGAGGGCTGTCTTGTTCAGTCAGCAAATCTAAAAGAAAATGTATGATTAAATAAAGAATTGATACAGGCCATGAACATTTTGAGTTGTTGTTTGTTTTCGTTTGTGTTTTTTTACAAAGCTTTTCTCTAAAAATAAATAATGCAGAATTCAAATTCATATTGCTTCTAACTACACAAAAAAGAGCCACTGTGGAAATCCCCTTATGTAAGATTAATATATTATACCTTTTAAATATTTGGTGAAGGAGATATTTGTCAATATTTCACAGTCAAATTGTTACTGTTATAAGGCCAAAAAAAATCTATGGATTAGACATTTTTTATACTGTATAAATCAGATCAGCAGCTATCAGAAAAAGAAAACATGTATCAATTTAATTTAATTTGGTTTGCGATTATAATCAATGTAAGGGAAATTCAACCAAAAAAAATCACAAACCGTATTATCTTTTCGAGACATTTTTTTTTGCTAGTTAATAATAAATCAAAATCAGCACAATCTTCCCTTATTTCATACCAGTCTGCACTATGTTAATGTTAAATTATTATTTTTGTTAAAAAAAAAAAAAAAATTAAAATCCTTTCTTAAATACTATTTCTTGTAAATCAATCTTCCTTTATGTTCAAAGGGCAAAAGCACCACCTGGAAATGAAGCTGACTTGCCAATATTGAACCAAGTTTTAATTAAGCTACCCACCTCCCGCAGGCTTCACATGAACCATTTCCATGACAGACAGAGCCTAATGGATGTGATGAATGTGTCCGGGTTGGGTACCTCAAGACCTTACTATTCCTCCCCCCGTACCTCTCTCAGTCAAGAACAGTGTTCAACTAAAAGCAGCATTCATTGTAGCCACTGTAACATCATAAACATGTACTAATGTA
The DNA here is from genome assembly GCF_017654505.1 of Polyodon spathula. Taxonomy (NCBI): domain Eukaryota; kingdom Metazoa; phylum Chordata; class Actinopteri; order Acipenseriformes; family Polyodontidae; genus Polyodon; species Polyodon spathula. Next base: position 25,345,562 of record NC_054540.1, on the reverse strand, counting down.
TTACCCAACCACCAGCCTTTAGTACCTCCTCAGGTGTGCTGGGAGCTCAAAGGTTGCCAGGATTACTTATTAACTTTAACACCTACGTTACTGCATTTCTGATAATATACTGTAAATATCATGGCCATACTGTAGGTATGTGTGAACTGTAAATATTGATAACAACTCTAATAAATACCTATCCACCAATCAAGAATATAAACCTACCAAATGTCTTCAAACAATGTCTCACAATAATTGTATCTATAATGGTTTTGTAATCCACTTAATATGATTGTAGTAAAGTAGACTCTTATAATACAATCCCCTGTTGAAGAGGTGACATTTGACAAACATGGAAAATCCTATCTAAAAGACGTTCATTGCCCACTTTTATTACAAGCTTTTCCATTGCAAGGATATCTATAGAACACTGCATGGATAGTAACAGCATCATTAACATTTTTAAATACTAAGGTTATGCCAGTACTCATATTTTCCAAGTAACTGCCTGAAGTAGTTAGGTATCATTGAATAAAAAAGGTTAATTACTCAGCAAAACAATCCAGTCTCTCGGTTTCCCTTGTTTCCAAGTAAAATGAGTATCTGCACACCACTATTAAATACAGCATTGATTATTTACTACAACCTGAGCTTAATAAATGACTGTAACTGTGATTGGACATTCACATTCTTTGAAGAATTGTCACAGATTTGCAAGCTATTTTCATACAATCTATTCATCACTCCTGGGTATTTACAAATAACCATCTCATTATCCAATTTATTTTAAAACCAATTAATGTAAGCCTAATTTTGTAGATTGGAAACCCTGTTTATTATCGGGTTAATCCATTCATTCCATTAAAAACAGGCACAATGCACATTGTTTTTTGTTGTTGTTTTTTTCAGCAGCAAAGCATAACCATGTGCTGCCATGACAGGCAGTGTAATTAGTTGATGGTAAACCGATAGCTTTAATTTTATTTGGTAACTTCGTTAATGTTGGTTGTTGAAGAAAAATGAGGCTGGTTCCGATTTGTATTTATTGTGCATTATGGTTGGTGTAACACCCAATTAGAAAAATCCTAATAGCCATCATTAAAAAATAATTGATAGTTAGATGCTATAAGCAATGTTTATTTTTCTGAAGCTTGCTAATCTTAAACACATTAGCAGATCACCATTTATAACGTAATTGCCAAGCACTGTCCATAGGCAAGCTGCTTGTAGCATGATTAACGTTGTTACTGCATGTATCACCGGAATCCAGCTCCAGCATGAGATCACAGATTTCAATTCCCGAGTTCAGGGTAAATCCTCCTGATGCCTTATATCTCTGCACTGGGGTTTAGCAATTACCAAGGCAAAACTCAACTTCAAGACACCACTCCATGAAAATGAAACTATTATATTGTCTTAATTTATAATGGAGCATTTATTTTGTTAAATGATATAACAACTGCTGATAAAAAAAAAATAATGTTGGCATGTTATTTTTGTTTAACTTACAGAGCTGTTGTTTTTCTGAAGACCTAATATTTATAGTAATTTTGTTGCCCCCCCGCCTTGATCAGAGATAAAGTTTCACAGACGTTTTAACTTTGGGGTTTAGGATTTAAAGCCTCATTGTTTTAAATGGAAAACCTGGGTTGAGAGTGCTAGAGTTTGGGTGGATCATTTGAAAAAATTGCTTTGGAGAGCAAATACTTGCATGCTTCCTCACCCAAACAACCTGACAATTGTTGATGGCTACAGAAAACTTATTTCTTAGCTGAAAATATTTACTCGATCAAGTTTATGCAAAAAGTTCCCAGATGTTCTTCAGAGTAATTTAGAAAAATTCAACATGCCTCAGTGTTTATAAGAAACCTTGATGTACTATTCTGTAAAGAGTTTTTTATTTGTTTTTATTTTTTTATAAAATCCGTATAAGAATTTTTTAATCATATTCAGATAAGAGTAAAGTACATGGATGACAAAGGCCTCCTATTTTTTAACAAATTTGTTAACCACTAAAAATGTAAATGGTCGCTTACCAAAGAACTGAGAGTTTTCAGACAAAGAAAAGCCATCACTGGCGGGCATCTGGAGCTGCCCCAACACATTTATATCTGACCCCATCCACACATTCATTCAGATCTTGTTAACAGGTCAAAAAAAAGAACAAAAGTCCTGCAAGACATAAATAGATGCATTCTTATTTGCATTTGGTTGCATGCAAATGTCAGTCCAACAAATGAAGTAAATACTGTGGTTTATATTAATTTTTTATATATATATATATATATATATATATATATATATATATATATATATATATATATATATAGGTATTATATCCCAGCAAGCCTGTATCTGTTAAAACAATATGTACTGTATTAGAAATAAGAGCAGAATGTTTACATTGTGGAATGCAGTGCAATATATTGGAAAGGTAGGGCTGATTTCCACTGTATTCAAACCTATAATGGAAAATGGAAAATGCAAGGTAGTATAATTTAATCAGCCTAGGTTTGACGATTTATGATTGGGGATAAAATGACACAGTGTTGATGAGACATGTACTGTGCAAATAAGACTACTAATGAAATATACCTAAACTTGGAGAATTTGCCTTGAAAAGGAATTTAACATCCAGCAATCAATACATCCTGGGACATTTTAAGTCAAGTATCAGTAATGATAGTATATAAAAAATTAAATTGATTAAACTGACAACGTTATCTGCATAAAAAAGTAATTGCATTTTACAAGATTTTTCATTTACTGTGATAATGAACGCTTAGCAGTGGCCTGTGAACCACTAAAGATTCAATAATTCGGTGAACTAATGAAACAGCTGCACTCTTGCCTAGTGGCAACATCTCATCCCTGACCTCCTGCAACTAGTGGGTGTTTTATATTTTAAATCAATCCATCTGTTTTCTCTGTTTTAACAGCCCAAGTTTAGAAGTTGTTTTTCTTAATAATGTGCAATACAACAAATACATGTATCCAAAGTGTAATTTGTAGTGCTACAAAACTAATAACAGGAATAATAAACTTTAATTTGTACATAAAATCAAGATTTCAAAAAATGAATCTTTCTTTAAATAAGTCTTTGCAAATAGGACCCCTTGTTTCTTCCCCCAATCAACACCTGCCCATACCAGCCACAGAAAACAAGCGCTGATAATAGGGGTGTGCCGATTAACATGTTTAAACAGGTATTCATAACAAGTAAGTTAGCTCCACCACTTCCACAAATACACATTTGGACTTCAAAACCATCACAATCTTTCAGTTTTAGCCAGCCCTAACTGTTAACTAATTTCCAGTAACCCACTGTAGACAATTCCCCACAAAGAAATCTGATAATTAACAAGGAGGCATATTTAATTGTCTCTGTATCAGTAAAATGTAATCACTTATTTAACCTACTATAACAATTCTGACTAAAATAAAGCACCATTACCTTTGCCAAATAAAGTCTTTGGTTGATTGTATGGGACCACGTGGGACTAACATGTACTAAACGATGGCCTTCATCTTCTGTAGTTTAATAACTGTGTCATGAACAACCTGCAAAAAAAGTGAAGTAACTCATGAACATGTATAAATCTTTAGGCCATTAAAAGAACTTCGTTTAGTATACCATACTGTGCACCCGTTTCTCTGGGCACCTTTTTATATTTCATTCATTGCTTTGCCCCTTGCTTAAATATAGAACCAGAAAGGGATTACACACTCTGTCACAAGTAAGGCATTCTGATAAAGAGAGAAAGAATAAATGCTGTAAATCTCCCAACCGATCGGAAAGGGCACGGGGTAAGGTCAGTAGTACACTTCCCCATAGACAGGTCGAGTCGATGGTGGGCAGAAACTGGAAGTGCGTTACTGCAAGTACTCCAAACAACTCCATTGCGATCAGATATGGGTCAGGCAGAGATAGGATAAACCATGGCAACGGGCAGGGAGGAGTTTGATGGTACAAAGGGGATGCAGTTGCTTAAGTATGCACAATGTAATATAGGATTGTTGGTAACACTTTAGTTTAAGTATTCGTTATAAGTGATTGTAAACAATTTATAAACACATTATTAGCTATGTTATTAAACAGAATAAAGTATGATTAGAAATAATAATACTGTTATAATACACATTTGTCATTTGTTTTGCTATAACACATTATAAAAATGTTATAAATAAGATTATAACAGTATTTCTAATGTAATATATAACATGCCATTTGCCCACTAATAACAATATCTTGTGAATTAATCTATTAATCTATATTAATCACCCCCAAAACCTTTCATTCACTATTTTAAAGCATGCCACACTGCACTTTGGTTCCTTACCTTTATATATAATGTGTTCCCATAACTGCCAATCTGAACAGGGCGCTTAAAATAATTATTGATTGATGATATCTACGAAAAAATATAGTCTTAATATGCCTGTTTTCATTCTATTTTTGCAATAGTCAAGGAGACAGATGTCATTACATCATGCTGCAGACAGGTTTTTACATACAGTACTGTTTTGCAAAGTTTTTTTGCATAAAAAAACAAAACATCAACTTAGTAATATTATTATATTACAGTATGACACTACAATAATACTCACAAATAAGATACAAGGCAAACCAACCACCAAGAAAACACTTAAATTAATATGTTGGCTGCAAAAAAAGAAATCACAATTTTTGTAATATATAATAATAGTGGTACCATGAATTTTTTTTTTTTTTTTATTATTCGAAGAAACTTGTTCACGTTGTAAAACAATACTGTATGTAACAGGCTTCATCAGATTCAGATACAATCCTGGGTGAAATTCAAAAAACGTGTTTGCAGCGTAATAATCAATGTCTCCTAAGCACTCTCTGTTTCTTTTTGTTTCTTATTTTTTTAACATTAACATGGAATTTTCTCCTTTTAATTTTCTCCTTTCCACAAATAGTTTAATTAATTCCTGGAGTCAATTCTTTGAAAATGTGGAAATTGTAAAATAAACAACAACAACAACAACAACAATAATAATAATAATAATAATAATAATAATAATAATAATAATAATAATAATAATAATAATAATAAAAACCAGTTAAATACACTACCATGGTAATACTACAACCCTTACGCTAAATTTGGTCAAAGTTTCACAACATTTACAACAGTGTGTGTGTGTGTGTGTGTGTGTGTGTATATATATATATATATATATATATATATATATAGGTGTTTTCACACTATTGCAAAGTCCTGCTTCTAATGGGAATGAAAGTGTCAAATAAGAATGCTCAAATAAAAATGGATGTCGGTTTCGCACAGACAGCCAAAGCTACTCTGGACTGTCTATAGGCACTGTATATATATATATATATATATATATATATATATATATATATATATATATATATATGATATATATATTTCAAACCAATAAAATGATAATATATATTTTCTTTGGTTATTTGTTGCGAATTCTGAATGACAATATATTGAAAGACAATAGTGGCAGCTAAACTGCTCTGCCACCTTCAATTTACCTATGGGATTTAAATTGAACCACTTTCAATAGCAGCACGAAAAATAGAGCTTATATTTTCCCACGCTTATTCTTCTAACTTCTTTTAATTGTTCAAGGTAATGATGCTTGATGTGAATTCATCATGTCTTGTCAGAATAACAAAACAAAACCTAAACATGATTGCACATAAAACTACAACAATATCTGTTCAATTCAATGTATCATAAACACAAATCATATTCTGATATACAAAACTTATTACCATTGTGACTTGAAAAGATATTTTTAAAACTAAAATTGAAACTTATACATGAGTATATGACCAAACAATGTATGTTACCTAATTTACAGCTAATTTTCAGCTACAAGTACCAACAGTATGACTGAAGAACCTACCCAAGTTTATAAAATATGATCCACAGCTACTGCAATGGAGTATCCAAAGAGCTCTTCTTTCCCATCTGTGCTTGAATAATCAGTTTTTTTTTTTTTTTCAAATATTATCAGTAATTGTTGGTGGTCACTTGTCCCAGGCTCAGCAATAGCTGTCATGTTAAGTCCAGGGTCAAAGAAAGAGGGAGAGAGGGGGCTTTGGTTATTTATTAAACAGTACATAAAAAAGGCAGCCCCTTCACATAATAAGCTCTCTAAGTTTGGAACGATAAACAATAATCATTGGCACTCATACTGTAAATACTTTTACATGGTTATTATAAACCTGTCATTTTCTAAACTTTTTGTGTAAACACTGATTGTAGGTCATAAATGACTATGCAAGTATAAATACATGGTTTACATGGAAATATGGCTTGTACTGCTATACTGGTTAGGTTCCTTTCAGTCTTAATGATCCAGTATCATAGTTTAACCTTCATAGTGTTTAACATTGATTCTTTTTTAAAGAGACGAATCTTCTTGATGGGTTACCTGAGGGAATCCATTGTGCATGCGAATCTTCTGATGGGTTACACTTTGTTTGTGGAATCCATGTGTCACTTATTTTTCGTTTTTTTTCTTTACATCCTGGAAATAAAATTACTAAAGTGACTAGTAACTATATAAACTCTTATTTATAATAATCTTTATTTTTATATCACACCTTTCACAGCAGACCACCATTACAAATAGTTTTATAAGATGTGAGACAAGGGCATGTGAACTACACATCAGTTGTGTGTTCCCGTCAGGGCATGTGAACGGCACTCATGAGTTTGTAGAGTAACTGAACAACATATCATTGAATATATACATATATATATATATATATATATATATATATATATATATATAGATAGATAGATAGATAGATAGATAGATAGATAGATAGATAGATATATATATATATATATATATATATAAAAATGTTATATAAAACGACGCAGGAAGTTGTTTGGAAAAAAAGTGTACGAGCGAGGATAGATCGTCTACCCTGGTGAACGACAACTGGTTCCATTTGGTAATGGAATGACGCCGGACGTAAAAGTTGTATTTCAACGCCATCATCAAAATCGCTCAAAGCTAACATGCAAATGAGGCCACACCCCAGAAGTTGTGCCGACCTTTGCGACTAATGCAGAAGGTAAAGGGAGGAGCAAAGCATGTCACCAAAATTGCATTCCAGGGCAGGCAGTTTGATTCTGTTTGCATGTTTTTTCATCAAAATCGGTGTATATATATATATATATATATATATATATATATATATATATATATATATATATATATATATATATATATATATATATAATAAACCGAAATAAAATATGAAAGAGTGTCTTGCCTACATATTTGCTAGTCAAAGTGACAGTTGTTATAATGTTGTAGCTCTAATAATAATAATAGCAATACATGTGTATAGAAAAAAGTGAATGCTGTTCCCTTTCAATTCAACTGTAACAGGATGGCGTGTATGGTGACTTCAGACCCGGAAGAAACACTCGGTACTCCCAGGTGAAATGTGAATTCTGCTGTTGCGCAGTTTAATCAATAAACAGAAAATAAAAGGTTGCAAAACAAACAAAACACAGGACACGGCACTGGTAGCCAAAACAAAGAGATGAAACAAAACCGACTAACACTAAACAAACAGTGGACTAATAGACAAACAAACATGGTGAGTCAAGACAGTTCTAACTACTAACTATTATTCTTATTATTTTAACCTCCGTCTCCAATCCCGTTCTCCACTCACTGAACACACAACCCCGAGTGAGTGAAAACATGTTGCTTTTATGCAGCTGTACCGAGACTTGATTGCTAATCAGTCATTCAATTGGAGTCGCGGTACAACTGCACGTGAATTAATAAAGTGCAATTCCCCTTGCTCACATATTATTACTTTTTACTTGCACGTGAAGTGCTGTGCAATCCTCTTGCCTAAATACAAATAAACATTTTAAACACTCGTGTTACACAGACCCGTTTATATCCTGTGTACCAGTGACTGTACACCAACATTAACACACAACATACAACACAAAATACACACAGGGGCAGGCACTTTGCCACACCACCAACCAATACTTTCGGGATATGCCTGCCTTAGGTAGTATTCGCTGAGCATTTTATGTCAGATCAGCCGATAGGCCCCCCTGTGGAGTGACGTCCTCTGTCCTGCCTGCATTTGAATGTCTTTTTTCTTTCTCATGACCTATACTGGAAAAAAGTATGCTATTAAAGTGACCTTGCTTATTGACTGCTGACGCTTTTTTAAATCCACCGGGTGCTAAGTACGGAAGGGCATGTTTGAAGTTGTTCTTACTTTCGTTTTTGTGTACATCCTATGGTACTGTATTTCCCTGCTATATATTTTTTTGTACTGAAAGTACACACTAGGGCTGTTAGTTAAGCCTCAAATTAGCAATCAATTAATTGGCCACACAATATATAATTGTTCTAGTAAATATCAATGATTGCACCATATATGTTTGGTGCATTACTCTTCTCGCAACATTACTATTTTAAAATAATTGCAGTTCAGTAAAAGCTTGAGCACAATGAGAGAGGTAATTACGCCTTGATAGAGTCAGGAGAAAAAAACAAACAACACACAACATTCACAACAAGCCTAGCAAGTTTAACATACTACAGAAGTGTTCTAAAATATTTATTCCAAACAGATTACAGTACTTTGGAATGTAATCTATATAAACTAGATAAGAGTTTACGAAAAACTTTTTTTTTTTAATTCAGCGACAGCTGCAGCATCATGCATTGCATCAATAATAATAATAATAATAATAATAATAATAAATTGATTTACTTACCACAAATTGCATACCCGCTAGCTGATCCCTACTCCAAAATTGCATTTAACATCACTGATCATTTATTTATTTATTTTTAACGTTATTGAATATTGTTAAATATTCATTATATAACAGTTCATTTTGAAACTCCAAAGCAGCACAAACTATATACAGTAAGATTTTTTTCAACGTGCACAATTTATTTACAGGCTGTTTGCCAGGAATACAAGCCTGTCGTCCTGCTTTGGATACAAGGTGACGCGTTTTTTTTTTTTTTTTTTTTTTTTTTGCATAGTGAATACACAGAGGGGCGTACTTACAAAGGATTTTCAAAACTGATTCGCTAGTAGGATGGGACCAGCAAATCAGACGCTAGTTAACATGAGCAGGCGAAGAAGAGCACGCCCACTTCTTGTCTGTGGCAAAAATACTGTGAATAGTAAGGCAGGGAGTTCTGTGCAGTCTCGTTATAACCTTAAATAAATGTTGTTAACTATGAGCGTTATAAAAATGTATCCAGTATTTCTATCCATGTATATAATGAGGAATGGAATCGATTGAAAAATAGATTTTTTATTTAATCATATCAGCCCTAGTCCACACAAATGATTGTACCCAATATTGGGTGAGAAAAGCATCTGTTTTGCTTCCAGCCACGTTTATTGAGGATGGGGCTATCGTTTTCTACGATTATCGAATAATTAAAAAATGTTAACGATACGACTATCACGAATATTTGTAAAAACAATATATCGTACTATCGAAAAATCATTTCATCCTTAGTAACCACTGCTGCATTAGCTGTCCTTCGGGTGATTTGGTACCTTGGTGCACGCTCAGCCCTTGGTACTTTGGTGCCTCGTGCACACGTTGCTTGGTGCACACGGTCCTTGGTGTACATGGTGCACACAGTACTTCGGTGCCTTGGTGCACATAGCGCCACAGTACTCGGTGTACTCGATACACACAGTGCACTTGGTGCTTAGTACATCCATTGAGCACAGTACTCGGTGCACTCGGTGTGAATGATGCTTCGGTGCCTCAGGGTGCATAGCGCCTCGGTGCTCAGTGCGCATGGTGCTCGGTACACTCCGTGCACACGGTGCTCGATGTGCACGCCGCTTCGTGTCTCAGTGCTTTGGTGCCTCGGGGCTCTTGCCCACCACGGCTTCAGTCTGTGTGTCTCCCCTGGTGCATACTGTTGGCTGACCAGGTGGGTGACTACATGAAGTTAGGATAGGCACGGCTGCATTAGCTGCCTCCCGGTGCTTCGCTGCATTGGTGCACATATGCCTCAGTGCTTGGTGCACGCAGTACGGGGCTCAGTGCCCATGGTGCCTCGATGCCCTCTGCCTGTAGACGGTGCTCTACTCCACTGTAGGCTGTGTGAAACAAGTCTCTCAAGTTTTCTGGAGTTCTCCTGCAATTTATTGCTGGAAGCCGGCTTGCCACTTCCCTGGAATTAGAAACTCCATTTCTGTGAACTCAGCTATAAATGCTGCACAATTGCGCTGTGTTTACTCTTTTTCTTTTCAACAGCTTACATCACTTTGCGATTGTAGTCTACTTTTCTAACCTTACAGCGCTGACTGTTTTGTGTTTTTCATCTGCTATTGCAGCTAAAAAAAGAAAAAGAAGAAAAAGAGACGCGTGATCCTCCACTGGGCCCTGGCTCTCCCTCCCCCCTCTGTTGAGTTGACGCCACTGGATTGTCTCGGCCCGCCCTCTCAGTGTGCTTAAAAATTTGTATGCTTAAAATCAGTTTGAGCCTATTCATTCCTTAGACATGAAATCTCTCTATGAAGACAGCCTTTTTTTTTGGCCATCACCTCCGCTAAGTGGGTCAGTGAGCTACAGGCTCTGTCTGTGCACAATTCCTGTATGCACCTTTTGGATAATAGAAACAGGCTAGCATTATGCACAAACCCTGCATTCCTACCTAAGGTGAATTATGGCTTTCGACTAGAGCCAATAAGTGGAACTAGAGGCCTTCCATCACCCTCCCTTTGATTCAGAGAAGGTTAGGAAACTGAATTCCTTCTGCCCAGTGAGGGCATTGAGAGGTTATGTGGATAAAACGAAAGTGCTACGTCAGTCTGACCAGCTATTCATTTTGCTATGGTGAAAGGACCCTGGGTCAAGCCCTCTCGAAGCAGCGATTGGCCCACTGGATTGTGGGCACACTATTGACTGTGTTCAATAAAGCTGGCTTACCCCCACCTGAGAGGATGGCTACACACTCTACCAGAGGTGTGGCTACATCATGGGCTCTCTTTTATTTCTGTTTTATTTCTTACTGACACAATATACAAAAAGATACTTTTAAGGATGATTTTCAGAGATGATTGGTATTTCAATAATTCAAACGTGTGTTTATAATTCTTTTTTTATTTTTTTATTTTTACGGTATTATTACCATAACATAAAAAAGGGAATTAATGAACACATAGCCTTCTGAAAATACTGGAATGACTAGGCTTCTGGTTAGGAACAAGGCATGAGATGATGACCAGACACTGGTTCTGGCCTTAGCTCACAACTAGAGCAGTCTTGATATTTAATTGGCTGTATACAATTACCATTACAGTAGGCATTTTATGGAAATTAAAAAAAAAAAAAAACATTTTAATGGTGTCTAAAAATAGAAAAATAAAATATGTTTAAAACTGATAAGCCATTGAGGTAATTTATCCCAGATAACATTGCTGCAATTGATGCCAGACAGATTGTATCCTAGCAACCTGAACAGCTACTGTCTGTAAAAGTTAGCTGGGGAGAACTTTCGTGTTAGAATAATAGGTGCATCAAGTGACTATTATTGTGGTGCACCTGCTACGACCTGACCAGCTAAATTATTTCAAGTTATCCAGGAAGATAGAAAACAGCACAGTAAGGTCCAATAAATACAGTTACTCTTATAACTTATACTGACATTATACTGGCTTTTTAAGGTACCAGCACTGCCTTCAAAGCTGTAGAAATGTAACAAAAAATTCTGCCCAAAAAACATAATTCTGCCCATGATCCCCATGTAGGGTGGTTTTTAAAGTTATTTTAATTATAAAATAAGCTTACCAATACTCAAATAATGGTCAAAATCTGTAAAACAAAAATGTAACCCTACTGGTCAGATGATTAGTGAGATGAGGCATAAATAAACCAGGCTGTGCCTCTTCTCCAGGGTTTAGTAGCTTGTAAACATTTGTCTTCGGTTTGGCAATTTGCTTGAAGTCACCAGTTAATTGAGGCAACTTTGAATTGAAGTATGTTCTAATTGGGCATTTCAAATTGGACAGAAAACAAAATGGGTTCACATGTGTGATATGTGCAACAAAAATGGTAACAAGATACAAAAAATGAATGTTTTGGCATTTTCAATAATTATCAATGAATCACATTAAAATATTCAAAGTAAGATTTTCAAATTCATTATAATATATATATATATAATATATATATATATATATATATATATAATATATATATATTATATATATATATATTTCATTCACTTCTACTGGCAATGATACAAGTGCCTTTACAGACATTTACAAACAGAAATTCTGAATGCACACCAGCTAGAAGAGTTATCACTTAAATCAGGATGTAGACAAATACATAGATTCAACACTTATAAACACAGAACAAATAAAATAGCTAGTTATATTACTTGTAAAAGAATGCTGTAAGGTAGTCAATTGCAGCCTTGAGCCTTTGGTGTTGCAGTTCAACTTAATCTAGACGAGATAATACAACTTTTAAAAGGTGTAATAAAAACACAGCTACTGCAACTAAATAGTAAGCTGTTACTTCTATCACTTGGGTTTTGTCATTGGCAAGAATTTGAGCACCGAATGCGCTCCCTATTTCTATATTATTATGATTTGTATACTCCATTGTCTTGCATTGAGTAAGTGTACTTTTCAGTAGGCGATTCACTAAACACACATTACCTTTGTCTCTTCAGCAGACCATCTTTCAAGTCACATCTGAGACATAAACTAGGACTTGGCATGTAACAGGTGATAAAAAAATAAACAACCATTAAGATGGTATCACACAAAGCAGAGATTTTACACTGAGGTTGATACGTTTGATATTCTCAGTCCATTTTTGGTTCAAGGCATTAACTCACTAGCAATTCCCTTTTTTAAATCATGAATCATCTTATGTTTTACAAGCGAGTAAATAATGTTATAGTTAGAATTAATCATTTGGAAATGACAATAGGTGTAGCCTAGAATCTTGACTTTCACCCTCAAAGGAGCCATCCCTACGTGAGAATTGTGACAGCTGGGGTAAACCAAGGCCAGGTGTTAGAACATATCAACCTACTAAAGTTTCTTAACTATTTGGGCAGACTATCAATAAACAGCAGGCACTCACTTTTATAGCAGTATGGTTTTTCAATCTTAAGATCAACCAACAGTTGCTGCCAACTGACCTTGCGATTTGCATACGTGAGCAAATAACTTGTTTAATGGCATAGTTTGCCTATTTCAATCCACTCAACACTTTGAATGTTGTAAAATAAATGAAGTCAATGAGGGATGATTAGTCTACTGAGTCAAGGTTTTAGCAGCTGTACAGAAATCAGATTTGTTCATATTAACTGAAGATAGCGCTTTCAATTTTGCATTGGTGTGTTTCTTACAGTCTGGAATTGTGTAGAACTGTATGAGAAGATTAAAGTTGTATACTGTGCCACTATGTACTATAGGCCTCATGTGTTACATTTAATATCTGAACACTAGCGCTCAGTTTGCATGACTTACTTTCAGGTAGTTAGACTTGTACCTCTTAAGCCATTTCACATGGAGAGTGACATTTTCTCCACCTTTTGCACTCCTTCTTTCCTGTCATTAACTAAACAGCTGCATTTCAGAATTGACATACTTTGCAGCCAGTAACATTCATTCACTTCAAAGACACTGCTGAGATAAAATGACCTAAACAGGTGACAGAAACACCTTGAACAGCCACTTGACTCCAGGGGCCTCAGATGTTCAATCCCTTGGGTTAATTCAGACTTCACACTATTTGGTGTTTTGGTAACAAGGCATTATGCTGTACCCTATTAAAAAACAGTGTAAAGTTATTTAAAACAGAACAAGCACATACTATTATTTTGACCGTATAACATGGGGAGTGTCACCTGCGTGGGTCGTCACTGATAATAACAGCCAGAAGCAGAGCATTGTACACACCGCATATGCATGCAAGTTCCACCACTAGGGTACCAACAATGGTAGCCCTAGTGTGAAATTTAATAAATAAAAACAAAACAAAGCCAATAAATAAAAGTTTGCCCACTGATGGCAAGTGCTATTCGCCACTAAAAGAGAGGTCCTGCTCCAGGAACCTATTACACTACATTATACACTCTATACTGTTTATACAGGATTAAAATCCCCTAAACTGATTTAGCTTTGGTACTCTTTCTGACGGTCCCGGCTGGTCAGTGCCTTCACGGAACCCAACTTGGAGTGGAAGGGTTTTGTGTAGTAATCCTTGGTTCTTTCCCCTTTGAGCGGACGCTCTCCTCCTTCTTGGTGACACGAAAGCTTCAGTGCAGTGCACGTGTGAGGGTCCGTGGCCTGGCAACAGCCAAGCTCTGTCACACAGACTATTTCTGAACTGGCCGTATGCTCCCTGGGCATGACCCCCAGCCAATCAAGAACTCCTGATCAGCCCAGCACCGGGTGAGCCTCCTTGTTCAATTAGCCTGTCACAGACCAATATAATTGTAATAGAAAAATAAATATTGTTCAAAATCATTGAACCAAAATAGTAAATAACAAATATGGCATTGAGATTTTCATCTTACTATTGAACAATAAACCAAATTCACAAACCTTCAAAAGTTATTGAAAAACACTTGCTTTGGAAATGCAATACAAATATTAAAAGTCTTAGAGTATCAAGTACAGTAATGTCTTTTTTATGGTTGGACATTGTTCCAAGGAACATTGCCATATCAGCCAATGTTATAGCAGGCAAATGTATATAATATAGCTATACAGCCACTAATTTCATTTTATGTTCACAGAGTTAAGCCAGTACCTTTTATGACATATTAACATTTGTACTTCTATATTCTGTTATCTCAAAAGGCTCATATAAAAACTATCTTTGATTACACTATGTAACACAATTTTTGTTCCTGGTTAGTAGTGTTATTTCCTAATTGCTTATGCCTCAAAAGTATAGAAAATGGCTATTATTCCCCACAAACTTTGCTTTTGTGACCAGGACAGTGATATTTTGAAATTTACCTATTTCCAATGAGAAAACGGGTGAATTTGTGTATTTTTGTTCAAATAAAGTCAGAAAAAAACAACATATGAATCCAAATTAACATGTATTTATACTAAAGTAATACAAAAATGACTACAAAAGATTTAGAAGTAAGTAGTTTTTCGAGATTTATGATTATACTGTAAATCACTTTCACGAATCAGCCCTCAAATGTAGTCTCCCATCATGTTCTCGTTATACTGTCCTTGGTAGCGGCGTTCAAAGTCCAGTATATCCTGGTGGAAGCGCTCGCCTTGCTCCTCCGCGTACGCTCCCATGTTCTCTTTGAATTTATCAAGATGATCATCAAGGATATGGACTTTGAGGGACATCCTACAGCCCATTGTGCCGTAGTTCTTCACCAGAGTCTCAACCAGCTCCACATAGTTTTTGGCCTTGTGATTGCCCAGGAAGCCCCGAACCACTGAGACAAAGCTGTTCCAAGCCGCTTTCTCCTTACTAGTGAGCTTCTTGGGGAATTCATTGCACTCCAGGATCTTCTTTATCTGTGGTCCGACAAAGACACCGGCTTTGACCTTTGCCTCAGACAGCTTAGGGAAGAAGTCTTAAAGGTACTTAAAGGCTGCCGACTCCTTATCTAGAGCTCTGACAAATTGTTTCATAAGGCCCAATTTGATGTGCAGTGGTGGCATCAGCACCTTCCCGGGGTCCACCAGTGGCTCCCATTTGACGTTGTTCCTCCCCACAGAGAACTCGATCTGCTGTGGCCAGTCCCGCCTGTGGTAGTGCGCCTTGGTGTCCCTGCTGTCCCAAAGGCAAAGATAGCAGGGAAACTTGGTAAAACCGCCTTGGAGACCCATCAGGAATGCCACCATTGCAGCCTATTGATGCCATCTCAGAAAAATGAAAATGTATCCACTTAGGGTTAGAACTAACTGGAACTAGCTGGAACTAAACTGAACTGGTGGGCTTAAGGCCCCTGTATTTATATTACTATTTATATTACTGGAAAGTTCTAGAAAGTTCTAGAAGTTACTCCAAGTTTACTCAGCACTGAATCTATCTGGAATGTTCTGGAAAATAGGTAAATTTCTAAATATCACTGTCCTGGTCACAAAAACAAAGTTTGTGGGGAATAATAGCCATTTTCTATACTTTTGAGGCATAAGCAATTAGGAAATAACACTTACTACCCAGGAACCAAAAAAAAAAAAAAAAAAAAAAAATTGTTACAGTGTTATCCATTTGATTTGCTGCATTTACACTGTATGACCATTGGTAACCAATTTAGTAATATTGGAAGCAGAAATAACATTACTAATTTTTGTTAAAAAAAAATTAATAATAATAATAATAAAAATCAATGATAGACTGTGTTGCACCTGATGGATTCAAGACCAAAACAAGAATATGTATAGCTAGTAAAGATAATTACAAGGAAAAACAAACATAGCTGTGTGTTTTGTTTTGACGTTGTGTATGGAAAACCCAGCCTTGAATTCCTATGACCACTTCAGAACCATTTTGGAATTTGGAATTCTACATATGCAATTTAAATCAGTAAATAGTGAAGTATGGTGGTTGTGAAAAGAAAGATTTAAGAAAAGTATTTAAAAAAAATGACACCTTTTTATATGAGCTCACACTGAACACTAGTGGCTGAGGAAGTCACCATTTTTATGATGAATTTTTCCTTTAGTTTAGAAAAGTAGAATGATAAAAAATATGCATAATACAATAATCACAGCATTAATTATTTACACCAAAACTCACAGTAATATCTTACCTTTAAAAAATAATATCACAGAAATTAGGTACAGTGATGCACAAAAAGTCACAATTTGATAATAAAAGATTACATTTCCATTCCATTGCAGGCAATGCACACCGTATTTAAAAACACCTGCTTAATCATTGACCAGCTGTTGCTTCATAGCCCCCCTCCCAGCTTCTAAAAGTCAATAGACAACAGTCAGAAATAAATAAAACCTTTGCAACTCACTGCTGTATTCCTAACATTTTCTTGTTTGCTGAAAAGCTGCCAGTGGTAGATTGCAACACAAAGGTCTGAATGACATGTCCTTAAATTCTGCCCTCAAGCCATGTCTAGCATATGACAAACAGAATTTTAAAGAGATATATTATGGATTATTACGGTAATGAATTGAGATTTCTGATAAAACCTGTTTTTAATTCCAATGTCTAAAAAGCAAACACATTTTACAGGTCAACAAGGCCTACGTAGCTACTCAAACATCTTCAGAGTTTATCAAATATAGTGTTCTTGTCTTATTAGAAGGCACCATGGTTAATTGACTGCACAATACAGTATGTGTCCAGCCTTATAATGCAAGTGGAAGTGAAATGTATTAATTTGTAATTTGCAGCCATGGCTGTACAGGTGAGTGACTGGTTGCAAGCTATAAAGGGATGAAATAGAATGATGGTGTACAGTAATAGTTTGTTTGATTCTTGTTATGTGATTACATGATGGTTGTCTCAGTGCTTTAGTTCAATGTCATTATACTAAGGGAGATGGGTTGGGTGAAATTGTAAATGTCTTAAATTTTAAATGTATATTAACTAGTACATTTTAAGTATTTATTTTACTTGATGAAAACAAAAAAGATTTGCTCAATTTTATAACCACCAAGATTTTATTTTATTTATTGTTTTTTTTTTTTTTTTACGGACCTCAATAAAATGAAACAGCAGTTAGAATATTGTTATCAACTGAATCACGAAGACATGCAGAAAAGTGTTGCAGCTGATATAAAAAAAAAATGCCAGTAAGTCTACGTTAATCAGCCATTTTGAGAAATGTTACTGATTCACTAAGAAAAACAGTTAAAGCAACAGTACTGAATACAAACACCTCCACAGATAAGTAACCACACCAGACCGAAAGCAATCTGAATTGGATCAGAGCTATAAAACCTTTTACCTTTTCAAGGTTACCAAAAACTACGAGAACATCAGAATACAGATAACAAAAAAAGCTAGACAGCCTGGCTACTTATATACAGGGCAAAATATATTGGTGAAGGGGCAAAAACAAGAACTTAAATGTGTTTCATATTATGTGTTAATTATGTCAGAGGAATTTGATTGCTCCTTTAGCCTTTGTTTCATTGTCTCTTTAATCTTTCTTATCTAACTATTTTGTTTTTTCTTTGATCCCATTAAATACATTTTGATATTCAATTAGTAGTGATGGATATTTTCACCATAGAATAAAAATGAACAATTTATTGAATTGACAGATAAACATGGCTGTAAATGATTACATTGTTATTTGAATTTGGCCCATGGCCTTGCCCATCAGAACTCATTAGCCAGCCCTATGCTGACAAAACTATGATAAATAAAGAATATTTATTAAATAAATAACTAATGCCGGTGGGCAGAACAAGTGGCACTTGAGGCTGAAGTGGTGATATACTGGTGAGACTGGAAAGACCGTGGGAGAAAGCTGTATAAATATATATTTATGAGTGTTTTGTTTGTTTGTTCATGTCTGTTAGTAACTGTTTGTGTTTGTAGATCACCAGACGGCTAAAATGTATCCAGAGCTGTTGCCTTGGGCCAGCAAAAAAAACAGATCAACACTGCACAACAGTCAATAACAAGTAAATTGTTATCATCCACCATGAGCACTATTACTTGCACCGGGATTGGTGACCGTGGCAATTATTGTGGGGCTGATAACGTGTGTTTATTGTTTGGGCTGCAAACCCCTTTTCTGTTCTCCGGGTTTTACACATTGCCGTGTAGAACTGGAGTTTATTATTTGGTCACCGGGCCAGGATTACAAAAATACAGATCCCTTTTCTGAAACAGATTACAGTTTCATTGTGTGTGATTATTTCTGAACTGCATCACCTCTGCACCTGTTTCTAATCAGCAGCCACTTTGCCACACGTACCCAGAACTGGAATCTGACACAGGCACAGACAGATACTTGCAGGTTGAAAGCGCTGGTGCATGTTTTTTTTTTTTTAAATAACAAAAATAAATCAAAAGGATGTACAAAAAACACAGCTCACAGAGCCAAAATCTCTCTCTCTCTCTCTCTCTCTCTCTCTCTCTCTCTCTCTCTCTCTCTCTCTCTCTCTCTCTCTCATCTTCCAAACACTAATCCCTTTATTTTTAAAATCAACCTACACCAACACATTAATCACAAGCAGGCACCAAATGACTAAACGATAAAGGGGCCTAGACAAAATGGCTATATATCGGTTTTGATGATTTGATAAAGGGTGGATTCTCCTTTCAGAAATACAATCAAGTTTCCAGGGAAAAAAGTCACCATTCACTAGTCAGACTTTGGTTATACTATGATTGAATTCAATGCAGTTTGGATAAACACAAGTCATTAAAAAAGTCTATTAACAGCATAGCCTGTCTCCAAGCTGTGTCACTGGTGGCTTTTATAAAAAAAGTTTTTATAAAAAAAAAAAAAAAAAAAAAAAAAAAAAGAACTTTAACAGTCTCCCTTGCTAGTATAACATCCTCAAATTATCTCCCTGTAACCCAATGAGCCCTGTAAGTAATAAGGAACGACAGGGTGTGGGATATACTCTAATATCCACATGCCAAGGGTGCGTTATAAGGCACGAGGCGAAGCCGAGTGGCTTTAACCACCCGGGTGTGTGGATATTAGAGTATATCCCACACCCTGAAGTGCCTTATTGCACTTATAAAATGGATCAACCAACATAACAAAAAAACAAAAAAAAAAAGTAAAAACATGTTTTAATTAACAAAAAAGTTAAATATAAATTAGTCCCTTAAAACATAAAAAAATAAAAACCAAAAATGTATTAATTAAAAAATAATTTCTGGTGCTGAATTGAACATTGCCATTGAAAGTACAGTTTTGATTCGTTACACTTCTTGTAATTCTTGGTTTATTCATAACATTTTAAAGTAAAATATTACTGCCCATTTTCATCATGACTCAGCACAAATGAGTCTACCTTTAAATCACGCAGCACAAATAAGAACATAAGAACATAAGAAAGTTTACAAACGAGAGGAGGCCATTCGGCCCATCTTGCTTGTTTGGTTGTTAGTAGCTTTTTGATCCCAAAATCTCATCAAGCAGCTTCTTGAAGGATCCCAGGGTGTCAGCTTCAACAACATTACTGGGGAGTTGATTCCAGACCCTCACAATTCTCTGTGTAAAAAAGTGCCTCCTATTTTCTGTTCTGAATGCCCCTTTTTCTAAACTCCATTTGTGACCCCTGGTCCTTGTTTCTTTTTTCAGGCTGAAAAAGTCCCTTGGGTCGACACTGTCAATACCTTTTAGAATTTTGAATGCTTGAGTTAGGTCGCCACGTAGTCTTCTTTGTTCAAGACTGAACAGATTCAATTATTTTAGCTTGTCTGCATATGACATGCCTTTTAAGCCCGGAATAATTCTGGTCGCTCTTCTTTGCACTCTTTCTAGAGCAGCAATATCTTTTTTATAGCGAGGTGACCAGAACTGCACACAATATTCAAGATGAGGTCTTACTAGTGCATTGTACAGTTTTAACATTACTTCCCTTGATTTAAATTCAACACTTTTCACAATGTATCCAAGCATCTTGTTAGCCTTTTTTTATAGCTTCCCCACATTGTCTAGATGAAGACATTTCTGAGTCAACAAAAACTCCTAGGTCTTTTTCATAGATTCCTTCTCCAATTTCAGTATCTCCCATATGATATTTATATAATGTACATTTTTATTTCCTGCGTGCAGTACCTTACACTTTTCTCTATTAAATGTCATTTGCCATGTGTCTGCCCAGTTCTGAATCTTGTCTAGATCATTTTGAATGGCCTTTGCTGCTGCAACAGTGTTTGCCACTCCTCCTACTTTTGTGTCGTCTGCAAATTTAACAAGTTTGCTTACTATACCAGAATCTAAATCATTAATGTAGATTAGGAATAGCAGAGGACCTAATATTGATCCCTGTGGTACACCGCTGGTTACCACACTCCATTCTGAGGTTTTTCCTCTAATCAGTACTTTCTGTTTTCTACATGTTAACCACTCCCTAATCCATGTACATGTGTTTCCTTGAATCCCAACTGCGTTCAGTTTGAGAATTAATCTTTTGTGCGGGACTTTGTCAAAAGCTTTCTGGAAATCTAAATAAACCATGTCATATGCTTTGCAATTATCCATTATCGATGTTGCATCCTCAAAAAAATCAAGCAAGTTAGTTAGACACGATCTCCCTTTCCTAAAACCATGTTGACTGTCTCCCAGGACTCTGTTACCATATAGGTAATTTTCCATTTTGGATCTTATTATAGTTTCCATAAGTTTGCATATAATAGAAGTCGGGCTTACTGGTCTGTAGTTACCTGGTTCAGTTTTGTTTCCCTTTTTGTGGATCGGTTTACGTTTGCAATTTTCCAGTCTGTCGGTACCACCCCTGTGTCAAGAGACTGCTGCATGATCTTGGTTAGCTGTTTGTAAATTACTTCTTTCATTTCTTTGAGTACTACTGGGAGGATCTCATCCGGCCCAGGGGATTTGTTTATTTTAAGAGCTCCTAGTCCCTTTAACACTTCTGCCTCAGTTATGCTAAAGTTATTTAAAACTGGATAGGAACTGGATGACAAGTGGGGCATGTTGTCAGTATCTTCCTTTGTAAAAACTTGTGAAAAGTAATCCTTTAATATATTTGCTATTTTTTTTTCTTCATCTACGATTTTGCCATTTGTATCTCTTAAACATTTAATCTCCTCTTTGAATGTTCTCTTGCTATTGTAATATTGGAAAAACATTTTGGAATTGGTTTTAGCTCCCTTAGCAATGTTCATTTCTATTTCTCTCTTGGCCTTTCTAACTTACTTTTTGACTTGTGTTTGCAGTTCTGTGTACTCTTTCTGCGTACTTTCTCCTTTAAATCATGCAGCACAAATAAGACTGCCATTAAATCACGCAGTACAAATAAGACTGCCTTTAAATCACTGAGACCCTTCCTCACAAGACCTGCAACAGTATCAGGTGAGAGTGCGTTTTTTGAATCATCCTTTGTTATTCGGGGTAGTAACAGGACGTATCCATACCAGATTTGTGCTACAGCTTCACAGTGGCGAGAAAGACGTTATTTGCATGGAATACCCGGTTACTTATCAAACTGACTGCAATTTACAGCTTGGTAACGTGGAGAACTACTGGGCCAGTGTTAAGAAACAATTTAAAACAATGCAGGTCACAGCAGAAGACATGATACCATCATATCAGGACACATTTAAAAGGTATGGCAGGAACTGTCGAGACGAGTTTATAGCAGTTCAGCATCAGATCACACAGCTGCGCAGGGGGTGGGTCCAGTTGCAAACTGAAGTGGTAGCAACGACAACAAAAACATATTTTAACCCCAAAGTCTCTTTTAAGAGGGACCCAAATCTTTTGTGAAAAGCTGAAAGTCTAAGAGATATTTTTAAGAAACTATGTATTTTCCAAATGGGATAGGGAAATGCTGTAGTTCAGGGAGAAAGAATGGCGAGTTTTGAATACTTTTTAATTTTCTTTAATTAATCATTGGTGTCCGGTTCAGATTCATTTAATATCTCATGTACTCTTCGGTTTCCCAAAAGTTCAACATTTACGTAAATGTCGTCGGTCATGTTTATTGCGATAATTCTAGGTGTATGGATATCTGCCAGTGATTTGCCCGTTTTTGAACAAAAGTGCCAACCCTTGGTCATATGCTATAATATCAATACCCCCATGTGACCTATTTTGACCAATCAGAATAGAGTATGTAAAATACCCATTTTATAATAATCATGTATTACTAATTGTTGTGATATTGCAATACTGTAAATAGCATAACTACTCATCTCACAACATGCTTTGAAGTAATTACACAGTTTTTGTAATACATTTTCTATAATGTATTTTGGACACACTTGTCTGTCTGAAGAAAACCTGTTTCAAAACAGCTTAGTTAGAAAGAATCAGTCATATAAAGATGTTATACGCTATACAAAAATAGAACCAGCCATGAAGATCTGATGATTGAAAAATATTGTATGTACTGAACCCCATTCACCATAATGTAATAGACAGTGCCTTCTTTTCCTCCGTCTCCATTCCCTGGCGTCATACTTTTAACCGAATACCGAATAGAAACTGAAAACAACAGGTTTGCAATGTCAGACTTTAAATGAGGCTTACTGTACAGTATATAGGGAGGCTGGTTTGGACCAGATAATATAATTTACTTTGTCATTAAGGCTCAAAGTTGCCATTATCACATTATTAAGGCATATTACCATTTTGATGGTAACTACAGTATTCACATAGTTCCCTGCACAAGGAGGCATTTTCAGTTCCGCTTGGGAATTCTGGTTTCTATTGAAAAAAGTTAAGTGTGACCCAAGGCTCTCTAAACTGTTTTAGTTGTGACTAACTCGGCAGTTTTGTTGTTTAACCAATTAGCTCTTTATCTGGGTTAAAATGTGATATTGTGTATGTGTCTGAGGCTTCTCTTTGAGATAATGAAAAGGATGTTTACATGAAACTGCTGGGAAACAAGGCACTTTGTGGGGGGTGAACAATATGGACAGTATTACTGTAGAGTGAGGTGGATATTAAAGGAATGTTAATGAGATAGGGTAAAATGCTTCCTGTTTGTACTGAAGTTGAATGATGTACATTTAAATAGACATGAATAGTTCTTCAGTATAGTACAGGCATCAGTTAACTACAGGCTTTTACATTCACACATACAAACATGTCTACATAACAAAGACATGGGTGGTGCAGTAGTAGACATTTAATAACATTAATAATAATCTCATTCAAAATTATTCCAAATTATTTATTATTTAAAATTTTAAAGAGTAAGTAGCTTCAAAGGTAATTTTCTTAGTTACCTTTTTATGGTGTTTTCAATCATTCTGAATGGAATCAGATATCAGGATTATTTTTTTATTTTTAAACAAGTCTGAATGAAGGAGCTTAGACTATGAGTTTAGGAGCTGCTTTTCCGTTCAGGTTGCATGCTATAGACGTGTGATGTAGACCTGATTAACCAAAGTGTCTTTATATTAGTAAGCTATCAAAACAAATGTTGATCCAAAATGGCGTATCACTAGATGACACTGACTCTTACTTCTATTAAGGCAACGGTTGCTCTAGCCAACGTTACACATATCTATGACGAGCAATATAAAATCCTTGCTTAGTGGAATCAATATCAGCATTGGCAGCACGGTTCTTCATTTATTTATTATTTCAAAATGATTACACCAGAATAGACCTTTTATCAAGTGATCCAACTGTTGTTTTTCTTAACACGTAAAATGCCTTGAGAACAATGGAGAGCTTTGGCAATGACTTAGGAGCCTTATTCCCTCTTTACTCCATAGGGATACTTCCCTAATTGCTGGACCTTGGACTGCCCAGAAGTACACTGATGAGATCCTGATGGAACCCATAATAGTCCCTTTTCTCAGCCAACATGGGCCCGACCTTAGAAGCAACAGGATAATGCAAATCCTGAGTAGCCATTAGGGATCAATTAAGCAGCAATATATATTTTCTAATATGGCTAACTCTTTCTCCAGACAAATAGAACACTTTGAGTCTCATTTATGAAAGGACGCTAAATTTGTAATTAGCACGCATGTAAAGTAGTGAGCCTAACATAAGCGATAAATCTAAATTTATTGCCCCAATACATTAATTTACGTCTGGTATTTGACTAATTTACATACGATACTGTGCATAAATGTATTGTGAGTGGTAATTTAATGTGCACTATAATGTCAGAGTCTTGCCCGTGACCACCATGATATCAAAAGCCCCCGCAGTCCAGGCACATCTTTTGGTCAGTAGCTTATTGTGAAGGTGGAGGTGGCTTACATTCACTGAAAATAAGCGATCAACAGACACAGCACTCAGCACTCTCCTTTAATACATATTTTCTAAAATTATATTCATGTACTGTATCGTTTTGGAATTCTTCTTTAAAACAAATGGCCTTTATAACATAACACACGTAGTCAACATGTGCAGTTATGAAAGATTACAACATACAACGTCACTAGGACTCGCTTCACAAAGCAACTTTGAGTTTACTGAAATGAAAAAAGCTATGGCGTCTCAGCTAAAGTTTTTTCCTGAAAATGAGAAGAAAAAATTTAAGTGCTGTGGATTCCATGAACAACCCAACCACAGGAAAGGACTTTTTTTTCACTCCAAGAAGCCATGGAAAGTGCAGAAATACCTTGATAAAAACTAACTGGGATTACAACAGATGACTGGACAAAAGCAGAGTGCTGAAAAAAATTAAAGAAAGAAATACAGAAGTACCAATTTTCTTGCACTGGATTCTGCATCAACAGGCATTATGTGGAAAAGCTGCAGAATTAGAATGATCACGTAATGATCATTATTATCAAGTATCCGGACAGAAGCCATGAAAAGGTACATTTTAAGCAGAGTGCTGGAAAAAAATAAAGAAATGCAGAAGTAGAAGAAGATGATGGAGAAGATGATAAATATATTATGTATAACTCAGTTGAATTAAATACAGCTGTCAGGAAACATGCATTTTTTGACAACAAATAAGGTAATACAAATGTGTTTCATTTTCTTTTATTTCAAGCAAACAATATATCCATTCAGTATAATAGTAGCTGTTTTCTTTCTACTTTGACAGCTTTATGATGCTTTCATTACAATCACAGTGCAAGGCTCTGACACATTGCGTAGCATTTGATGTGAATGGATGCTTTGTCTTATTCCTGCCTTAGACTAAACCACTCTTTTTGGCTCAGTTTGTTTTGATCAGATCTTTGTTATTGTAATATATTGTACTGTACTGATGTGGTCATTTCTGGCTCTGGAAGTTAAAACTGCTTTATTTAGATTTATCTGGATACACTTCCCTACAGTCCTGTCAGTTATACAATAAAAACAAGTAGTATTTGTATTGGGGATCTTTATGAAGTTTCATGTCTTTTAATTATTAGAATTCATAGCACTTCTCAAAATTAAGCATAAACAAAATAAGGCCAACAAAAATTAACTTTTTGTTTTAACGAAATGTCTTAGAAGATTTAAAAAAAAAAAAAAATTATCTTAAAGGGAATTCCCTGCAGAATATCAGACTTTCTTTTCACTTTTGTTTTTTGAGATATTATTTTGGTCTCTTTTACTTGCTCTTTTTGTTAACCTAACAGTTAATCCAAACAGTTTGTCAATCCTACAAGTCACAGTTGAAGCCATTCAATGTCATTGTGACGTGTCCTGGTAATTGCCATTTTCGTAGTGATAAGAGGCCTGCTCCTCTTCATGCGTGTCCACTGTGACACTCTTTTTCTGCTTCCATCCTTGCTTGCGAATGCTTTGGTTCTGGACAGTTGCCCCATAGGTCATCTTTTTCTTTGGGCTGACAAATGCCTCTCTGTTCAGTTCAGTCTCCTCCGCCAGCTCGTCCCCTTCTATGATTCCGCACTTGTCCTCACTGGTGCTTTCTGGGTCAGCCCAGTCCTGCTTTTCACCAGAGGCAAAGATGGCATAGAAGATTACACCACTGTAGTGCACCAGTGCTGCTATCAGGAATACATTCTGCCACTCTTCACGTGTCTTCAAAACAAATAGAAAGATAAAAGTTATATTCAGTATCCAAACCTATACACTGCTGGGATAAGCCACAGCTGTAACATTTACTGCATAAGGGGATCACTGTGGATTGCATAAAAAACCTAGCCCATAAACAAGGCTGTGCGATTTTTCATCAGGACACAAGATACTTTTGCAGCTACATGACCATGTACACTTGAAGCGGCACAGACACGATGCGACAAATTTGAAAAATGATAGATCTATAAAACTATAGTTATCCCCTCACAATAACGGCTTTCATTATAATTAACCTTCAGCTATAACGAACCTGGCCACCTGACCCCCCCCCCCCCCCCCCCCCCCCCCAAAAAAAAAAAGGATTTAGTGACAGTTGTAGGGTCTGTGTGACCCGGGATGCCATGTCGCAGTGAAGTCAACTCTTTTGTCTTAATAAAAAGCATGCCGAAATGAAAATCTTTTTATGTTGCAACAAAGCTGGAAACTATACTGACCATTTGAAAAAAGGTAGGCATATCTCTGTGGTGAATATAGGTTGTCAAAAAGCACTGTTTTTTTATTTTTTTTAGCTTGTTCAGTAACCATGCGGCAAAGCAAAACAAAAACAAAACAAAACCAAAAAACTTGAGGATCTGATTAACTTTTTATGAGGGGTCTATTTGGAATAAAATATCATTTTGGGATTATTGCATGTTGGATTAAGATTTGGTGCACTTTGAAATGGTTCATTCGGCTTGATTTTGAATAAAAGTTCAGCTTCAATTTGGTATTTTTGCTTTTTGAACTGGGTTTTAATTCTTTAACAAATAGGATAAATCAAAGGCAGAATACTGCATACATGAGACGAACAGGTACGTGTAATTCTATTTTTATTCACAGTCTCATCTCATTAACTTACTCCAACAGTCTATTGTTCATTTTGATTGTCCTTTCGCTATAATGAACCCCTCGAAATAATGAACAAAAGGCTTGGACCCCAGCAGGTTTGTTAAAGCAAGGGTGTACTGTATTAAATATTGATATTGTCAAAACTGTGATCAAGACTGGAACATATTCGACAAATGACGTGTAAATTATATGTGCCAAATATGGCAATAAATCATATATACTAGATTTATCCAGTACCTTAGAAATTGACTCCCATATGTTATCTTTCATGTTTGTATCTTTAGGTTGCAATGATCTTTATCATAAAGCGCTAGATATTTTTAAACGGTACATATTATATTTTCCTCCATCATTTTTTAGACTTCTCCAGCCTGGTGGACACTGTGCATTGAAGCTGTTCTGTAACTGCACAATTTCCTAGTTGTCGTGTGAAGAAATCGCAAAAAATAGGATACAATCCTATTTATTTCACATCTCTCCAGTGTTGTCCTGGTGTCACCCCAGCATCACCTGTCATGTTGCCTGTGGTGTGAAAGATATTTATCAAAAGTATAGGCTCTATGCATTTTGCCGCATCAAGTTTCGCTTGTCGCATCACTTCTGGTGTGTAGTGGCCTTTATTCTTGAGGTAAAAATACAATTTCTGTAGGTGTAAGATATCAAGGAGGTCATGTGCAATTACTTGTCCTGAGTACTTAAAAAATATGTATGTGTATATATATATATATATATATATATATATATATATATATATATATATATTTGTTGAATATAAGAGTACATAGTTATTGCCTTTTAGTTATGGAGTATAATAATATTTTTAAATTTTCAAATGACGATAACTGCATTTGCATGGTGGCAAAAGTTGGCAAATTAATGATGTATCGACATGATGTATATTTATTATAGGCTTTCCTACTGTTTTGTAGTTTATGTATTTTACCCCCCCCCCCCCCCCCCCCCCCCCCCCCCCGTGGAAATTTGACAAATCGCACCGTTTTAAAAGAAAAAAATAATGAACGAATCAAACATGGTACACAATGCAATTCATTTTCATTAACATTGCAAAACAAAAGAATGTTGAAGGAATGTTACTGCACCTTGTGCTTTGTCATGGCCCCAACAATAAGCGGACACACCATTCCAGACAACGTTCCAACTCCATTGGAAATTCCCATTAGAATGCTAGCATATCGAGGGGCGATGTCTAAATGATTTACATTAAATCCTGGGAACAAAACAACAAAATGTATTTTTATGGCATTATATAGTAATTAGCTAAAGATAAACTTAAACAATTATTGCATTTTATGGCTCATTAAAATAGTTGGCAATACCTGGAAAGAGATCAGTCCAACCCAGGCACTACTGAAGTACCTACATTAATGAAGCACCCATGTAGGGCACTAGATATTTAAAATGCAGAGATTGAAATCACTCAACCATCAGAGGGTTGTTACTGTTAAATCCTTAGCGAACACCATGTAGTGCTTTTACTGTGCATCCTGAACACTTCCTTTTACCAGTATTGACCAGCAATAACAATTTGTTGTTTACCTGAAATTGCAAACCCACTGAATCCAACTGCAAGAACTAAGAAGGAGATAGCTACACCTCTTGTATGAGAATAGCCCACAACAAGAAGTAAGGTGGCCTCCATTCCAAACCCTAAAAACAAAGACAACAGTTACATTGAATATGAACAAAAAAGAAAGCATGCTTACACACAAGGTCTCAAAGGTTTTGATTTCTACTTGAGGAGCATTACCAATCAACAACGCTAACATTTATTCTTAATTTCTCATGAGTTCAAAGCGTTCCTTAATTAGTGTCATATATCATCTCCACATATTGGATCACATAAATCTTTTGTTGACTTGGAAGCTCTCTCCCTGCATCTATTATACCACAAACCATCACTCCCTAGATTGTAATCCTACCTCCACAGTTCATGATTTTTCGGACCGTCGTAGTGGACAGAATCTTTCGGCTCCGTAAGAAGTCAGCCAGCTGCCCTCCAAAGGGGACAACAATTGTCATCACCAAGTGAGGAACAGCAGACAAAAGCCCCACCTATAAGAATTGCAAGATGTTAAAGTAAAACTGTATTTTTACCTCAAGAATAAAGTAAAAACATCCATAAAATGTATGGAAGGTTTTGTCCAGATGTTTTATAGATGTTTATATTTTGTGTTTTCAACCTAAATAATACACCACCCACTCAATATATCGCAGGTGTCGGAGTCTAATATAAATCTACTCTCTATCGAGAGAAGCGGTATAGCGAGAGAGCCATAGAAAAACAAATAGGCTAACAAATACTATACAACCTCTCCCTCATTTTACTGGGTGTGTCAGGGGTCCAACAGAAATCCTCTACGCAACCTGCTTTTTCTCATTTTCATACAGTGGTACATTTTAATTCGTACTGCGGAGGGTAATTGCTTCTCATCAAATTGAGTAGGAGGCAGTGTGGTCCAGTGGTTAAAGAAACGGGCTTGTAAACATGACGTACCCGGTACAAACCCCAGCTCAACCATTGACTGATTGTGTGACCCTGAGCAAGTCACTTAACCTCCTTGTGTTCTGTCTTTTGGGTGAGACTTTGTAAGTGACTCTGCAGCTGATGCATAGTTCACACACCTTAGTCTTGTATCTTGTAAAGCGCATTATGGTGGTGGTCCACTATGAAAGGTGCTATATAAAGATTATTAATATTAAGTCTCCAATTCATTTCATGAGTCTTCCTCTCCTTTCTGAGGTTGTTGCTCAGGAGCTGACATTACTGCCCTGTGACTTTTGCTAGAGCATTGCTGCCACAAGTGAACACCTTGTTGGCTAAAATACAAACTGCATCAGTATTTTAATTAAGATATTTAATTTGCTTTGTGTTATTTTGCAATGCATGTGTATATGATAACAGTACAGTATTAATGCTTAGTTTGTAATTGTTTTGTATATTTTTGTTTGTGATGTGCAGTACAAAATAAAACAAACAGTAATTCTAAGTGAAATTGCCTCTGTATATTGCAGCTAAGGAATGCGCAGTTAGACTGTAAAAATGGGGCACCAACTCCAGGACCGCAATATATATACGAATCCGCAGTATAGCGAGGAGCGATATAATGAGGGGTGGGTGTACTTTCATAGTCTGATACATTAGGAATGTCATGGAGGATGGATATCTATGAACAGATTTACTGTATCTTATGGAAAGAGTACACCATCATTAAGCTCACCTTACTGATGGCAAATCCAAACACCTCTTCAAAGTACGCAGGCTGGCTGATCAGCAGCAGATAGAAAGTCCAACTTCTGCAGAAGTTTGCCACAATAATGGCATATACTGGCATTGATGTGAAAAACTTTTTCCAAGGAGTACTGAATTTCTGAAAGAATACAACCAGAGAGTGATACGGTTATGGCTAAGACAGCAACTCTGTTTTCCATCCACGACAAATATAAAAAATATATACCAGTCTTCAAAGTTGTCTTAAACGTGACTTTGAAGACTACACCAAAACATCATTAGCATGTTCATCTTTGAAAGAGTGTTGTATTTTATGAGAGACTGCTGTAACTAGTAAGTAATTACACATGAAACAAAAATGATTATTAACTGTTCAGATATGTATAATATATAATACTATAAGACCAATTATACTTGAAGCAGGAAATAGGTTGACATGCTTCAATATCTTATCATCACATGAGGAATGAGGAAATGAGAATTCTGCCAAGCACAGGTATACCTCAATAGGATTCAGTAAGTTGGCGCTCTCTCCAATACTTGTCTCAATGTATGTCCTCTCTTCTTCATCAATGGTGGGATGTACAGCTGGACTTCCATAGGCAAGTAACAGCCAACACGTGTACCATATCAGGCCAAACACTCCTGTTAGCAAACACAGGCAAAGATTACATGTCATGGCATCATCCACTGAAGATTCAGATTATGTGGTTTGCAAAACTTAAGCATAGTTATTCAAGATACGTATGGTAAATTGCAAAAATGCAGAACAAACAGACTGTGGCACACTTTTAAGGATTTACAATAGTAGTTAACATTTTTAGTTGTTTAAACTGATATATGTTTGTAATAATGTTATGCTTAAAAATGTGTGCCTTGTTACAGATAATGCTGCTCCCTGCAGGAGAAATAGGGTAGCGGGTTTACCAGAATTAACTTCTGAACTGTACCTGTGCAAATGGGTCTAACCCATACTTACTGTGGTCAACACACACACACACACTTGTTTTATAGCCTCTAAACACCCAGCATCCTGCAATGACATCATGAAGTACAAGACTTACCATAAACATAAAAAACAGAAGGCCATCCAACATACTGCACAAGGACTCCAGCTAAAGGCATAGCAATCACAGCTCCTGCATAAGAACCTGAAGAAAGGAAACACAAACTCTGTGTATTATATTCAACATATAATTATGCAAGGTTATCAAAGGTCTTACACTGTATCAACATAAACATGACATTCTTTCAGATCTTGTAGCATATAATAAACCGCACCAGAAGTGAAACATACACTGAATAGGAACGTTATATTTAGGAAGATTTAAATTGCACAAAACTTTAATGAATTCATTATTTTCAACTATTATATGAACATTGTAAGTGATGGAACGTAGTTATTATTGTCTTGCAAAAGCATTTCATGGGCCTAGGGCATTAGATGAGACTATTGCTCTTTGCCTTGAAGTCATCTTGAATAAAGCAAAGGTGTTGATTATTTGTTGTACTCCTCACTGAAAACTTATTGTGGATAGGTTTCTGTAGCACTGGTCTCCAAGGCAACTATTGTTCATTTAAAACAGAAGCTGTTATCTTTGGTAGGAAAGTAAGAGCTACAAACACTACAGTATGGAATATAGGCCTACCTAAATCTGTTAGATCTTAAAAATGATATGTCATAAATACAAGTAGTAAAAGATCAATGTCAGATAGTCTCAACCTGAAAAAAAATAATAACTACAAAATAGCATATATTATCGTGTATTAATGGGAAGGCTAGTTACTTATTACTGTATACAAGATACAGGGGTGCTGTAATTAAAGATTAGATTCAAAAAACAAAAATGGTAACCATAGAAACACTGACCACAGAAAGAAATGGTTGCCAGCCTGCTTCGTTCTAGTGGGGGTGCCCATTTGCTCCACATCCCGTGGCATGCTGGGTAGGTAACACCCTGAAATATATGTAGGACAAAATCAAAATAACTAAACAGATAAGAAGTGTCACAACATTACAAAAAACAGCTGGCTTAAAGTATTATCAAATGGGTCCCCAAATGGCTCACCTGGTAAAAGCACTGTTGCGTGGCGTGCTGGGTGAGTCAGACAACCAGAGATCACAAGTTTGAATCCTGGTTGTGTGAGGCAGCCAGTCTTTGCAGAGGACTTGGGGGGCAGGGGGGGTGCCACATTAGCATTGGTGCTCCTAAGGTTGTGGAGGTGGGATCCAGCTTAAATTGTTTCTCCTCACTGCTTTGTGGCGACCCCTACAGGCCAGGTGAGCTTGGGGCGGAGATTTACTGGGCTGGTCTTTGTCCTCCAGAGGCCAGAATTTCTGGGTGCAAAAAGATGCTTATTGGCTTGTTGGATCAGAGGACGCCGCGGTGAATGAGAAAAAGTGTTGGTTGGTTTGAGCACTTTGAAGAGAAAATTTGAATATGGGAAGCCAAAACAAGAAAATATAAAATGGTAGTTGTGACTATTGAATAGCATTACATTATCCAGGGTTTCTTTACAATACCAGTTCCAATCAAATATTAAAGCTGTAACAAATTTACCAGGAAGATGATTCTAAAGGAGACAGAAAACACCTAACATCTTATTGTTTCTGGGTCAACTGTGACATTCCACTATCCTCATACTAAATTGAGGTCTGGTTCAACACCAGTTAGACCAGTATATCGGTCTGAATTAAACCCTACTTCAATGTTCCAAACACTTGAGACAATGAACTGGTTTTAACAAAACCCACTTACTGGTTTATTTTTTACCTGTTTATGAACTCATATTGCATATACAATTTACACACATTGCCCTAGTGTATATGTTTTTCTCTAAAATCTTTATAATCCTGTATATGAACATCTTGTACTGTATATAGTGCATAACTGTTTATCATTGAAGATGTGGAGAACTTATCAATGACTGTTTAATAACCATTATACAGTGCCGGAAAGTTTCAATTTCTGATAGCTTATAAAATGTGATATTGTATGGTTCATAATAGCCTTAGATTAAGCTGTATTTCTGTTTCAAACAGTTTTGCCTAAACAGCATACAGATTTTACTATTGTGTATTTTGTAAAAATGGAAGTATTTTAAATACTGAACTCTTACCTCTACTAGGCCTTGCAGTATCCTCACAAACAAAACACAGCCATAGTGGACCCTTGCCGCAGATGGTATAAACATGTTAAGCATTGAGGTCAAAAAAATGGCAGCTCCAAATACCCTAGAAAAAAGAAGAGACAACTGCATTATATGAGATACAGTAAACAAAAAACAAGTAAAGATAAATGTTTCCCCTAATGCCTTTCTCTTTTTTGTTTTTTTTCTTAAGGTAGTACAATGCTTTCTTATGGCACATAGTTAAAGGTGTGGACAGTGGATTCAAAATATACAGAACACACATTATCTCCCTGTTGTATGGCCACATTCAATGAAAAGTATCATGGTAAGGTGAAATGTTTAAGATCACTAGGCGATCATTTATATTGAATTCTATTGGTGTTTTTTTTTTTTCCCACACTTATCTCTGTTTCCTTATTCCCCAAAAAAAACAAAAAAACAAAAAACACTGTTGACCCTCTCTGTGTCTATGAATGTTGATGACTCTTTAAATATCACATCAGCACTGGCACAACACTGTCATACTTTATACTGCATTTACATAGTGCACATGGAGGAATAAAGGTTATATGATAGTTATGTTTTTTAGAGTATCCGTTGACATCATTAGCAAAAATCCTGAAAGGTCAGCAGAAGCCCAAGGGTGTTTTAATACTCTGAGTCCAGGCTTCGTGGAAACAACTGGTACATCATACATATCATCATCCTCCTGCTCACATAGGTAAATGAGATGGATTTACTAATGAGCAGGAGGATGATGGGAAATGTAGTTCTGAGAGGTCCATGCAGGGAAGCCATCTTGAGGCAGGGAATGCAATTTAAAAGTTTAAAAAAAAGGTCAAAATGTAAAAAAAATTAAAACAACACACACTCCTTACGTAAATAGCAACACAAGGAAATATGTAACACAATAAAATAAAAAGATCCTTATGTACCCTTTAAATGACTCATACATAAGATAACCAGAATAAATGGCTTTGCTGGTGGTTGTATGTTAAATTGTCAAAGATTAACTGTCCTATTGATCCCATGGCCTTAGCAAACACAGTAATACAGTATAAACAAATACAAATGAATGAACTGCGAAAGGCATACTAAGATTAAAATGAATAATGAGAATGGAAAGTGAATTGTACTGGCACCTTCTGATATACTATATGTTGTTGGGTAGAAAACATGTCAAAAGAGCACAGCACAGTGACCTCAGTTAAAGGATTTAAAACCTTCTTAGCATCAGCATTAGTAGCACTGACCTCCCTCCCCAATGTCTTGTGCTGAAGATATACTGGGTCTTTGCTGGTTTATTATATGAAGGTATACCAATGTAACATTAGAATTTGCTTCCTGTGAAAAAATGCTTCTGATTGTGATACATTTACAAAAGAAGATCTGCCCTTAGTTTACTGCTCTCAGTCAAATCAGTTAAATAAGGTCTGAATACTACATTTAATCTGTGCATTCTGCTCATACTACCTTTAAACACGACACTCCAAAATGATCATAAGAAGAATACCCTTGCTAATTTTCCCAAGCTTTTAAAATAATAAAAGCCTGAAACTTGGAACTCTGGAATTTTTATCAGAGGGATGCAATGTTATGGCATTGCTGACAACAGCCAAGATGAAGAGTCTTAGTTACAAGTTTTTTTTCCTGATTTGATCATTGCTCTAAGGTGCCCAATGACACAAGTTGTGTTGTGACAGTTTTGTAGTGAAACACACTGGTGACTCCTACCCTGCTGCATTCAATAAGCTCTTCTAACATACCCAGCAGTACCCCAGATTAGCCATAAGGTTGGGTCCTGTACATTAAGTCACATGCGTTTTTAATTTGGCTGGAGTTTTTTAAAATATCTATTCTCTTTGGTGTGGAACAAAATATCAAATATATTTATTAAACTCATGTTACTAGAAAACAAGCTTGTTTGATATACATAAAAACAGGCTTGTTTGGTATATTGATACCTTCCTGTGAAACACTTGTCAGCTCCATTTGGATAGGATCATTTCTAACACGCTGGTTAAACAATTCCATATGTCCTTCAGAAAGCTCTTATACTTCACAAGGTGGGCCATTTGTTGAAATATAACAAAGGGCGCCGAGCACATTATCTGAAGTTCTCTATACGGTTGGCTCAGCAACAGCAGCTTACTTTGTATTAAAGCTCATTATGGCATCAGCTGTAAAACGCATCTTTTCTAAAGCTTTTGCTTCAGTGCAACATTCATACCATTTGGCTGAAAACCTGTTAATGTCACAAAACTAATTGAAACTTCTTACAGTAGCTGCACTGAGGTGCATTTCCCCTGTTAGTTGTTTGCTTCTGGTATTGTCCCTGTAGTAAATGCTTTAAATCAGGCACTACACCTAATATTATCCATTATTTAACCTATACAACATTTTAGACATTGGGTCCTTAGCTGTACTATGCTGGAATTACAAATCCATTATAACTGGTAATCATTTTGCAATCAATGTTTTCCCACCGACCCTTCAACCTTATCACCACACAGAAATATGCAACATTGCATAATTTGGAATTGTAATTTGGAACTGTGTGATTAGATTTTAATGAGTACAAGATAGATTTCTAACTAAGATCCAGTGTAAAGGTTATTCACGCTATAGCACGTCCATCTAGTGGACATTATGAAACTTGTCTTTCTGACTCATTTCTGAAAAATGTATTCAACTCACATAAATCAACACGATTGCTTGTGCTGTATTCCAGCCCCTAAATTCTGAGACTCATTTATTTTTTTTTATTATGCTACAGTGAGCAAGTGAAGTTCACTGAGGGAAATAAGTGAGCGTATCAAAGTCCTTACCCTATCATGTGTTTAAAAGAGCCATCGGATCATGTATGACTCCCTCCCAAAACCCAGTAATGTTGGTATGTTTGTGGAGGCCATCAACAACCGATTGCTGAGATATAATCTTCCCACAGGCATATCAACCTGAACAAACTGTAATCTCTTTTACTTTATACCAAAATGGGTTACATTTGATTTAGGGCTTTTAAAGAAAGGAAGTTTTCAAGAAACATTTGGACTGATAGCACACTATTCATAAAA
Source organism: Polyodon spathula (assembly GCF_017654505.1). NCBI lineage: Eukaryota > Metazoa > Chordata > Actinopteri > Acipenseriformes > Polyodontidae > Polyodon > Polyodon spathula. Next base: position 25,308,614 of record NC_054540.1, on the reverse strand, counting down.
GAGGAGACATGAAGAGGGAACTAAAAGAAACAGAAAACATAGCTGTGTGTCCTGAGAAAACACCTGAGCAAACATAAGGGGAGCTCACCATTCAAATGCTGTTTTCTTTTTGTGACAGCTTTTTTGCTCCAATGATGCCTTTTTTTCAAATTGTTTCCAAAATTCCTTGTAAGTGACATTTGTAATATTCTAGAGCTTAGCTTCCATTGTGAAATCTGAGACAGGATCTTTAATTATTAACTCTTGTCAGTCGCATGTCCTCCTTTCTGCAGAGCTTATATTACTGTCGGGATATCAAGTCATCTGAATAAAACACAGTAACGCACCTCACAAGTGTAATAACCAAGGGTTTCAAAATTTATTAGCAAACAACAGTCACACAATTTCCTTTTTCTCATTTTGCTTTCCACTGTCAGAACAGTATGACTCATATTCTACCGTATACTACTATTACCACTATCAATAAGGAAATAAATGGAATAAAAAACACAATTTTCTCTATCTAGTTTTTAGGGTGCTTAAAAACGTGGGAGCGACTTATACACCTATGAAAAAAAAAATATATATATATATATATTCTTCTACTTCACTAAATGGTGAAATGCAGACGGTGACATTTTTTTACATTTTAAATACATTCAGGGGTTGATGTAAGGATGGTGCAGTGCAAACAATTGTGGCTGCAAAAACAAAATGACCTAAAGGCCAGGCAATTATTTTGCACTGCAGCCTGTGCAAAATTATTCAACACGCACAAATAATGAGCTGCACAATTCCATACTCTTTTCTTCATTTGAATACATTTCAATATAATTTAAATGGATTAAAGATGACAAAGTGCTAGTTTGATAGGGGGCACAACGCCAGGTGAAAAACATTCTTGACATATGCTGCATTATTGTGACCGCTAAAGTCCCACTTTACACCAGATAAACACGTTATATGGCAGCAATATGGGTGTTTTGCAGCCGCAAATCACCTTGCACATAACCTTACATCGGCCACTAAACATCCTAGATTTTGCATGAATGAAGAAAATATAAATAGGTACACAAATATTTTTTTCAAAATCTACAGGCACAGGTTTTTCACTTTTCTTTCAATGAATGCAAAGAATTTGTTTTGGTTTGTCTTCTTGATTGCTCTCATAGAAAATAAATAAATATAGTTTTATTTTTTGATCTATTTAACTATTTATGCAATGGACACCAAATTCCAAAGAGCAGAATGAATAGCAGGGATCTCTGTGTCTTCGTTTTAACAGTAGCCAAACTTTATGAGAGCTCAATTGAAAATTTGAATTTGGATGCACTAGATCAGTAACCCTCAATCTATAATAGAACAGTATTGTTACCTGTTGGCAGCCAGTTTATTAGAGATGAAACCTCCTGGGATCTGAGTGACAATGTAACCCCAGAAAAAAGAGCCATGAATCAGCCCCACCGTCTCCGGGTCCCAGTTAAACTGTGCTGGCTGCAAAACACAAGCGGGGACAAATGCTGCTTAAGATAAATGCGAATATAGGCGTCCAGAGGAGAAAGGTTAGTGTTCATTAAAAAACCCTGCCTCACCTAGACCCAGTTATAAAGGGCCACATTTACTACAAATAATCAATAGTGTTATTTTTGTCTGAAAGGCTAAAAGTCAATTCTAAAATGAATAGATCTTCAGACTACTCAGAAGCCCGTAATGTCTCAGCTGTTTATTTCTGATTTGGTAAAAAATCATGCTTATAAAGCATGCTTGTTATCCTGGATGCTTTACCACATTGCCACATGACATTACCTGCATCACTTCTGTTCCGTTAATGTAAATGGTGTTGTTATTGACCATCTCCACAATGGCCACTCCTAGATTGCACCTGATTCCAAAGGAAATGCAGAAGCCCAGGCCACTCAGGACAGCAATGATGTATCGCTTAGGCAATCCACAGCAGCCACAGTCACACAGTGGAGGCTTCCGTACTGGGGCCTGTACTGGCCTGCCATCCTTTGTCAGCTCAATGTTATCTTCCTCTACATTCGAACCATCAATTGTTCTGAAACACACAAGTCACTTTGAAGATATTGTTTTATCCAATAACGCCATAAGGCTGCAAATCCATATTCACTCCAATGGAATACCATAGCTGTGTTGTTCCACTGAGATGAATTCTACGTTTGCTGCCACAGTGGAACAAGTGCATCCATATATCTAAATATAGTACTATTAGATAAACAACTTTTGAAATATAAGCAAAAATTTATCATGCATGCATAATACATGTTTAATATTGACCATGACAAAAGCAAAGTGTTGTGATGCATAGTAAACACTTTGATTAATAATAGATAGAACTATGGTAAATCATTGTAAAAACCAAACACATTGAATTCATAATATCAGCAGGGGTGACTGCAAGATTGACATATCCATATTGCACCCCAGACAGAGCCAGTAAACAAAGTTACCCTATTCTGTGAAGTGGGGTTTTTATGAATCCCTAACTTAGGACTAAGCCTACAGCCACTAGCACATTAAACTGATGCATTTTCAAAAGGTATTCTGAATTTGTTTTCAGCTGACAAGAGCAGTAGCTTTATTTATTTAATGGCCTCCCTAGTTGTGTCAGTGTTACTGCCCTACTGTAGCATAAGAGGCTTCACTGTTGTCATTCATTGTTTGTGTGAGCGTGCACCTGTTACATTACTGTGGTCCTGTGATATGCTTTGATACAGAATACCCTTTAATCTCAGCTGGCCTGTTGTCCACCTGAGTTCCTGAAAGGCTTTTAAAGAAAATGCATTGGAAGAAAGATGTCACCAAGCAAACTGTCTGGATGCAAACATCTTATATCTTTGTGTTTTAAGTATATTTTATAGATGCAATATTGTATGTTCATATGTGCATGTAGAAAAGTAGCTATAACTATCATCTAGTAAATCATTCATTTGAGTTCAACTCTTAATTAGTTCATTTCAGTTTCAAAAGGAGACAACAGGGAAATGTATTTATAACTGCTGGTTCCACAATTTGATAAGAATGAATAGAAAAGAAGACCACTGCACTTAAATTCAGGTATATTCAGTATTGCCCTAAGAATCACCTGATCACACTGATCACAGTTCACAGCCTACCTCTGTAAAGTGGTTTGTGATGGTTGTCCACTATAAAAAGGTGCTATATTATTATTATATTTATTATTATTATTATTATTATTATTATTATTATTTAAACTTTAGCATTCTTAGATAGCAACCTCTAATGACAACTTTTGACAATGGAACGGTCAATGTTAAGATGTCGAAAGTCAGCCTGATATCTCCAAATCGTACAACAAATCAATTTTGTTGGAAAACTTGTCTTGCTTTTGCATTTTAGGTGGTTAAAGGTTATATTTGCTTTGTGCAGCTTACCACTTCCAAAACAGAATGCTTTCCCATTTTTCAATGGCTGTTGACAACATACTGTTATTGCTCGTTAGTGGAGGCTCAATCAAGAACCAAAGGAGTGTGGAGGAACCTTTTCTACTCACCACTGTGAAGTGTTACAGAGCCCTTTGCAGTGCTGACAAGAAACACATGACTTTATCTTTGCTGTAGTGTTTTCTTCTAAACATTGCTCTGTATCCAGTTTATGCTCCCTCGTGCAACAAAGCTGGTGCCCTGAAATGAGTGGTGCACTGCAATCCTTAAAAGATAAGTCTTTCTCTTGGCAAACACCCCAAGTAAATGTTGAGAAATGCATTGCCTAGATGATTTATGACCCATCATGTTTGATTGCAAATTTAAAAAGAGACAGCAATATGTTTAAAAATATAACATTGTGATATGGACAACACAGGGTACAATAAAGGTAATGTAATGCATTTCTTGTAGACTTTGCAAGGTTTTCTGTAACACTTTAATTAGTAGGTATTCACAATGTAAATGTACAACTGATATATTTAACCTATTCATGTACAATTGAGTGTTGCACTCAACTTGTATACATTGTAACTGAATTGCCTTACTAATCATGTCCACAAAGGATCATGAAAACTTGTATAATGACTTCATTGAACATTAATATCAATAAATGGTTTAAAACAAGTTAATAAAATGCACAATACCAGAAAAAGGGTTATTTTAATGTATAGTTTCTTCAAAAACAGGTTAAACGGAAACCATTTCAAACACAGACAGCTGTTCCTTTCATCTTTTTCACTATGAATACTGTTATTCTGCATTCATTTAAAGAAAAAGAAATGGACTCCTTCAAAAAAAATGACAAACTGTTTGAGATATAGGTTCACAAGTGGAAGAACATTTTTGAGTCTTCTCTGGTGCAGTGCCAGTCTCTTATAACAGCAGATTCGAGAGCCATGGTTAAGAGATAATGATGTTTGTGTTCCGTGCACTCGAATGGGCAATGATCCTTTTAAAAGAGATGCAGTTGCCCATCCCTTAATAAATATATGGCTTATTAAGCCCTGGGCCTTTAGGTTGTTCTGGAATTGCTGGTGTAGTTCAGCCCCATCGAAGAGAGCTATCGTTTAGACCAGCCTTAGCTATGATTCTGCTCCACAGTAAGGATAGGTGAAAAGTAATATAAGACTACAACACGTGTGTTGTATGGAAAATCAGATACATCTGTCAAGCATATAATCATATTTGTTTAACCTGTTGAATGCCTATGCCATAAGTGAGGACTCTAAATAGACTGACTCTTTCTGGTCATTTAGGTTTGTTGTTGCAATTCAAGTTCAAAGGCTAAAATGTAGTCACAGAAAAAAAAAAAAAAAACTGCAAACCTGATCTAAGGTTTTTTTTGTTTTTTTGTCAGAAAATATTGATGACTGTACAATCCTTAGTAATGTACTGTACCAAACACATGAGGACTTTTCAGCCAATTACAGTGCTTGTTTCTCCTGCTGTCTGCCTCACCCATCGCAAAGAAACGGTATTCATTACATCAACTGTACCACTGAGGTTATGCCATCCCGAATCCTCAATATCGTTATAATTGCCTAATTATTATATTAAAAATAATAGAACAATCCAGTAATGGGAATAATACCTCCTTCTAGTCAAGTACCAATGTGAGCCAGGTGTTCAGATTCATCTGTTTAAGCTTGTGAATGGTTAATTGTTAAGCAAAGGGAGTTTCATTTCTATCCCTGGTTTTGCATTGGAATTATGTTATTAAACAATATACTGTACAAAGCGATAGTGTTAAAAAAATTAGAAATCCTTGCAATGCAATTTGCTTGTTTTCAGCTTTTGGTATGTTGGTGATGTTGGTCAAATTTCCATGTTTAGGTATATTGTTAATACATTGAATTTGTTAAGTCTATTCATTTATACTCAACAATATCTCTTTTAAAAACAATACTATAATTTTTTTTTTTTTTTTTTTTTTTCATATCCTAACCCCCGTTAAAAAAATATTTTAAAAATCTTGAAAATCAAATAATATAAGCATTCTGAAACTTATTAGTTATCTCGGAACAGTTTTTTAAATTTTTTTTATTAGACTTTTCTCTAATATTTTATTACCCTTCTGCAAACTGAAATGTACATGGTTTTACATTGCATTATACACAATCTTTTTTTTTTTCTTAATTATTGATAAATGTATTTATTAGGGCTGTTACTGTATGGTTACACATCCAAGCTAAATTTCTCACATTCCTGGATTGTGGGGTGAAACACACTGCTGCAATTTTTTTATTTATTTTTTTGCATGTACTTTTTACTTCATACATTTCTTGTTGTTTATTTATTACAATGTAACTACAACAACTTACTTTTGTAGATTGCCCATGGAGTCCCCCACAGTGTGCTTAACCTCTTCCTTGCCAGGTTTGAGGATCTTCTCCTTCAGCCCACTTAATCCTCCAAAAGGCATCTTTGGTCTGACTTTTCTCTCTTGCTCCTTTATAATTCCAATCACTACACCTTGGTCATATTTGCAAGTTCCTCCAGTAGTTTGTGTTTCTCCTTTGTCAGTCCACACCTGATCCTTCTGGTGTCTTTGAATGTCTGATGATGCAACCCGTTGCTATGGCAAGTTGAAGAGGATGAGGAATACAGAAGAATACTTAAGGTTTAAGTCAATAGAAATGATCTGCAGCACATCATACCATTCCCAACTAAAGATCCAGTATAATGATGGGCAATTTGATTATCAAATTAACATGTTTTTTTGTTTCTGTTTTTAGGGGAAGAAGCACAAGATTATGCTTGGTCACTGTTGGTTGCACATTCTTCTTGGTCCTTTGCAGTCCAGCAGCGATGGAGAAACTCCCTTTTGATGGTTACTTTTCCAAAGCACTGATGAGGATGTGACAGCATGACCAGGAGACAGAGGAATGCAGTATATCAGGGAGTTATTACCTGCCTCAAATCCTGCCCCTTTCTGCCAACGAGATCTGATACACAGCCAGAGGCTGGAAACGAAATTTATTAAAAATTGACAAGTTACTCCCGTGGTTGTAGGCTCCATAATGGGGATTGGGTTTATACATTAACATTAGGATCCAAGTCTGCAATGTTCAAAGGGGGAATTTAATTTTTCAGTTTATGGCCCTTTCCTTTCCCCACCTCAAGTGGTTGTTTTTTAAACCATATATTAAGTTAGTTGACAGTGGAAGGCTATTATCGGTAATTCAATTTAACAAATGTGCATAATTAAGCATACTGAATAATTGACTGATTCAAATTAATGATAAAAATATATATGTTTGTCTCTGTGTGTTAACATTAGAATTAGAAAAAAAAAACATATACAAGATATTTTACAAAGTTAAAAAGAATTGCTGTTGCTATTCAATTTTTTTTTTTTTGTATTAAATGTAATCACATTTTTATTTAACTTATGTTTTATTTTAGATGTGCAAATTAGCTAACACTGATTATCTGTTCAGATTTGAAATTCAATTTATCGTTATATCAAAGCATTGCTGCCTAATCAGTGTGAGGATATTTTGCATCATTTAAAATGTATGATTCATTATATATCTTAATAATAATAATAATAATAATAATAATAATAATAATAATAATAATAATAATAATCAAACGAAAGGCTTAAAAATGTGTCTCAATATCAGAAACAGTAAACATGTATTTTGCTTTGTATCTTAATTAACTACATAAAACACTTTTAATTAAAGTTTACTACAAAATGTATTGTCTTTTTTTAAAGACAATGCAGCGGTTATCCACCAGTAAGTATACACTGAATCAACTAGCGATTCTTACCTTTCCTCAGAAGCCCTTCGGCTATGCTATATAATTAATAGGGAGGAAGTCGATTCAGAAAATGCCTATAACACAGCTGTGAACATTTTGTAAACTTCTAAAGATTAAAATAAGATTATTGGTGTCCATGCCTCTAGATTACTTTTTTTCAGCGTTGTTCTTACTTTAGCTAGGTTTTATTTTCTTTTACCTGTCACAGCCACGATTTTTTCATATGTAGCTTATATTATTTTAGACGTGCTAATTGTACAAAGTGTATGAGATTCGTTAATAAGTACCCTAATTCCCTACCCACACAACCAGTACACTGAATCCTTACTTTCACTTTATTTACAGTGTATTTAAGTAAGTGTGAATGGGGTTTTACTGGAAACATGTTAATGACAAGGTTATGATTTCATTAATGATGCAGTTGGACATTTTGGCACTACAGTTCAAAGACACAATAGGAAAATAACCCTGTAGGTTATTAAGTTAGTTGACATTGTTTTTAATGTATACGCTCAGATTTGAAATAGAGAAGTGTGGATCTAGAATTTGGCAGCACTGATCAGTTATTTTCCCTACTTGTATTATTACTTAAATTGTACTACTCGAGTGGAAAGTTCAACAACCTGATTCACATTTTGTAATGCAAAAGTACTATACTAACTTTATTATTTAAATATTTTCCCATCTGAACGACCAGGCTTCAATAAAACACAAACACACACGCACGTACACACAAACACTGTCTATTTTTTTGTATGTATTGACTGCCATCTTGTGGTGAAAATGTTCTAGTTTCGACAGAAGTGGACAGTGTTTGCAGAATATATTGAATTGTGAAATATATAAACCGTTCTACTGTTGTTAAATGAACTGACAAAACTTTGGAAAGAGTGTCATGAATAATCTGAACTATATTGTCACCTAATAAAACCTAATTTAGCACATACATGCTAAATAAATCTTTTTTTTTTTTTTTTCATTGGTTTCCATTACAAATGATGATCTTTACGTATAGGTCGGTCTTCAAGAGATGCATCCGGCTAAAGGCCATTGAAGTGATAGCATTCCTCTGTATTACATTCTGCAGTACCCTGCTTTATCTGTTATTTACACAGGTGCACTACTTGCTTTGCTTGTCTTTTTTCTGACTTCAATACAGGTTTCAAAATGATGGAAAGAGCTTGATTAGCCACAGAATAGAGTTAATAAACTTAGATGTGTCTTATTAAACTCATAGTAAAACCAAGAATTGATCAAACTGCTATATGAGAGTCTTATTGTCATCCCTGATAAAAACGTGTATGTCTTGTATGTGAAGTAGCCAATACACATGCTGTTCCCAAAGATGATACAACTTTTAAGGCAATAACATGCACATATTTGGAAATATGTAAATGTAAATATAAATAATGGGGGGTTGGGGCATTGTAATAATGACTGCTACAGTTTAGTAGCTAGGTGAATAGACAATATTGTACACTACGTTCAAGGCTTGTTGGTTCAAGCAGATTTAGTACTAAAGGCAAGCAGTTACAGGTTGTTAATGACTACAATTCCCAGCATCCTTCACTCACAATCTAGTGCAGGAAGAGGTTCGTAGTAAACAGAACGAGATCGCTTCCGGATTGAAAAGGGTAGCTGTGCTCTGCCAGATAAGGTATGAAATGCTTATGTTCAAGAAATGTAATATGTTAGAACTAAAAATACAAGGCGGAGGTAAACGCGCACTCTGACAACGTATAGTTTATAGTAGAAGGTATTTGGAGACATATTTTTGTTAAGACCAAATGGATCTCGGGTACTAGAAACCCACTTGCAGTAAATAATGTTAAATGATGAAGTAGTATCATTCTGTGCAGCAGAGGTCTAACATTCAGGCACAATGTGGGGAATCTGCGACTTGTGCGAGTTCATTTGCGTATGGATGGAAATTAAGAGTAGGAGGTTTTCTGCACGGAAGTAGATTTTGGTTACTGTGTTTATCACACTAGTTTAATCATACGTTTAAAATATGGAAATATCAAATATGTCTTTTTTTCCGATTAGATAAACATCAGTATTTTCTCTCTCAGAAATGCCCAATACGGGTCATTCATGAATGAGGCAGAATGACCTGCTCTCGTTTGTAAACTATCTAATGTTTTTACAACCGGGGCAGGAGGAATACGATAACATACTAGCTGTGTGTTTAGTTTTTAGAAAAATAATGTTGCAAAGAAAGATTTGGCCTATGTATTTATACGTGTGTGGGGGTTTGTGATCATAACTATACTCCCAAACACGCGACCAATTAACAAAACCAGAGTTGTTTATTATTTTTTTATTATTATTTTTGTTGTCATAGTTTCTAAGTGTATTTTCAAAGCTATCAGCCCTAAAATCATGCAATAAACAGAAACTGTGATGACCTTCACTCCTGAAAGTAATTCAGATACGTGCCAGAGCTCTGTTAAAAGGTAAGAGTAACAGGAAACTGGATAGTTGGACCCTCACGGCAACATCTACCATTGTCAGAAATACACGCTGCTGTCAGACCGGTTAAGAACGTGGCAACTAATTGGATAGAAGTGTTTTTTGAATGCCAAACCAGCCAATATCTGACCACCTCTGAATTGTTAGTGTGTAGTAATGAAGTTCTATATGTATATTGGGCACATTGCCCACATTGTTTTACAGCAAAGAACAGGAGTTTACCTTCTGAGACTTAAAAAACACAAAACAACTTAGAGCTGTGACATCTTGATTTCAGAAAATTCCTTGTTAGTATTTTCAACTTGTCAAGTAATTGCTTTCCTTTTAAGAGATGAAGCTAAAATGGGTGATGTGTCTAATATACTTGCCACCCTCCCTGAAACTGGAATCAGAGAAGATTAGACATCTTAATTGAGTTTTTACAAGAAAAAAAAACTTGAAACTAACAGGGGATGTGATGCTGGGACCCCTTGAACATCAGCACAGGCCCTGGTCCATTCTATGGCAGAGTTTTGCATGTCTGTTTGGTGCAACAGCTCTCGCACTGGGATCGTTGATACCCAATCAACGTTGTGCTGCGTGTGGGAACCGGCTTCATAAAATCTACACCACTGTCAGTGCTCGCAAACATCTCGCCATCAAACATCCGACGGAATGCTGCAACACTTAGAGAGTATAAGATGATCTTGGAAAATCCAGATCTCCCTTTGCACACCGACATCAAATCCCCGCCACCCTCCCGTCTGAGGTCAAGATGGCCATTCTGGACACATGCCTCAGCTCTTCTGCTGGCCAGAAAGGAGCGCGCCACCCAATGGCGTGAGATGTGGGAAAACAGTGTTGTCCCAAATAAGGACCTTACTGAAGATCCTACAAAGGAACAGCCTGGTTTCTCCATACCCTGATGGTACAGTGGACCGCTCTCAGCCGTGTCTGAACAATGCATGGGAGTTGTGGATATTTCTTCCATAAATGGAAGATCAAGGACTTGCCAAGCTGCGAATGCAGTGAAGTGAGGTGCAAACCATCGGGCACATCACTGATGATTGCCCAATACACGTTTATTGTGGTGGAACAAGTGGACTCCACGCAGCTACCCCGGATGAAGTGGAATGGCTTAAAAAAACTAAAATAACAAATGTAGCCTGTTGCTTTTCAAATGCCATATGAAAGAAGATGATTGGCGATAACTACAGGAAAGTCAGTGAATATGGAACCCTTTTTATAGTGAGCGTTAGTTGACCATGTACTGTAATTTAGTAGCTATACTGAATATATAACATTGTCTAGCATGTGAAGACTATGCAACATATTTTATAATGTATGTGTTGCAACAGTGGGCATTGCTGTGTTTACTTGAAAAGGGCATAACAATACCTACATTTTGTGTATTTATCCACCATAGGGTGTACTTTATATTGATTTCTGAGTTCTAACAATTTACAATTTTGGATCTTGTCCAGTAGACACAGGTTTCTAAATAATAAGTTTACAACATTGATTATTAGAAAACATAATTTTGCTCTTGTCTGTTACAGCAATGAGCTGTACAATAGAAAGAGTGCTGGCATATGCAAAAGCTCTTGTGGAGAGGTTAAGAGACCACGACAATGCTGCTGAGGTGCTAATTGAACAGACAACTTTCCTTAACAAACGTGTTGAAGCTATTAAGCAGGTAACTTTTATTTTCCTTTTTGATGTTTTCTTTGCTGTAGAAGACTTCCAACTGGTCATAGAACTTTAACTTTTAGTGTATCTGGGGTAACTGTTGGGAATGTATTAAACCTGCTTCCTTAATAGGGATTGAATGCATTTACGTCTTTCTAACTATGACCAGAATCTATTTCACTTATTTATATACCAGTTTGCTATTAGTGAGCTTTCCAAACAAACACATTTTACAATCACTACTTTTTGTAATATTCTAGTCCACAGAAATCTTTTGCTGTACTTTTCTCTATTTCTCTCCCCGTCTAGTACCAGGAGGAGATCCAGGAGCTGAACGAGGTGGCGAGGCACAGGCCCCGCTCCACCTTGGTCATGGGAATCCAACAGGAGAACAGGCAGATCAGGGAATTGCAACAGGAAAACAAAGGTATGATTCACATGCAGGTTCTTCTGAAAGGTTATTGCGAGGGTAAGTTTAAGAGTTTAGGTATATACTCATAGGGCCTTCAATTCGTTAGAAAACTGTGTTAATTTTACATTCACTTTGAGCCATTTTATATCCACAATAAAGACATATTTAAGGTTGCACTGTGAGCCTTAATTGTAAAGTTACCTTTACAAAAGTTATGTATTATATATGTGTGAAATTTTAAAATAAGCGCTGTATTGTTGAAAGCAATGGAAAGTTTTTTTTTTCATTTGTTAACATAATGACTACCTGTGATTCTCATGGAGTCTTGGGCTGGGTAAATTCTTAGTTTTGGTGATTGGAGTGAAATGAAAAATAATTCAAGCTCAAAAAAATAAAATAAATTTAAGCTGTGATTAAGTGTATTATGCCTGAATTAGTTTGGCTACAAGATCAAACATAATTGTACATGTAGCGAAAATAATAAATCGCCACTCCAAACTTTTTATCAAGAAATGCTACTGCACTTTTGTTAAATATCTCTTGATTTACTTGTCTTTAGGTGAGATCCTCTTAAAACATACTTTAGTAAAAGTTGTTTTTTATGCTGGAAATGGAATAGTGAACACCTGTTCCGAACATAATTTTGCCTTTGTGGTCTACACTTCATTCATTCATGGTGTTTATTCTCACAGAGCTCCGGACATCCCTTAAGGAGCACCAATCAGCCCTCGAACTCATTATGAGTAAATACAGAGAGCAGATGTTCAGATTGCTAATGGCTAGCAAGAAAGATGACCCCATCATAGTTACAAAACTAAAGGAACAACATTCCAGTGTAAGTATGGTGTTCATACAGTGGAGGTTTTACTGTAGCACATCTGCCATAGGCATATTCTATGAGATTCCAATAACTACTTGGCCATTTTATTTATAAGCATCACAGGTAAAGTATATGCTTTTATAACACACAACAGCCATAGCATTTTACTGTGGTATATTTTTTATAACATGTAGGGAATCCATACCACCTCCATAACTTGATTATCATTAGTTATAGAACTTTCTTTGCATTGCATGAATCGAGGTGTCAGGATCAGTATGTGACGCATTGAACCTTTGCAGGAAATTCAAGCCCACATAGACAAGATCAACGAAATGGCAACAGTAATGAAAAAAGCCATCGAGCTTGATGAAGACCGGGTTTATGAAGAAGAAGAACGCATTAAACAACTAGAAGTGAGTAAACAAGTTAATTGAAGCATAACTAATTAAACCTACTAGAACTGGGTTCTTATACCTTAGTCTCGTACTACAGAGTAAAACCTTGATATTCTATCCCTGGGGCATCAGAGGCAACAAACAGCAAGGACATACTAGAACATGGTGTTTTTCATACTTTTTGATACTAGTGTGTCTCATGAAGCAACAGTACTTCTGATGTCTGTTCTGCAATGCAGACCTTCTCACAGAAAAGCATGGATATTTATCACTCTTCAGAAATAAGCAGATTTCTACCCTTGTAAAGAAAGTCCTGCCACCAGCTCTTACATAGAATGTATTAGCTGGTGTCTGAAATAAATGAAACCCAGTAGGAGAGTGTTTCTCGTCTTTGTTTTATGAGGTGAGGTTTAGATATTTTGCAACATGTTTTAATAATGAATCAATACCCGATCATTAATTACATTTTGTCTCAACACTTAATGTACATAAATGACTTTTTTTATCATTTCAGCTTGAAAACAATGGACTGAGAGAACTACTTCATATTAGCAGAGAACCTTTCTTAACCCTGAAGAAAGAAGACACATCAGAGAGCACCTCTCTATCAGGATTAGTAACAAGTGCAGACCTGAGTTTGAGGAAAAGCTAAAGAATCTCTCGGAAACAATGCACTTTCATCTCATAGTTCATTAACCACATGGCGGGATAACCAAAATCACTCAACACTGTCACGGTACACCAGATTTGTACGAAAATTTCAGGGTTTCTGTTTTTTACTTTTTGATTTTATATAAGTGGTTGAGAAAGCTTTGGTAAATATTTGTGCTTTACATCTGTCTGGTTGTTCTGCTTAGTTTTGTTTCGTTTCTTCATCTTCCTGTTTTAAATTCCTCATGTTTGTGTTTTTTAAAAACAGGTGCTTGTAATAAGAACATTTTTACAACAAAATGAGTGTTCATGGGCACATGAGTACGAGTGGGTTGAAATGTGAAATATTGTAGTTGCAGAATGAGTGTACTGTGACGGACAGTGTTAGGCAGTTCATCCAGGTTTTGTGTCTGTCCCACACAAGAGGAACATATATATATATGTATTTAATGCAAATGGTATGAACAAACCTGAATAAAGCACTGCTCCAAAAACAAGATAGGTGGTAAATATTTGTATACTGAAGGTAGTAAAATGATTAACCATATTATAAACGTGTGATGTAACCACACAACACAGCTAAGAAAATCTTAATGCTTACAAATAATCCGTAAAGTGGATTGTTTTACTATACTTTTAATAGGAATCGTAACTTGTTTGACTTAAAGCAATTCAAATACTGACTGTAGCAGTAGTATTTGACCATAGTGAACTGATGGGCATGTTACTTAACTGAAAGGTGTTTCTTAGGTTTGTTACCAGCAATAACTCAGTGTGTAATAAAATAGTGCATAGTTGAACAGTACCCAGCCTGTGTGATGCCATCTTACCTGGTTAACACCTTCTCAGGATGATTGATGGTGTCACGCACATACAGTGGTGAAGCTCAATAATCAGATTTAGGAATTAATCAAACAGCACTTAAAATAGAAGTTGGACAGAATTATAAGGCTATACAATAAGCAGCATAACAGTTTAAACATGCATTTAGTGCAACAGTAAATGAAAATAAACAGTTCAATTTGTAATTTCCACTTTCCTGCACTAATTTTGCAGAGCAGCTATCATGATCATTTTCATATGCGATCGTTTTTTATTAGACTTGCAGCATTATGTGTATATTGTAAAAGAACTGCAACTCACACGGTTCGTTGCCCCGTTAAGACAGGACACGGTAATGGAATTTTATAGCACTTGCGTGCACTTTTAATAAACACAAACAAATAAACAAACAAAACAGAAACAAAACACAACAACAAAGCTTTTACACAATACCTTTTTGATGGTTGCGCACCCTCACAACCGGGCTCTTCACACTGCAGCCCTGAACAGACTGGCAGCTCTCTTTAAATACCCTGCACCTGGCTGTAATTTACAATACACACTAGGTACAGGGGATAACTAATAATTAAACAATTAAAACAACTAAACACAAATGTGCATTTGCACGTGTTTTTGGGCAGGGAAAGTCTACACCCCTTTGAATTTTTTTTCACATTTTGTTGTGTCAGTGCTTCAGAGTTTCATACATTTAAATGACGAATATTTTTTACACTTATCTACACACCTTACTCCACACTGTTAAAGGGGGAAAAAAATGCTATTGAGAAAAAAATTATAAATTAAAAATACAAAACTGAAAGATCATAATTGGATAAGTCTCAACCCTTCTGAGTTAATACTTGGTGGAAGCAACTTTCACAGCAATTACAGCTGTGAGTCTGTTGGGATAGGTCTCTACAAACATAGATTTGGCAAGATTTGACTATTTACAAAACTGCTCAAGCTCTGTCAAGTTCCTTCGGGAGCATTGGTGGACAGCAATCTTCAAGTCATGCCACAAATTTTTGATTGGATTTAGGTCAGGGCTCTGACTGGGCCACTCAAGGACATTTACCTTTTTGTTCCTTAACCACTCCAGTGTAGCTTTGGCTGTGTGCTTTGGGTCGTTGTCATGCTGAAAGGTGAACTCATTTTCCAGTGTCAGCTTTCTTGCAGAGGGCAGCAGGTTTTCTTCAAGGACTTCTGTGTCCTTTGCTCCATTCATTTCTCCTATCCTGACAAGTACCCCAGTTCCTGCCGATGAGAAATATCCCCATAACATGATGCTGCCACCACCATGCTTCACAGTGGGGATGGTGTTCTTTGGGTGATGCACTGTGTCCGATTTGTGCCAAACATAAAGCTTTGCTTTTAGACCAAAAAGTTCAATTTTAGTTTCGTCAGACCACAAAACTTTTTGCCACAGAATCTCTGGTGTTTTTTTTTGCATACTTCAAACGGGATTCAAGTTGGGCTTTCTTGAGTAATGGCTTCCTTCTTGCCACCCTACCATACAGGCCAGATTTGTGGAGAGCTTGGGATGTTGTCACATGCACACTTTGACCAGTCTTAGTCATAAAAGCCTGTAGCTCTTGGTAGACCCTTTTGATCAGTCTCCTTGTTCGGTCATCCAGTTTGGAGGGACGGCCTGATCTAGGCAGGGTCTTGGTGGTGCCATACACCTTCCACTTCTTAATAGTCATCTTGACTGTGCTCCAAGGGATATTCAAGGCCTTTGATATTTTTTTATACCCATCCCCTGATCTGTGCCTTTCAACAACTTGGAGAGTCTCGGAGTTCCTTTGAAAGCACCTTGGTGCTCATTGTTGAGTCTTTGCTTTGAAATGCACTACCCAGCAGAGGGAACCTACAAGAACTGCTGAATTTATCCTGAAATCATGTGAATCACTACAATTTAACACAGGTGGAGGACACTTAACTTGGTGTGTGATTTTGAAGGTGATTGGTTACACCTAATTTAATTTAGGATTGCTATTAGAATGGTGATGGACACTTATCCAACCAAGCTGTTTCAGTTTTTATTTTTAATTAATATTCTACAAATTTCTAGAATATTTTTTTCACTTGGAAGTTGTGGGGTAGGATGTGCATTTTCATTCCAGACTGTAAGGCAATAAAATGTGACATTTTGAAAGGGTGTATAGACTTTCTATAGGCACTGATACATACACACACACACACACACACACACACACACACATTTTATATATATATATATATATATATATATATATATATATATATATCATATATATTTATCCCCCTCATTAGTGTTAAATTTAAACGAGATTTACAAAATTGGATTTTACAATAAATTCACAAAAAAATACATATACAAAGTAAAAAAAAAAAAAAAAAAAAACAACAAAACAAAAAACACTTTGTTTCCAAACGGTTATGGAATAAAAAACTAAATTTAAAAAAGTGATCCCATTCAGATAACTGTAGCCCTGCTGGTCCATACATTTAAAATTGAAAACATAACAATTAGAAGGATACATTTACAGATGTTTCTCACTGGTAAGATGCAGCTGTATTTAATAATGCTCTTCAATCTTCGTCTTTTCATAGTTTAATTTTGAGCATCACACGTGACCACATTTAAAACCTGCTGTGTTGCCTGTTGCTTTGTCCATGTAAGTGCTGTAGTTAAAGATCACTCAGATGGCGGATTCACGGCTGGTAAACCCTATAAGCCCAAAACAAACACATTTCTTTATGTATTGCATGGTACAATTTTTTTCAATTATTTGATATTTATAAACAAACATTTTGTTCATGAAAACCCATTAAGAAATGAATGTTTTTTTTCCAGATTTAAGTCAATTTCTAAATGTAATTATAACATCTGAACTTGCACGAGGAAGACAACTCATGCTGTATATTAATTGAAAGACCATCAAGTCTGTTTCTCCTCTTTCTATAAAAATGCAGGCTAGTGCAGTGTTCTGTTATATGAATAGTTATTGACTGGCCCCGGCATTTGTCACCTTTTGGGTTTAGCAGGAAGCAGATTGGTCACCATATGAAGAAATATGAATACAAGGAAAATATTTTATTTATGCAATGCCAAGGACCCACTTGCCACTATTTAGTCCTCCTTACTAAATTCCAGGTTTCTGTATCAGTGGTTTTATTTAAATATCACCACTGCTGACATAATTAAATAAAACACTGCATTGAAATCTGCTGAGCTTCAGATCTATTTGAATATACCCAATCCTCCATGAAAGAACTGAGACAGCTGCTTTTATTTTAGCATTTAATATTTTTACCAGTTCATATGCATACATGTTAGTAAAACTGCAAAACACCAGTAAGAAAGTACTTTTCAGTTCTTTTGTTAAATTTGCCACCCCACAGTAGGCTTTTCGTTGTTAAATAACACCCCCCCCCCTTCATAAAAAGGCAGGGGGTAGTAAAAAACAAAACAAGACAAAAATAGAAAAGTAAACTTATTTGAGCAACTTACTCATTAGGTATCACAAAAGTGGCTTGAGTCTACAATTGGCACACTTCTCATTTATTCTTTAAACAGTGCACACAAATCTTTTTACACCAGTAACGTTCCTGGTGTAGAAAATAGTTAATGGCATTAACAATGACACACTGTGACTGAATCTGTTCAGAATTTTATGTCAACTTTTAATATACAAAATGCTTTGACAAAACACATGCTATAAACTGTTCCAAGAGATTTACTCACAATTTTCCATTCCACAATCTCTGCATTGTTAACCTTACATGCCAGTTTAATTTCTCTGTAATAAGTAACAAGGATGAGTAAATATCTTGCTTAAAGATTAGTGCATGTGTTCATACTGCAATTGTCATTCAGGTATTTCTGTCTGCAACAGGAATAATCCCCAAAGCAGTAGCCCAGGGAACCAATAAGTTGATACGTTTGTTGCTGTTTATTTAAAAAGATTACTACTGCCACCTTAACAAAAGACCTAGACAGTCAAGGATACAAGTTAAAGTGTCTTCAAACCACTGTGAAAAACTAGCAGCATAAAAAGTTACGCAGCACTTTATAGTGTCTTAACTTATGTGAACTTGAATGTGTGGTTATTTCTATATTTTTCACTGTAAAACTGTAAAAACTTCACTGTAAAAACAAAATCAATTTTAGACAAGAGTAAAAGAAATGTCAACGTCAGTGCATGACAGAATTACAAGTATCATTTTGGAACCCGTGTCACGAACACACTACTTTGAAAATAATAAAATGCACTTTTTTTTTTGTAAAAGGCACATTATTTTAAATACTTGATAATGTTAAGTAATGATATGCAGTTTTAGACCTTAACTTGATACAAATTTTACAAACAATGTATATAAATGTCTAATTATTTGCTATTAAGTGATATATTTACTAAACAGTTGTGCTAGGTTTTTCATAAGAACATACTTGGAGGTACAATGTAAAGCATTACAATACAAATGGATACTATGAGCTACTTGGGCTTAACTATAAAACACATGGGGGTTTTCTGGTTATTTAATTAATTTTGAATATACTGGGATTCATTTTAGGACCCTGCACAACACAGATTTTATCTGCAGCCATAATAGCCTGGCTTTAACAAGCGTCCTGGCTCTAGCCATGGGATTGAGTAGACATGTGATCTAAAATACTTCCAACAGCTACTCTCTCCAGTGTGTGACACTACTGAAGATTCAAAAGCGCTCATTTCCTTGCACTCAAATACAAGTGGCCCATGTTTAATGGCTGGATTCTATCATTCCTCATCTAGCAACGTTGGTACTAGCACCCACCTATTCCACCTGCCCCATAGAAATATTCACTCCCTCTTCTGCTTGATTTTGTTGTGTTTTTGGACTAAGAATACAGTAGGCTTTTTTTAAGTAGCTGGTGTGGTTGGTTTGATCATCTGGATCATGTTTTAAGTTTAAATTCCACTACCCCATTTTCTACCTGCAGGTAACCATAGAAACCAGGAAGATGGGAAACAGGCAGGGGCAGCTGTGTTCAACTGTCTTCCCAGCAAGTCACAAGAAGAGTTGAAAGCACCACCTTGTGGAATCCTCTATTCATTGCAGTTTTTTTTTTTTATGTTCACTAATATGTCATCAGAACATGTCATAAAAGCAGCGGTGTTCTCTCTCCAGCAGGCTCTTCCCTTCGAAACATCTCCTCCACTCTGCTTTTCAAGCGCATTCGCAGTGGAGGGACATGGTAACTGGGGTCCAGGATGTTGGTTTTCCGACGCTCCCTCTCTTGTTTCCACATCATGTAGGGGCTCGGAGGAAAGACTGGCCTGGTCCTCTCTCTATAGAGCTGCAGGACCATTCCGCTGACAGTCAGGACAGCCCACACAGTACACATAATGAAATCTGTAAGGCCGTCACAACAGATAGGACTCAACATGTAAGTGAAGTGAAGGCAAATTTAAATAAAACAAGGTACTGGACATGAAGGTTAGAGTCAGTGTATGTTTAATTAAGAAAAGGGATGGAAATGCGGTATTCTGGATGTCTCCAAAAAGAATCAGTCATTCATCATTACTACAGTATGGTTTATACAAAAAAGAAACTGGGTGAGAGTCTGCTTGTGTTATTTATTTATTTATTTTTTTGTTAAATCAGTCATTTCTGGTTACTCACCAATTCTTTGAAAAGGGACGTTTGTGAAGGCTTTGCTGAAGTTGTTGTTCAGAGCTCGCTTCAGGATGTCTAATGTTATGTAGGTAAGGCTGGTGTAAGTGTAACTACCCACAGCTAAAATCACTGTATATCCTCCAACAACTCCACATGCTGTTATGTTTCCCTGAGGAAGAGGTGGAAGCAAAACGTTTTAAAAAATATTAATTATGGTGATCATCATAATAAAATCACTATGGCATCTGCAAGGTTTTGATGCTTACCTCTCTAGGGAACCTGACACATATTAAAGGGACGACTACAGCAATGCCAGTGAAGGTCAACCAGAAAACCACATCACTGCGGAAGACTTCAAAATCTCCTGTAAAATAAACACAACACAAATGCAAAAAAAAAATTAAAAAATGAATGGGACAACCAATGTGAATTAGACATGTATTCTAAACAGTTCTTTTGCCCACACTGTTCAAGATGTTGTTACTATACAATAAGAGACACACAAACTTTTAAATATAAATAATGGTTATAAGGTGTGACCAAAGTATTTATAAACCATATACTGTAGTTACACACTGTATTAGAAACTGAAGATTTTTTTGTTTTGTTTTGTTTTCCAGTTACAGCTCTATTACACCAGATGTCTTCATACTCTAAAGAGTATCTGGGGAGGAACTCATTTGTATGTATGTAAAAAAATAGTGTTGACAGCATATGCCACCATATAATTACAGCATAACAAATAAGTGACATGTTTATATACAGTGCAAAATCTAAAACATTAACTGTACTCAATCTTAAAAAAAATAAACCCCAAACAAATAAATGACAGAGGCACTACTGGTTATAAACAGTACAATTTAAAGTTTTGAACACCACAACTACAGTATGAGCTAACTGCTCAACCAAATACACCATTTGATGCTGGAAACAATGCTTCATGAGGATCAGTCTATTAGAATTGTTTCCAGAAAATAATTTCACAACTAGAAAAATATTAGGTCTTATGAATATCCTCCATTCCCTATGTACTCATACTTTTGGGCTTCTACTGTGTGTTTGTTCGTGTGTGGTGCCATGTAATTTCCATTGGGTATGCCTACCTATTGGGGTGAAGAAGATGATGGAAGAAAAGAGGAACCCCAGTATAAGGCCAACTATCAAAATGGAAAGGAAAGGAGAGCCGAGTCTCCACCAGCAGAGCACCAACAGCACTCCACCCACCACCCCCATCAATGCAGTCAGGGAGAGCCTCACTGCGAAACAAACACAAATTGCAGGGTCAGTCGTACTGCAAAACACAGAGCAATGTTCAGGGACAGTCGCACTGCAAAACACAGGAGCAATGTTCAGGGACAGTCGCACTGCGAAACACAGAAGCAATGTTCAGGGACAGTCGCACTGCAAAACACAGAAGCAATGTTCAGGGACAGTCGCACTGCAAAACACAGAAGCAATGTTCATGGACTGAAGATGGTCCCAGGCATTCACGCAGAGTTGAACAAAGGGCTTTTGGGGATCACACTTTACCAACAGATCTCTGAAGAGAGCCAAATACTTTTTTTTTTTTTTAAATGTGTTGTAGGGTTAAAAGAACAATAATTGATCATCATGATATTATTGATAGTTTTTTGGCCTTTAATATTTATTGTACTGAAACACTAGTTATCGCCAATCATGTTATTGGCAATAAATGTGTTTCTGGCAGGTACAGAATCAGTGACACTGCTATCAAGATGTTTTCTTCTTCTCTCTTCCTATATACAACTAATCTGTCCATAAAGAGATGCTGTGGGGTTAAGTGCCACGCATTTTAACTGTGTATCTAAAATCTGTATTTATTTTTATGAAAATTAGAAAATTACTTTAATTCAGCCCCCCCCCAATATCATGAGACAGAACAGCAGAAAAAAAGAGTGTGAAAGAAAAACTAAGGAGAAAGTCGCAGTTCATGGGTTAAAACATGTTTTAAGAAAATTGTGAATATATTTAGCTGACAAACGATAATTTCATCGTGTTGCAGATCTCACACTGTTCAATCGACAGCTCTGATATTGGTCTGTCATTGAAAAGTTTTTTGCATTTTGTCATCCCAGAACACGTGTTACTGGCAACATCTCTTGGCATCCACATATATTATTAATTGATATTACCGTATTACTTCGATTTTAAAATTGATCAAAATGACTGCGGCCCTTAAATGAGGGCGGCGATTATACAAGGGCGGCCTTTATTAATAATACTATGCTTTACAAACGTTACAATATTTTATTACATGATTTAAGGCATTTTAGAAGCGGCGCGTGACAGGCTCCAATCTGCAGCACACTCTTGTGTGTTTTTGGGGCTTGAATGTAGTAAATTTACTGATAGCTACCAAGAGCCTATTAGGTGGGAGTTGGGAGGTCAGGGATTATTGTACCAGCGAATCAGGAATGTGTATTTGTTGTTAAGGGGTGGGACAATGCTAGTGTCGCAGTTCAGCCCAAGAATGTGACGTAGATGTTTTTCTGCACCAAAAATTACCTCAGAATATCAGCTTGATTTCTGTTCAAACTACAGTATATCCTACTCATTATTTTTTTCTCACTGTAACTTGCTTGTTTGTAATTTCTTTGCAAGAGAAACTGAAACTTAATCTTATCATAGATAGTAAGCACATTGTTTTTATTTGTAGGAGATTGAGTATGGGAATTACAATTTAACTGAAAACAAAAACAACAAAACCACCTATAACTTCAGAAGGACTGCTGTTCTGTACGCAGTTTATCTTGTATTTTCTTTCAGAACTGCATAAAATAAAATGTGCTTACTGTGTGTGTGAACATTAGTTTGTAATATACGTGCTAGATTGAGGCTCCCATCTCTTCAGGGGCATTGCATGTACATAGTCAGTGCTGCACATTTATTTGTTTACTGTTTGTGTGTTTTTAGTAGGCTTTTATTCGAGGGCGGCCTCTATTATAAAGCTGATATATGACTGTGGTGTTAATACGAGGGCGTCTTTAATTTGAGGGCAGCGCCAAATTGAAGTAATACGGTATTTTTAAATGTTTTACTTATTTATGAGAATCATGCGCAAGGAAATTAAATTTTACATTATAAATAGGATTTTAAATCAATTACCATAAAGCCCTCTGTTTCAAACAACTTACTCAAATTTTATACTGTAAAGCGCCAAGCTGCAGGGATCTGAGCACTTTTTTTTATATATTATTATTACTGAATAATCTAAAAATAGTGAAAACTTTCTAAACATTCTTTTTTTAATTAAATGGATCAAATGTTTCTACCAGTTCTCATCACAATTACTGTAGATGAGTGTTTCTCACTATAAAAATGTAACAATGTACATACACCAAATCCTCTTTGGGAATGCCTGTAAAACTTCTTGGAGTGCAACACATGCAAACCATGTGATTCATGCAGTTAATCTTTAATAAAAATAAAAAAAGCACTTACTGTCATAGCTTAGGCGGGTTGTTTCTGTGATAAGCATGAAGAACAGGAATGCAGTGAAGATAAAACCCATACAAAAGAGTTCTGCAAAGAAGGATAAGACAGTTCTGCAAATGCAAGAGGAAATTATTTCATCTATATCACGGATGCTGTACATTGGTATCAGAACATATCTTTTTTAAACGTGCACTATTAAATACGTAAGTATTTTAGAATAATGCAGAATAGTTTGTAGTTGTACAGTATCTTTTACATAGAATACATAACGCAACAGTATACAGTACGTACTGTTATACTATATTCCAGCCACACATTCTACAATACTATAGCCTGTGCTGTCCGTCGACGCATGGAACTAAAAACCGACAATCAAGTTTATAAAACAATTTTTTTTTCTTTATAACAACGAACAAATCATAAGCTAAACATGTTGGCTAAGATCCGTTGCTTGCTTCGTGTAAAGAGTCTTTGATCAAGGGGCACCAATGTATCACAGCAAGTGAGCACTGAAGAAGGCATCTGCTGAACCATTTAACAACAGCACAGCTTGGTTTTGTTTTTTGGAAGTTTTAAACCAAAATAACAGTTGTGCTGTCTTAAAAGTTGGCGATTCTCATGCATGAATGTATGTTTTTTAAAACGTGAATGTGTTTGATATTTTTAACCATTACATTGTGTTTTGTTTTTTTTATTAACCCAATATACACACCCTTGTTCACATGTTTTATACACTTACCAGATTTGAAGAACCTGTGCCCAAAGAAGCAAATGAAAAGGCCAGCCATTCCAGCTATGGTAAAGAAAACCTTTGTAGAAATCTTTCCTAAACACACAAAATATACTTTTTATTAGAAACACTGCTGTCCTGAGTGCAGGAATGCATGACCACAGCTGGAGCCCCCAGAGGGGGCTGGAAAGAAGGATTTAAGGGTTCATGTTTTTTTTTTTTTTTTTTTTTTTACCTAGAGTGTAGCAGTTATCCAGCGTGGAGGTAAAGCTGCAGGCATAGGTGTGAACAGGCACATAAGAGGCAGAGGTATTAAACAGAGGATCCCTCACTATGATGGAATAGATCACACCCTGACCAGGAAGAGAGCTGAAGGACACCATGGGCTGGTCATCTGAACTCAAGGTCATCAGCTAGAAACAGAGAAAGAGATTGTATGACAAGATTTTATCACACCAGGATTTTTTTAAGTATAAAATAACAAAAACTAGGAGAACTGTGTGGATTATTTATTTATTGCTAACACTTTCGAAATACTAAAAGAAACTTAATTTAAATGCCAAATGTTCTGACTAGAAGTCTTTCTCAGTCTTCCAGATAAGTATTTCCAAATTCAACACTATTGATTATTTTAGTTATGAATTATTGCTAATACTACTTTAAATGCCCAAAAAACATCAATAATTACAGCTGATGTTTATTTTACTGTTTAATCACCTTTTAAAAACCGCAAGAATGATGGTGGTGCATTAATTAATATTTCATTCTAGGAATATATTCTTCTCCTGCCAAGGGAATTCTTCACTTTAGTTAACCCTTGTGACCTACAATGGATGGATTTCAAATTTGGCTTAAAGAGCTGCAAGACAAGGCCGTCCTCATTTAGTTGTGTGTCAGACTTACTTTTTTCCCATTGGCTGCCACCTCGTGTATGTCTGCCATTTTCTGAATGTGTCCTATGAAGATCTGTTCAGAGAGGTTGTTCTCAGGAAGGAAGTATTGATAGATATCATACTTGAGTCGCCTTCTGGACGACTGCCCACTGCTGACGGCGCAGGATGGGGCAGGCTGTCCCCTGGGAAGAAGAGAATGTATTTACTGGCAGGCAGCTGACTTAGTTTTTATTTTGATGGAAATAAATGTTTAGTTTAAATTTACAACCACCAAAAAGATTGCATAAAAAATGGCCTTAATTGAGAGCTTCAAACTGAAAGATCATAATATTGAGCTGGTATTTATATGGAGTTGGTCACTAGGAGGGGTTATACAGTATATCTACAGTATCTGTGTTTGTTGTAGCATATAGCTGGAATGGAAATGCTGTTTGAAAGCCAAATCAAGTATGGCAGTAATGTATTGACCCTGCACATAAAGCTTAAAAAAAGTAAAACGTTTTTTACTGATCTAAACACACACTTATCGGAACACTGTAGCTCTTCAACTCTACAGTGTGTCCCCAGTGTGTGATTACAGAGGGAGGAGCAGGTTTTTAATTACCAGTATTAAAATATTAAAACCAGACAACTATGTATTTTAGAAACATTGATCTAAAAAAGCAATGGGGAAAAAGGGGTTAAAGGCAGTGTCTGTAGATGCAAAGGGTAATACATGTCCGTGCTTGTAAAACTGCTTCATGACTCTCAGCCTCATCTGTGTCAGCAGGTCTGTTTAAAGATCAGCTCATTACACATGCACAATTACAATGTTCACTTTGTCTTTTGCTGTTGTAGTGTCAGCCATTAACCCTTGGGCAAGTCACCTGATCTGTTACCATGCTGTTGAAAAACACAAGAATAAATAAAATCAAATAAAAATTCTACCACAGAATGTTATTTTATACATTATTCATTTAAAAATAAAAAAGGTAAAATCTGAATATCGTTTTTTTCAATTTGAAAACCATTTATGAGCGATTCAAGCCACATTCATATTGCTAACCACTGAAGGAGTGTTGTATTTCTTGAGGAGACAGCTGATACAATACAGGCTAACATAACTGCATTCTTACTACAAAAGTACCTTACTACACTTTAGAATAAGATAAGAGTTTTTCTTAAGGACAAATGTTTTGTCTAGTGCCTTCATTTGGGTATTTCACCTTGCCCATGTGTAATTGCTTGCAAATGTATCTTGTACTGGGGGCAGCATTGAATTGACACCTTGACAACAAACAGATCAAAGTACACTTCCTGAAAAGAAAAAAAGATTAGGTATTTATGAAAGGTATCCTTTTTCGTACCTCGCATATCCTATATTTGCTGGTGCAAACCGAATGACTGTTTCAAACAGATTATAGTGCAGATAAATATTGGGCTCTATATCAAGGTTATACTCCAGGTTACAGCTTCCAGGAACTGGATCTACAGAAAGTGAAACAAAAGGCTTGTTTACCTAATGAAAGAAAAAGCTTGTTTAGCTAATGAAAGAAGATTCATAAGCACTCTACATTAAACATTAAAGGATAACCGGTAAATATTTTATAATGAAATGTGAAGAACCCAACATATGAATTTGTGCAAACACCAAGCAAGGAACTCCTATGCATGTAAAAAGCTACCATGACCTACCGAAGAGACTTGTTAAACAGGACCACTGAGAAATGCCTTATTAAAATTACATAAAATATTATAAGACTGATCACTAGTAGCATATAACAATACGTTAAAAAGGCTTCCATCAATTGTAATGACATAACTCGGAAACCCAGCAGTTTTGCTTCTAGTTGAATCCTTGAATGAACAACATGCTTTTATGAAATATAAAACATGAAACTTATCTCCCATAAACACAGATGCTCTTGGATTGCGCACCTCTCGCTTTGTAGGGCAGAATGACTGCCATGCCTGAAACAGGTTTGCCTTCAGGAGACTCCATGTACCACTGCAATGAGCTCTGCTGAAGACGAAGAGTGGAAACCAGTCCTGCATCGTGGGCTGTCAGGGATGTGTTGGGAGTAGGGGCCTGTGAGCAGTTTAAAAATGTACTGGATTACACACCTCAAGTCTAGTTTGTGTAAACTATAATCAGCAATTATATAAACAAGGACAAATTATGTGTTCTCTTCAAAACCAGAATGAGTTGAATGCCTTTCTTCCCCCCATCATCCCCCACAATCTCAACTCGATCTGTGGCCATTGTCGAGCTGTTAACGTCTTCCCATTAGCAAGTCTATATGCTCCTAGATGTTTACAGCAAAGATCACATGGCAGTGCTCTCCCTTATATCGAGTCATATCACCCCAAATCACAGAAATGTACCATAACACAATCGTTACATCTAAAAATGGCAAAATACATTATGCTGTTTGTTTAGGTTGAAAACACAACCACATACGTTGTACTCTAGAATGTTTATTTCTTTGTTTTGAACCCCAGAGTCTCGATGTTTATCACCACGCTTCGTTTGCATACGGACACTTGTTATATCACATCCTCCAAATTCTTTCATTCTCTCCCAAACACAGGTGATGAGACAATGCGATAGATTTACAATTGCTTTCAAATCGATTTCAGAAAAGGATGAAAACAAAACTCAAGATGACTGCAGTTGTAATAATAAACAGAACTGCACATTTTTATAGCCAAGGTGTATTACTTATTAAAGGAAAACCGATTCAATACACCTTTGAATGGACCAAACTATTACTTGGTTTTATAATTAAACACCAGATTTTGTGACTTTTTTTCCCCCAATTACCTTATCTGTTGACTGTTCAAGAAATCTCATGTTTTCACTTCGGGGTGCCTGTAGCAAATCTTTTTTGTTGTATTCCCAAAAGTAGAGGGAAAACAGAATTTACAAAACTTCTGAAGAATAGTTTCTTTGTCCTCTGTTAACTAACTCCTCTGTTATCTATTTATATAAAACCTCCTGATTCAATTATGTCAACCTTTAGAACATCAGAAATCCAAATACACACAGAAGGTCTTCTGCTGTTTTTCATATTTGTTCCATCAAGAATTTATACTGCATTTATTGTGGGTTTTAGTATCTTTAGTGAATGGTGCTGAAAACCAAAGTCCTCTGTTTCTCCGGTGAAACTATAGCACTGGAAACTTCATTATGAGCATATCAAAACTGTACCACCAATGTTACTCAACACTGCCCTGGGGGGACCACCATCTTATAGAGAAAGAGAGAGCAGGTCAGCCTAAAGACCCATCCAGTCCTGTGCCAAATTTGATGACCACATTAAGCTGTTCTGAAAAAAAGATTCCCTATATCAATGAGGCTTTCAATACTACCTGACCTTCGGTGGATTTGAACCTGCTGTCTAAAAAGAGATATCTTTCCCACCCAAGCATCTTTTGATTGAGAGGGGATAGAGAGGACATATGGAAAACAAATTATTGTACAATTATTTTGTAATATAAAGCAATATCATAGTCTGCGAGTGTTTTAGAGTTGAGCCCTCTAAACCGAAGCCTAACATTTACTGTACCACAACCTTCTCCCAGTTTAATCTCCTATTTCTATCCTGGGAACTCTCCAAAATCAATAATGAGCAATACATGTGTGGCACTTCTAAAAGATAAAATACACAACTTATTGTGGGGAAATTCATCATAAGTTTTTCAGTCGTGGCTTAAAAAAAGCGATTCAGTGAAATGTTCCTTATTAGGTATTAAAAGAGTTTTAACTACCACACAGGGAATTACTGAACT
This sequence comes from Polyodon spathula, assembly GCF_017654505.1. Taxonomy (NCBI): domain Eukaryota; kingdom Metazoa; phylum Chordata; class Actinopteri; order Acipenseriformes; family Polyodontidae; genus Polyodon; species Polyodon spathula. The sequence goes on along the minus strand of NC_054540.1, from coordinate 25,279,664 downwards.
GCTTGTTTGCAATGCTTGGTATGGCAAACAGGTCTGTAACCCCTGTTTGGCATACCAAATGATACAGCCTAATTGGAACCTTAAGGAATACAGCGACATACTAAATAAATTACCAGAACTGCATAATGTAATTGAATAAATACAAAACATACAGTTTGAATGTGACTGTTAGCTTTGTTACTGTATTAATACAGTATCCATTTCTTGCCAGTTCTAAAAACAGCAAAAAAAGTCTTATGTTATCTTGCAGTGTTGGTCTTTACCTGATCATAGGAGACGGTTACATTGCGGTACTGACTGTGAAACTGGAAGATGATGTGGGTGATGTCTCCTGGGATTCTGGTTAACACAGGAAAATTCCGTGTCACGGACAAGTTCTGAAACCGACCCAGTGAAAACTTAACCAGGCCTGGAAAGAAAGAAAGAATGAAAGAAAGAAAGAAAGAGAGAAAGAAAAAGAAAGGAGAGAGAGAGTGTTCAAGCAAAAATCAAACATGACCTACTTACAGCACTTTTGACAGTTGTTAGCTGAGTAGCAGGAAGGTTGAATGCTTTCTTTTTCAATCCTTGGTTTTAAAGGACTCATCAGTCATCAAACATGACTATAGCAGTTGTAGTGCTTCAGTAAAATGTGTACTGAATACCTAGTATACAAGACAGTGTAAGAGAAGTGCTATAGTAGAATATGTTTGAGACATACAAAATATAGGCTAACACTAATAATTTTAATTTCGAAAACTCAGCACCGTCCGCCACTCCCCCCTCCAGCTTGTGTTATCCAGAGGCAAACCTTTAATTTCTTCACTTGCCATTTCGACAGCAAAGCATTGTATAGTGTAAGCTGTATTGAAAGAAATGTCTTGAACCCCTCTGCTGTTTGGGATTTTTTTTGTTAAATGCCCAGACAACCAAAAAAAAAAAAAAAAAAAAAAAAAAAAAAAAAGGTGATTGCAAACTGTGCAAGCAACTGTTAATGTATCATGGAGGCACAACCAATCTCCAGGGTCACTTGACAAGCAGAAGTTCCTATTATTATTGTTATTATTTTTAGCTGCAGTAGCTAATGTGGCTGTGACTGCTAACCGGCTTGGAACAGTGACGGTTAAATCTTTGCTTTGCTAAGTCTGCTGCAGTTGGTGCTGCTGCAATGCAAGCTTACTGTATACAGTAAATCGCAAGCAGCATCGATTACATGTACATAAACAACGTATTTTTATTTAAATTAAAAATATGATTACTGTTCTATAGAATGTATTCCTAAACTACATATAAATGTTTTATTCCATGTATATGGCTTATCTGTAAAATAGGATTTTCAAATATAAAAACAAATAGATATGGTGACGTCACCAGTAAATTATGCAAATTAGTACCTTTGTCCAAAAAAAAAATCACAATATATCATATTCTGAACATCCTGTTACTCATCTGAGCTTGTACACTGCTAATGCACATCCTGTCTAAACCTGTCCTCTACAGGAAAACTGTTGTATGTGTGATATAATTTAGATTTGTTTTATCATACAACATCTTTAAAAAAATGGGTTCAATATAGTACCAAAATATAAATAAAATAAACTAGGGCTGTCAATTAATTGCAGTTAACTTCTGCGTTAAACGTGGTCATTTTTTTTTTTTTTTGCCTCACGTTAATCTCACTCCTGTTTTGTCCCTCTTAACCTTTCACACACAAATGCCACTGCTGAGCCATCTCAGAGATTTTTCAATTTTTTATTTATTTATTTAAATGATCATTCAGACAGTATGAAATTGCACAATCTATGCCGGTATAATACTGTCATAACCCTTTCACACACTCAAAGGGATCATGCAAGCAAAACTTACAAACCTGTCAGTCAACAGATTGTTTTCATGGCAACAGAAACCAAACAAAATGGCACCGTCATTTGTCGAAGAAATAAATTTGATTGCACTTTGTTTGCTTTTAATTTTCTGTGATATTATACAATGTAATAACCTGTTAAGTGTCAAATTGCGAGAGCTCCAGGCATGCAATGCAGGTTACATATTTTATTGCAAAGAAGGTAATACACTATATTTAAGAACATAAGAACATAAGAAAGTTTACAAACGAGAGGAGGCCATTCGGCCCATCTTGCTTGTTTGGTTGTTAGTAGCTTTTTGATCCCAAAATCTCATCAAGCAGCTTCTTGAAGGATCCCAGGGTGTCAGCTTCAACAACATTACTGGGGAGTTGATTCCAGACCCTCACAATTCTCTGTGTAAAAAAGTGCCTCCTATTTTCGGTTCTGAATGCCCCTTTGTCTAAACTCCATTTGTGACCCCTGGTCCTTGTTTCTTTTTTCAGGCTGAAAAAGTCCCTTGGGTCGACACTGTCAATACCTTTTAGAATTTTGAATGCTTGAGTTAGGTCGCCACGTAGTCTTCTTTGTTCAAGACTGAACAGATTCAATTATTTTAGCTTGTCTGCATATGACATGCCTTTTAAGCCCGGAATAATTCTGGTCGCTCTTCTTTGCACTCTTTCTAGAGCAGCAATATCTTTTTTATAGCGAGGTGACCAGAACTGAACACAATATTCAAGATGAGGTCTTACTAGTGCATTGTACAGTTTTAACATTACTTCCCTTGATTTAAATTCAACACTTTTCACAATGTATCCGAGCATCTTGTTAGCCTTTTTTATAGCTTCCCCACATTGTCTAGATGAAGACATTTCTGAGTCAACAAAAACTCCTAGGTCTTTTTCATAGATTCCTTCTCCAATTTCAATATCTCCCATATGATATTTATAATGTACATTTTTATTTCCTGCGTGCAGTACCTTACACTTTTCTCTATTAAATGTCATTTGCCATGTGTCTGCCCAGTTCTGAATCTTGTCTAGATCATTTTGAATGACCTTTGCTGCTGCAACAGTGTTTGCCACTCCTCCTACTTTTGTGTCGTCTGCAAATTTAACAAGTTTGCTTACTATACCAGAATCTAAATCATTAATGTAGATTAGGAATAGCAGAGGACCTAATACTGATCCCTGTGGTACACCGCTGGTTACCACACTCCATTCTGAGGTTTTTCCTCTAATCAGTACTTTCTGTTTTCTACATGTTAACCACTCCCTAATCCATGTACATGTGTTTCCTTGAATCCCAACTGCGTTCAGTTTGAGAATTAATCTTTTGTGCGGGACTTTGTCAAAAGCTTTCTGGAAATCTAAATAAACCATGTCATATGCTTTGCAATTATCCATTATCGATGTTGCATCCTCAAAAAAATCAAGCAAGTTAGTTAGGCACGATCTCCCTTTCCTAAAACCATGTTGACTGTCTCCCAGGACCCTGTTACCATATAGGTAATTTTCCATTTTGGATCTTATTATAGTTTCCATAAGTTTGCATATAATAGAAGTCAGGCTTACTGGTCTGTAGTTACCTGGTTCAGTTTTGTTTCCCTTTTTGTGGATCGGTATTACGTTTGCAATTTTCCAGTCTGTCGGTACCACCCCTGTGTCAAGAGACTGCTGCATGATCTTGGTTAGCGGTTTGTAAATTACTTCTTTCATTTCTTTGAGTACTACTGGGAGGATCTCATCCGGCCCAGGGGATTTGTTTATTTTAAGAGCTCCTAGTCCCTTTAACACTTCTGCCTCAGTTATGCTAAAGTTATTTAAAACTGGACAGGAACTGGATGACATGTGGGGCATGTTGTCAGTATCTTCCTTTGTAAAAACTTGTGAAAAGTAATCATTTAATATATTTGCTATTTTTTTTTCTTCATCTACGATTTTGCCATTTGTATCTCTTAAACATTTAATCTCCTCTTTGAATGTTCTCTTGCTGTTGTAATATTGGAAAAACATTTTGGAATTGGTTTTAGCTCCCTTAGCAATGTTCATTTCTATTTCTCTCTTGGCCTTTCTAACTTCCTTTTTGACTTGCGTTTGCAGTTCTGTGTACTCTTTCTGCATACTTTCTTTTTGGTCCTTTTTTAATGCTCTGTAAAGTGCCTTTTTTCGCTGAATATTTTTTTTAATTGATCTATTAAACCATTTTGGCAATTTAGTTTTACATTTAGATTTGTCTACTTTAGGGATATAATTGTTTTGTGCCTCTAGTACTACATTTTTGAAGAACAACCATCCTTCTTCTGTGGGTGTTTTCTCTATTTTACTCCAATATACTTCTGTTAGTCTCTGTTTCATAACTTCATAGTTTGCTTTTCTAAAATTGTAAACCTTAGCTTTAGTCATTTCTTTTGGGGATTTAAAAAACACTTCAAATGAGACCATGTTGTGGTCTGAGTTTGCCAGTGGTTCTCTGACCTCTGTTTTAGTTATTCTATCTTCATTATTTGAAAAGACTAAATCAAGGCATGCCTCCCCTCTAGTGGGTGCCTTCACAAATTGTGTTAGGAAGCAGTCATTTGTCATTTCCACCATTTCTATTTCATCCTTCGCGCTACCCACCGGGTTTTCCCATTTTATTTGGGGGAAGTTGAAATCCCCCATTAGTATGGCTTCTCCTTTGCTACACACATTTCTAATGTCATTGTATAACAGATTATTGTGCTCACCGTCTGAATCTGGCGGTCTATAGCATGCTCCTATTATTATGCCTTTTGAATTTTTGTCCGTTATTCTGACCCATATTGATTCGGTTTTATTTTCTTTGTCCAGGTTTAACACCTGGGCTTCAAGACTGTTTCTTATGTATAGCGCTACCCCTCCTCCTCTTCTGTCCTGCCTGTATTTCCTATACAGTGTATACCCACAAATATTAAATTCGTCCCCATCACTCTCAGACAACCACATTTCTGTAACACCTATCACATCATAGTTACCTGTTAGTGCAGTAGCTTCAAGTTGGTCTCATTTAAAATGGTATTTCTCATTTAAAAGAGGTTAGTCCAGCTCTTCAGGCAAAAGCAGTGTGACAATATGGTGAATGCTGGTATTTGCTATATATAAAGGATGCTTGTGTGAATATTCAACTTCAAATCCCAGCTCATCCATTGATTCCCTGTGTGACCCTAATCAAGTCACTTAACCTTCTTGTGCTCAGGTGAGACGTTCTTGTAAGTGACTCTGCAGCTGATGCATAGTTCACACACCCTCGTCTCTGTAAGTTGCCTTGGAAAAAGGTGTCTGATAAATAAACATATAATATAATAACAATAATAATGGAATGCCAACGTGGTGATGTATTTTGAAACCAAATACTCCCAATGTCCTGTAAAAATAATTTTATCTGATCCTATGATTATCCAGGATCAAAAGAAATAGACGGGGCTTTAGATTGCACATAGTTACTGGTACACCTAGCTTACTGATCCCGGAATCTCATCAAGCAGCTTATTGAAGGATCCCAGGGTGTCAGCTTCAACAACATTACTGGGGAGTTGGTTCCAGACCCTCACAATTCTCTGTGTAAAAAAGTGCCTCCTATTTTCTGTTCTGAATGTCCCTTTGACTAATCTCCATTTGTGTCCTTGTTTCTTTTTTCAGGGTGAAAAAGTCCCTTGGGTCAACATTGTCAATACCTTTAAGAATTTTGAATGCTTGACTCTAGGGATTTTAATCGATTAAAGATTAATCGATTAATCACACCTGTGGCTTTTGATTGAGTAAAAAAATATTGATTGATTACTCTAGTCTACCTATGTAAAGCGTAAAGAAGAGCTTTTAAAAATGGTGGAGGGTACATCGAAAGGCAAGTATACTATAGGAAAATATACCAAACATTTCACTATAGAAGCCAAGGAAGGACAAAAGACCAATGTGCAAGATTTGCTCTTCGGTGCATTCCTTTCATGGCAATACTATAAGTTTTTCGTATCATCTGAGTCACAAGTCAGTTTATTTTATACAGCGTATACGTTTAATATTAATCCAACTTAATTCAATTAAAATAAAAACTCAAAGGCTCTATTGTTTTTTATTTTGCTTCTTTTTTTTTTAGACATGGTATTTGGCTGAAAGAAGTGGATGCAGGCAGTACCGTGCAAACAAAAATGGCACAGTACATAACTGAAAGAGATTCTGTGCTTCCTGACTGGAAGAAGAAATAACTGATTACGATTGCAAAGTGGATTGCAATTAACTCTCATCCTCTGTCTATTACGGAAGATGCTGGTTTTGCAAATGCCATGCAAACTGCAAACGGTTGCTCAACGTACAGTCCACCATGTTACCTAACCATCTCTGATCAGATTTATTGTTTATATGAAACACAGAGGACATTAATCCAGGACCAGCTGCAGAATGTAAGAGGGATCAGCATTACTACCGGTTTCTGGACAAGCCTTCAGAACCAGAGCTACCTTAGATTAATGGCTCATTATATTGAAGGCTGGCAGGTTGAATAAAAAACTATTGATGTAACTGAACTAACAAAGCGACAAACAGCAGAAGTATATGGTAGCCGTATTACTGAAGTGATTCAGAAATGGGGAATCGAGTCTCAGGTTGTTGGAATTTTGACTGCCCATGGAAGAAATATTGTTAAGGGCATTGTGGAGCACACGATCTACAATAATGTGAACTGTCTTGCACATATTATACAGAGAGCAGTCACTGCAGGTTTTAAAGCTGCATCTATGCATGATCTGATATCAAAATGCAGGAAGATAGTTGGGCACTTTAAGCATTCATCAGCTGAAGCAACCAAACTGGCTTTTGCCTGCCAGGATAAGGAAATTAAACACCTGAACCTTGTAGAAGATGTAGCAACACTTGGTTTTCGTCGTTAGCAATGTCAGAAAGGCTTGTAATGCAAAAGGAGTCAATTATTTCTGTGCTTAGCAACAATGACAAGTTTGGAATAACACTGAGCCAGACCGAGTTTTCATGCCTAGAAAACTTGATTAAACTATTTAAACAAGTGAAGGAGGTCAGCAATTTCTTAGGCGGTGAGAGCTATGTAATGGTGAGCTTGACATGTACACAGCAATACAGCCTGAACTGCTGGAAACAGATCCACTAAGCTGCCTTCCCCAGACTGGCTGCTTTTGGGAAGAGGCACCTTTCTATTACAGCCAACTCAGTACCTTGTGAAAGACTGTTCCACTCAACAGGATGCATAGTTGAGGTGAGACGAAGTTCACTTCTGCCAGATAACATTGAAAAACTTGTATGTTTGTAAAATTGGCTAGTTTAGAGAAAGCTATGCAGTTTTTTTTCAATTAAAATTTGTTCTCTCCTTAAAGTTCCCCCCTTTTTCAGCCATTTTGTAATCACAATTTACTAAACTTGCCTACCACCAAGACACTCATCCAAAAACGCTTTCCAGCAATAAGGCAATCGCAGGATTTTTGATGCAACACCAAAGGGACCCTTCAGATTCCCTGTAACTAACTGTCAAATCTCAATAAAGTGAATAGAGTTGCCTGTTAGTCATGATTAGTGCATTAAAAATAGCACTAATAGGAAGTGTTACTTGTAATTGTCTTTCACTACAATTTAATGCAATTTCACTGTAATTGCATATTATACCAAATTAGTAAGATTAATCAATTAATCAATCATCCAGATGGTGTGATTAATCGATCAAAAGAAAATGCCGCAATTAAAATCCCTACTTGAATCAGGTCACTGCGTAGTTTTCTTTGATCAAGACTGAATAGATTCAATTCTTTTAGCCTGTCTGCATACAACATGCCTTTTAAACCTGGAATAATTTTGGTCACTCTTCTTTGCACTCTTTCTATAGCAGCAATATCCTTTTTGTAGTGAGGTGACCAGAACTGAACACAATATTCTAGATGATGTCTTACTAATGCATTGTACAGTTTTAACATCACTTCCCTTGATTTAAATTCAACACTTTTCACAATATATCCAAGCATCTTGTAGGTCTTTTTTTTTTTAAATATAGCTTCCCCACATTGTCTAGATGAAGACATCATAAACTCTGAGGTCTTTTTCATAGATTCCTTCTTCAATTTCAGTATCTCCCATATGATATGTATAATGCACATTTTTATTGCCTGTGTGCAGTACCTTACACACGTCTTGGTAGTTATGTGTTATGAATGCAGTTAGATTTCAGATACATTGTTTTATACATATTAAGTGGACACAAAAGTTTTTCAAATGTAATATTTTAGAGTGACATTTTAATCATAACAATCCCCAGAGTAATCATCATTGTGTTTGGGGAATGATGTATTCCCCAACCACTTCAGTCCAGGCCCTTGGCATTACATTCATCATTTAAAGTGGCCCAATATGGAAAATAACTGGGGATCACTGCCCTAAAACCACCCCTTTGGCTACGCCACTGCTTGTATCTACTGTCAAAGTGAGTTCCAGTATCACAGAAATGCATCTAGCCTGCTATACCACCTGTATGCTAAACATGCACGTTTGAAAATACACTATAGTAGTTTTTTTCTGCTACAGGCAACAACAGAACAGAAAAGGAAACCCATCAGTTTCGATAGAGTACTCTTAGAAATGCAGGATAACTGCAAACCCCTGAATCAAGCGAAGTACGATACTGTAAGTATAACGAGAGCTGTTGGATAGTTCCGACTCGTTAGGCTACGGTAGCCTTGTTTAATTGCAATAATCACATTTATTTTAAACAGTATTTACAATTATGGAGGATATAACCATTACTCAGGGAATGTTTTGATTTATTTAGGAAATTCCAAGTTATTAATAAAAGATCATTAAAAATGAAAACATCAGTTTATAAGTAAAGGACACAGATAATTGTAAATGCAGTAAGGTGAGTAATAAACTGACTCCATTGTGATTTAGCAGTTGGTTCAAACAATTTAACAACAATGCTGGATTGTAAATAAATATAAAACTACAAATTGAATCCAGAAATACGAAAACAGGATTTTTATGCTGGGATGTTTTAGGACAATAATAACAATAATAATAATAATAATAATAATAATAATAATAATAATAATAATAATAATAATAAGCAGCATTAGTAACAAAACAAACTTAAATGAAATGGATGCAGCAATTGTATCAATTATATATGCGAATAAAACAAAGATTAATTTATCGCGATAAAAAAATGTGATCGCCTGACAGCACTAAAATAAACACAATTTAGTAAAAAAAGTCTAAGCAGTATGTTATTAAATGCTTCAATTGATCTGTTATCAAAAATTTTAAACAACAATCTGACAAACTGGGGTTTTGTGAATTTTGCACAAACGTGTTGCTACAGCTAGCATCCAAGTCATGTTTATAAAAAAAAAAAAAAAAAATCTCAACTATACTTTTAGCTTTTGGTACTGCATATTTAAAATGCATTCAGGATTCACGTTTGATTTTTAAATTTTAAAAACAAAGGAAACTTCGAGTTACGGTAAACTTTTTATCTTGTGCGCGTCTAAAATACTGTTGATTAAATCTACATGTGTTTATATTTTTCCTCCCCGAGTAAAAAACATGTTAAAATTCAATATTAATTAATAAATTAACAAAGCTTGAGACCACTTGAAAAAGAAAATCTACTGCCAGCAACCTTTTTGGGATTTCCTACTATCAGTGCAAATTCTTCTGTCAGTAAAAACGCTACTCTAGACCAGCTGGTGATAATTGTCGCATTTAATCGGTTTACAGTTCTTACCTGGAACGCTCTGTGCCATTACACCATCCCAGGAGACAACAATAGACATTAGGACAAAGTTGTTTAACAGATTAATAATTTTCCCAAGACCCGGTTGCTTTTCCTTCACTGGCATAATTGCATTGGTAAAATAATAATATATTATATATATATATATATATATATATATATATATATATATATATATATATATTATATATATATATATATAGGAATTTGGTCGGTAGACCTCAGATCACTTGCGAATTACAGGCAACGTCTCCAATACTTACAGCCTAGACACTAGTACTGCAAGCTACATACTGATAAATGAACACTGTGGTACTTGTGTGCTGTTGTGCAATCTCTCTCTCTGCAAACTGCCATGCCACTTCCGCCCTTTGACCCAATTTTGTTAAAGTTTCGTTAAGTGAGTATTTTGTTGCCACATTTTTTGTTACATTGGCGAATAATGTGTTGTTTTTATTGTGTTACTTTGTGGAATACATTGTTTTGATACATTATTGTAACCAAGTGCACGTGGAATTAAAAACTCAAAGTTTTACAATCATGAAAGCTAACTCTGATACTACTTTGTATGAGATTTTTTTTTATAAACAAGTGGCCAGGATAATACGTCACCGATATGTACTTACATGCATCTCAACTTAAGTTTCAATAGCCTCGTTTTATTATTCACGCAAAATTAAGAGGGCAGTTTGTAGCCAATAAATTAATACATTTCACTATGACAGTATCTTTTTTCAGAAGGAATATATTGTATATAAGAATACGCAGCATATTTAGACGATTTTATTTAATTCATGCTAAACACACTCGCAACAGCTCACCAGAAAGGAAAAAAAAAAAGCGGCACTGCCTTTTTCAAGACAAGCCCAACCCATTTCAGAGGGACGGGGTGGGAATATACTTTTTTTTTTTTTTTTAGTGGTAGTTGTATTTATTTATTTTTTTAGTAGTAGTTTTTCTTAGTTGAACTGGAAAGCATGATTCTAAAATACTGATGACTTGCATACACATTGACACCAGTCAATCACGCAACCCGCGACTCTCAAAAAAATAAAGCGATATTTTAAAAATGCAAGCCCAAGCAACTGTGCCTACAGTGAACATTAGTATTTTCCATTGGTTGAGGCTATATTTGTTCCTTCCACCAATGAGATAACAAATAGCTAAATAGTTGCCCCGAACATGGCGGATAGATTAACGCAGTTGCAGGATGCTGTTAATTCAGTAAGATTTTCTGTTTATTTGTGTAATAATATACACCAAGGATACTTAACAAAACCGAAAAGATAGTCATTTCTTAAACACCAGCGATAATATTAGCACTTTTTCCCCTCAATGGTCCTGATACGTGATAAAATTAATACGGCAAAGGCATTAGAAATTGTTGCAAAACGTAGTATATAGTTTGTATTTGTATGTATTTTTCAAATTAACTAAATGCCAGTTACACGCATAATAACGACTACATTTAATTATGAACAGAAACGAAAGGTGCATATAATTTTTGAACTAAAACAAAAATAACATTATAAATGTTGTGCTCAGACATGTTGAAGCAGTCAAGTACAGTACTCAGTCCAGTATGCATAGACCTGTTCATTTAAGCACTGTATAAAATGTTGATTGTATTGTTTTCATATAATCGTTTCTGTGCGTGTCCCGATAGCTTGCAGATCAGTTTTGCAATGCAATTGGTGTCCTCCAGCAGTGTGCACCACCAGCTTCATTCAGCAACATTCAAACTGCTATAAACAAAGACCAGCCCTCCAATCCAACAGAAGGTAAGTGAGTGTGTGTTGGAACACGGTATGGAATACAGTTAATTAAAGTGCACCAGTAGGCACTGTTTTCAGGAAGCATATGGGTCTGCTGTTATGTGTTATTTATTTATTTATTTATTTGGGGGTGGGGGGAGGTGGTGCCTTACCCTAAGCGTGGTAACGTTTGTATCCACCAACAGAAACTATCAGGGACATGTGTTGTGTTTTTTTGTGGTAGGCGTTAAAAAGTGGTACACCGTGTATGACACTTGCCCAGGCATGCGCAAATTATTTTAACTCAGAAAATGGGGAAAATGCCCATCTGAAAGGGGTAGCATGTACTGAGTTTGGAACTTAGTTATTTTTTAGCGTATTATTTTCTGACCAAGGGACAAGTGTTGGTACGCATGCCACATTCTGACGATGTACCACTTTCTGTCCCTCCACTGGCAAAGCCAATGTGACAGCAGTTCTCAACGGGGGGAGGGTTCTAATAAAACAGTAATTACAATATGATAATAACAATCTGTACATTCTAGTACACCTTTTTTTGAGTGTTTTTTTTTTTTTTTAACAGTGGGTTTGGTATTCTATGCATGGGATGACATCTGTACACAAGATACAGTGTAGAAATACTTCAGTTTAATTGATTTCTGATATGTGATTTATAATTCTCGCTGTTGCTCAGTTTAGGTGGCAAGTAAAACAAATTAAGGTGGGGCGTGATTCTAAAAAGGTTGAGAACCCCCTGCAATATGCAATGTGTAGTTTTGTTTTTTAAATTTTGTATTATACTTATGACTTAATCAATCCCAATATTGTAAAGAACTGCATTGTCCGAAGCATATCACTGAGGCTATGAAAACTGGTGTCACAGCCCAGCTTTTGATACACTGCTTTCACAATGCAATTGTCTACAAGTTACCTGTGAAGTGAGATCCGTCATTCAGTCTTCATGATGTTGTTATAGCCAGGTGTGTCCCATCATGCTAATTTTTTTGTATTCCAACCCATATTTTGTTTTAAACAAAAATAATTGGAAAGGAAATCAGAAAAGCCCAGCTGGGTAAATTGAAATAATTTTACATACTCCTTTCTCTTGAAATCTGAAAGTGATTAATGGAAGCATTTGTTAATCGTACAAGTAAGTCAGTGGGGTGTTATATGCATCATACACATGGTGAGGGGTCATATGCAAAAGACATGTCCCCTCAACATCACATGACCAGCATGACAGTAAACATAGACCCAGTGAAGCGTCCTTACCTTTGTATACCGGTAAGTTAGTAATCGGCAGATGCATCAACTGCACAAAGAGCACAGCGTGTGGATTTCGCTAACTCTACTGTGCAGAATAATTTTTTTTTCCTATGTGCAAATATTGTGACTTTCTTCCTATGCATCGGGACGCTGGACATTTGCTAGGAAATCGGGACTGTCCCGAACATGTAGGGCCTGTTGGCATTTATGCTAAGTTAGCACTGCTCCTGTTTCCAGCAATAGTCCGTCACCCGTAATTCATTTGAGCACATTGTTTTTTTTTTTTTTGCTCAGACATCAACAGTCGGGGGCTTGTTTCTATAGTGCGAGATCGTAAGTTCAAGTATGATAGGACTTTCAATCAGTAATCACCTGCAGTCTGTGTGAGCAACGTTATAGAAACGCTACTCAAAGAAAGGATCCTCGAGGAGGTTCGGAAGCATTTAAACTAGAAAGGAAGGGGGAGAAATCAACAAAAAAACAGAAGGGAGACTGCATCAAAATAAGGGCAACAACTCAGGTAAGACAGCCATTAAATGTATTTATCTAAATGCTAGAAGTCTCAGAAACAAAATGTTAGAACTTGAAGCTACTGCTCTAACAAGTAACTAGGATGTGATAGGTGTTATAGAAACTCAGTTATCCGAGAGTGATGGAGACAAACATAATATAAGTGGGTATACACTGTATAGGAAAGGCCGGACAAAAGAGGCAGAGAGGTATCACTATAAATCAAAAATGGTCTTGAAGCCCAGATGTTAAATCCGGAAGAAGTAAACAATGCAGAATCAATATGGGTCAGAATAATGAACACAAGTTCAAAGGGCATAATAATAGGGGTATGCTATAGACTGTCAAATTTAGGCACCGAGCAAAATAATTTGTTATCCAATGACATTAAAAATGCGTGCAGCAAAGGAGAAGTCATATTAATGGGGGATTTCAACTCCCCCCCCCCCCCCCCCCCCCCCATAAAACTGTGAAAACCCGGTGGGGAGCACGTGAGACGAAATTGAAATGGTGGAAATGACAAATGACTGCTTCCTAACGCAATTTATTAAGGCACCAACTAGAGGGGAGGCATGTCTTGATTTAGTCTTTTCAAATAACAAAGACAGAATAACTAAAACAGAGGTCAGAGGACCATTGGCAAACTCAGATCACAGCATAGTCTCATTAGAGGTGCTTTTTAAAACCCTAAAAGTAATGACTAAAACTAAGGTTTACAGTTTTAGGGTGGCAAACTATGAAGTAATGAAAGAGTAGATTGGAGTAAAATAGAGAAAACATCCACGGAAAAAGGATGGCTATTTTTGTAGTACTAGAGGCACAAAACAATTGCATCCCAAAAGTAGACAAATCTAAATCAAAATTACCAAAATGGTTTAATAGATAAATAAAAAATATTCAGAGAAAAAGGCAGTTTACAGAGCATTTAAAAGGGACCAAGAACAAAGTAGACAGAAAGAGCACTTGGAACTGCAAACACAAATGGAGATTATGTAAAGGGGCATTCAGAAGAGAAAATAGGCACTTTTTTTACACAGAGAATTGTGAGGGTCTGGAACCAACTCCCCTGTTATGTTGTTGAAATTGACACCCTGGGATCCTTCAAGAAGCTACTTGATGAGATTCTGTGATCAATAAGCTCATGCAACCAAATGAGCAAGATGGGCCGAATGGCCTCCTCTCATTTGTAAACTTTATGTTCTTATGTGCCACTAACCCCTCCAACTCATTCTAAGCATCTGTATAGCACCAAGATCTATTGTGTGCTAATTGTCTAGGCTACTAAGTATTCCAATTGAAAAATAAAAATTGGAAGCTGTGTGGTCCAGTGGTTAAAGAAACAGGCTTTTAACCAGGAGGTTCCCCAGTTCAAATCCCAGCTCAGCTATTGACTCATTATGTGACCCTGAGCAACTCACTTAACCTCCTTGTGCTCCATCTTCCAGGAGAGATGATGTAAGTGACTTTGCAGCTGATGCATAATTTACACGCTCTAGTCTTGTATATTGTAAAATGCTTTGTGATCGTGGTCCACTATGAAGGCAATATATAAAGATTATTATTATTAGGCTTCCTAGCCAAAGTCTGGGAAGCCTATTGTTATTAAGATTTTTTTTTTTTTTTTTTTCCTTCCCAAAACTTTAAACTGCTGTTGCTTCGAAGCTGTGTGACTGATCAGGTTTCGACTTGGCAGCTAACAAGCTGGATACTTTGGCTGTCTGATGCTGAAAAATTTTTGCTGCTGCATCCTTGCAATTGGTGCCGTGACGCATTTTTCGATAAAATCTTTCGAAATCTTCTTCTTGGGAACCGGTGAAGCGATTGATCTGAAACTTGGCATATATCATACGCATCCAAACCCGCTTCAAGTTTGCAAAGCAGAAGTAGTGTGATAAATTTTAATGTCAAAATGGCTGCCACAAATCTTATCAAAACACGCCCCCTAAAAACAAACTTCTACTGTTTGAAAACCGTTTGTCCAACAAACTCCAAACTTGGTAGTTATCGTCCCAGTAACAATGGGATACAAATTTGTGAAAATGGTGATGTTTTATAAAACAAGGTGGCCGCCGCTTATCCGTTTACATTTGAAATTTAAACCTGTGTCAGTTGACAAACGATTTACTTGACTTAGTCCAAACTTCACAAGCATCTTCCCTGATACTGTATCAATACAACTGGCTTTTAAAAAATTGTGTTGACCAGAAACGAAAATGGCCGTTTGATGCATTTCTTAGAAACCTTTCGAAATCATCTTCTTGGGAACCGATGAAGCGATTGATCTGAAACTTGGCATATATCATCAGCATCCAAACCTGCATCAAGTTTACGAAGCAGAAGTTTCTGCGATAAATCTTATCGAAACACACCCTTAACAGCAAACTGCTGCTATTGAACACAGTTTCACCAGCAAACTCCAAACATGGTAGTTTTTGTCCCAGTAACAATGGAACACAAATATGTCAAAATGGTTATGTTTTATAAAACAAGATGGCCGCCAGGTGTATGTTTACGTCTGAAATTTAAAACGGCCTCAGTTGCCAAACGGTTTACGTGACTATCTCGAAACTTCACAAGCATCATCCTTGACACTAGTAATACAACTGACTTTTAAGAAACTTGCGTTAAACAAGATGGCTGCCTGACACATTTTTGAAAAAAAAACCTTTCAAAATCTTCTTCTGTGGAACAGTTAAAGTTGCTGATTTTAAACTTGGCACATTGAGAACTAAACATGCTTAGAGGGGTACTGTTACTGGGGCTTGGGAGCCGTAAAACTGCCTGGCAGTTCTAGTTGTTGTTGTTGTTATATTATTATTATTATTATTATTATTATTATTATTATTATTATTATTATTATTATTATATAAAGATTATTATTATTGTGCTCCCAACATTGTTCTAGCCTGACACAACATTGTATGATATAGAAACAGGCCCTGGCCCCCAGCTCTTTCAGGTGACCAGATTATAACTACAGTTATTTAAAAAAAAAAAAAAAAAAAAAAAAAAAAGTTTTTATTTTCTTCGGTCCCAGTGGGATGCAGGGCATGTTGGTTTGGCAACAAAATAGATACATAAAGAATGACATGTATGTAATATTCTTAACACCCTATAAGGAAATTGAAAACATCAATCGTAGAAATAATAACACATGTTAAGGAGGGGTGTTTCTAAATAAATCCAGATTAATCTTGCTAAAACAAATACAATCATTTTTAAAAGAGAAACTTGGACTAGGTAATGAGGCAGACTTTACATTATAGAGATGCACCGCTTCAGCTCAGACGGATGTTGCAGTGTTAAATCAGCGGAGTTGGCCATCTTGTGTGTGTATATAGAAGATCTTTGATGCTACTGCTTCTCAATTTCTATGCAGACTCAAACCTGGCAGACTCGTTGGTAGATAATCGAAGGCAGCAGCGGCATTGTCCCGCCCTTCCAGTATGATTGACATTCAGTGAGAAATGTTAGCGTGAAAAGATTGTGGCAAAATTAAAAACTAAATAAATAAATAAATAAATATATAAATAAATAACGAAATATACTACATAGAAAAACATATTTATTTATTTGTTTATTTATTTATTTATTCTTTAATTTTGTTTGTATTCTTTTAATATCCTCTATACTTGTAGGTCTTTTCCACAGTACAGAAAGGCTATTTCTTGAGAATCTTTCTGCTGAATTTATTTAAGGCTACATTCACACTGGGGCAGTTTCAAACGAACTCGGTCTGGCTCGTTTCGTTTGAAACAATGTATCAGTGTGCTTACTATTAACAAAGGGACCGAGTTGGTTTGGATGCAAACTAAAGTTTTTTTTTTTTTTTTTTTTTTTTTTTTTTGGTCCTTTTACAGTTTTCAGGACCGAGTTGGTTTGTGTTCACAATGCAGTTTTCAAGTGCAGTCAGTTATATAAAATAACACAATAATAATTTAAAAATTAAACATTGTGTCTATTTATTGCAGATCATAACAATCCATTATTTTCTTTATGTTGTCATCTAGTCAAAACATTGTTAAATGTACAAAAAGCCAGATTTAAAACATAGATCAGCTGCTACCATTTAAACCTATGGTGTACACATAATCAGAATGATTAAACAAATAATCCAGTAGATTGTTTGTTTATTTTATTTAATGGTGCTAACGTACAAACTAATAAATTACTCTGATTAACATGCTGAGCAGGCTTTGTATTTTTATAAAAAAAAATTTAAATTGCAAAACATTTTCCGACCGGGACAAAATATTAAGGCTGAAAATTGAGATTGTCACAGTTTTCCCCGGATGTCCGATAACCCTAATGCAGTTCCCCAAGAATTTTTTGTTTTTTGGCTCTACTTGTTTCCTCACAATATGATATAAACTGTGAAATGTTTATTTCCAAGTGGTGTTGCCCTGTGTAGTTTGTTTCCTATGTGCAAAAGGACCAAGTCCAGGTGTTGTTCCTATTGAGGTTTAACAAGCAGACCAGACTCTGCGATTGCCAAGAGGAGTGAGAACACCTCTTTAGGTGAACTCAGTACAGTTAGTTTCCCAAGCGAACTTTGTTGTTAACACATCACACCACACATACCAAACTGTACAGAGTGTGGACCAAACCCTCTAAATGAACTTAGTGTGACAACCTAAGTTAACTTTCCGTGGCAAGTATGTATATAACTCTAATTTGAGATTTATTTGCAGGTTGAAATTATATATATAATGTGTGTGTGTGTGTGTGTGTGTGTGTGTGTGTATATATATATATATATATATATATATATATATATATATATATATATATATATATATATATATATTTATTTATTTTTTTATTTTACCTGTCAACACTTTCAGAATACGCCCAGCTTTTCGCTGCCTTGATAGCACGGACTGCAAAGGATGTTGATGTGCTGATTGATTCACTGCCTAGCGAGGAGTCTACCGCAGCATTGCAGGTACCTTGTAAGACACTCTGACACTGTTTTAATATTGCATATCTGTACAAATGGGATTTATTAATCTATCTCTTTATGTAAAGTACTGAATTTATCAACTTCAGCTACATGGTAACAAGTCATGAAAAGAGTAGGTCTCTTATTTATTGTTTTTTGCTCCCCGATTTGATATGGAATAAATTAGTCTAAACATTTACGTCAGTGCTTGGTATATTATATTGTGTGACTTTAGATGCTTATCCATAGCTCTTTCAAGAATGTAATTGGTCTTTAGGGCAGTGTGGATTTAGCATATCTGAAAGATTTGATTTGAAGATGTCCTTCATTACAAATAATTTTATATCCATAACAATGACTTATTTCTACGTTTGCACACTGGGGCCACAACATGTTAAATATTGTGAGTTACAAATAGAAGCACGTACCACAAAGCAGTGTTTGAGTTGCCTTATAGAGCTCTTGCTTGTGAGCTGTTAATTTACTGTATGTTGCACCTTCACCTATGTCATTTTTATTCATTTTCTTTCTTCTTTTTTCTCTGAATTGATACAGCAGTTAAGTGTCAAGATTTTATATTTTCAATATACCGGTATGTGGTTGTGTGCATTTTAAGAAGTATGAACACATATGCTGTAACTGCCATTTCCTGTATGCATTGCCTAACATATTAGCGGGCTTTCATTCTCACTAAATGCAGCTAAATGGCCTGTTTTTTTTTTCTTTATTTCTTCTTTTCACTGAATAAAACTAAAAAATTTGGACAATGCAGTGGTTTCTTCAACATCTCAATCCAACAAGTTAATTTGGAGATGCCAGCTCTAGAATGCATAGAAATAATGTAGTTGCTCCGCAACATCTTTTGTGGGTTTTACAGTCTGCCTGCCCATATTTTATAAGGCTTTGCAGTGAAACCTCAGACATGTTATAAAGCACTTAAATTATATAAATAACAATCAAATAGATGCACATGTATTCTTAGAAACCCTTTGTGAGTGCAGTGTACATTCCAGAATGCATAAACATGCAAAAAATTCTAATGATCATCTGTGATCTGAAACACATAAGGTTGTTCCGTTACATTTGCAAGTGCCGAATTTAAGGTGATCAAGGTGGCAAACGTACCTTTTTAATGTAAGTTTATTACACTATATTTCAAAAGCAACTTGGTCAGTTAAATAGCTGTTAAATAACTGATGTTTGTATTAGCATGAAGGTTTTATAACATGCTTGCACTTGGTTAACATTTAAGCTAAACCTTAATATATAGTGGTTGATAACCACAAAAAGGCAGTTAATTTTAGAAGAGTAATTTCCATTTTAAGTGATGAAAAGATTAGGTTACTTTATGTAACACATTTCTGAAAGTGGTTGGAAAATCTCCTGCAGTAATCAAATTCTGCTCCTGACACCAATTGTTCATCGTCATCATTGCCTAATAGTCACTGGTAAACGGCTCTAACTGACTCATGTCAGGAGTTTGGTGCAAGTGTTGCCTTAAGGGGTAAAGTTAAGATAAGAAATGCTGAATTGGTGTATAATGATTTTCAATGTACCAGTAATTCATAAAAAAAAAATAAAAAAAAGTATAATTTGACATTTGCATGCTTTTAACTAAAGACACCATTCAACATGCAGTGATCCTTTGTTATAAGCCTGAAATATAATATTGGCATTCCCTAAACACTGAATGCACAATGAAACCTACTTATAATCAAACAAACTCAACTTTCTCTATTCACTATAGCAAATTCCTAAATGCTCAATTGTTTGCATTTTCAGGCTGCAAGCTTGCGCCAGTTGGAGGAGGAGAACCATGAGGCTGCATCCCGTCTTGAGGAGGTGGTTTATCGAGGAGACATGCTGCTGGAGAAGATTCAGAGTGCCTTGGCAGATATAGCTCAGTCGCAGCTCCGGACCAGAAGTGGAGCACCCAGCCAGCAAGTTCCTGAGTCTTAACAGCAGGGGGCAGCACATGGCTACAGAAAAGAAGTAAATAGAGCAGACCTTGTGGGCTTCATCCATTAACACTGCAAGCTAGAATTTGTTTTATGTAGTTTTTGTTTAAGACTATTTAACATGGTAAAGTTGGATTGGAGAGTTTACAGGTTTTTCTTTGGGTATAATCTGCCAAATGCTATTTGTTATTTATAAATAGGCCATGCATTCACAGGTGACGATAGGAAAGTAACTCGTCCTAGCATTTGAAGGCCTTATATGCTTTTCATTATTAAGTGGTCGTGATATTGTCACTTGCAGAAATGTTTTTCTTTTTAGCTTGGTGCCTGCAGTGGTACAATCACACATGGTTACAAAATTGTTCAATCCAAGTCTTTAATGAGACTATTTAAATACAGTACATTTTGAAATACATAATGGAGTCTGTGTGATAAGGGTGAACATATTCAAAATGAATTAAGCATTTTAAACTGTATTTGTACTGATATATTTAATATACTCTTTCAAAGTTTTTTTTTTTTTTTTTTTTTTTTTTAAATAAACCTGATTGATGTCTTGTTAAAGCAACACTGTAACCCTAAAAGCACTGAAATGTTTGTGTATTTCTAGATACGATATTAAAGTATGAATCAGTGAAAGACAATAAGGGTTTGGGGGTTAAAAGTCAAGTGTCAGAATTTACTGTAGTATAATAAGGATTGCTAATACTAAGTGGATGAAATAACAAACTAAAATTGCATTCTGGTTTCTGTTGTGGTGGCTGAGAGGTAGCAAATTTTATAAATCCACTGAAATCAGCAAGAGGTTATACTACCTCACAA
Source organism: Polyodon spathula (assembly GCF_017654505.1). Lineage (NCBI taxonomy): Eukaryota > Metazoa > Chordata > Actinopteri > Acipenseriformes > Polyodontidae > Polyodon > Polyodon spathula. The sequence continues at coordinate 25,258,825 of NC_054540.1, read as the reverse complement.
AAAAAAATGTGAAAAAGAGAGAGATCGAAGCGCTAAAACAGTTTCTCAGTTTGTGGTTTAGCTATTTTGGTGAGTTCCGGAAACAAGCAGTGGGTGTGAGGTAATGACGAGAGCTGTTTAGGAAGTGAGTGTTTACTGGTTAACTAATGGTTTGTATTAGTTAACCAGTACTGAATGGTGTTCTGGGTGAATTGATACTTTAATTCCATGTTAGATGGCCCATGCCTTGTGCTAATTTAGGATCCTTGTTTTTAATCCCACTCTGGTTCTTCTACATGTGTTGTCTAAATAATCAATCTGAATCAGAATGCTGTTTGCAGTGTGTGGTTATTTCCTGTCCTGCCAAGTGCTCTGTCCCAAAGCATAACACTTGCTGTCTTGCTTACTTGCTATATCCAACAATTTTGTTCAGCCCAGGATCTACCTGCAAACACTGACTAATTATCATCTTGCTTGCACTGTAACAGCAATTACCTGTTTTGTTAATTCCTCAGGAAGCTGGCCTTTGAGGACTTTTTACAGTGATTGACATTAATTGGCATTTCATTCAGGATTAAGAAAGTCAATGGCTCCCAATGCAACTATGGTAAGTGAGCCCTAGTCGCAAGGCAGTCTTAACACAAAGTGATTTAGTAAAATGCTAAAAAGCAATTCAGGACTTAAATGTTTGAGATGAAATACAGTGGTTTACCTATCTGCTTATTAGCACTTGCTTTGCATTTACCTTTTGACAAAAGAGAATGAGAGCTAGTAGTCTGACAGAAATAGCTGACTTTTTTCTGTCAAATTTTTAATGGGTTCAGAATTTTCGGATTTAATAATAAAGTGAATTTTAATAATACAAGAACTTATATTTTAAATGAATCCTAATTTACTGGAAATAGCAATATAATATTTGAAAAAATACAATGTGGTGCCTAATTAGCCTAATTTGTACAAGACCTGAGAAAATGTATCTTTTGAAAACAACATTGGGCAGCAGTGAAAAATTACACCCTAATTTACTAAGAGTAATAATGTAAAGTCAGCTGTTCTGTCATTCTGTGAAGTAGCCTACAGTAAAACTGAGCTTAGCTGGGAATTTTTATATATATATATATATATATATATATATATATATATATATATATATATATATTATATAAGTATATATATAGTAATGTGAAGTAACAACATGTTCTATTTATAGACAGTTACACCATTGTTGTTACCACATAATTTAATGATGTCAGGCCAGTGAATAAGTCATTGTTCACAAATAAAAATTCAGGACCCCAGATGTCTAAGTTACCAGACATTAACATCAGCAGTGGAGCAGTTGAGTCCCAGGGTGCTAAACGATCCCTAAAAGGAACTGGCACAAGCTCTTTAAAAACAAGACTGTTTACACAGAAGTTTTGAAAGGAAGGGTTGGTTAGTGGTTAGCAGGTGTGGCAGTTCATTGCATCAGAAAATGTAAGACCCAGACTCCTCTAAATGTTCCATTTATCCTTAAAATATATATTTTTTAAATTTTTTTTTTCATTTAGCATTCAATTATTTTAACCCTATTTTTCTTTCAGATTTGAGAGAAGCAAATTGCCTCTTTTCACCTGCTGAACTTAAACAGCGGGTCTTGCCGTGTCTGCCTGGACTCCTTTTAGCACCTGATCATTGAAAAACAAAAATTATACAATGCAACCAGGTTTCTGTTAAGATAAACTTAATGCATTTGGAGACTCATTGACTCAACATACCATGAACCATGCTACAAATGAACCTGATCATTAAGGGCCTTATTCTCACTTGGTATACACACTATTTATGCGCTGGAAGAAGGGCTTTCAGATGGCGTATAAACCCTTCTTCCAGCGCATAAATGGAGCATAGGGCCCTAAGTAAATAAAATTAAGTTTTTGTGGAAACCAGGAGTCAGGAAAGTGCCATTTTCCATTTTTCCAGTCTGGGACCGTGGGTCTAATGACTTAATATTGAAATGCACAGTCCCTGCTTATAGTTATGTCTCATCTGAATTAAAAAAAAAAATACCAGGTTAACCATTTGCTATTCTATTTCATTCATAAATAAATGGTAGATAAATAAGAAATATGGTACCTAAAAAAAAAATATCTACTGCACATATTGGACACAACAGCTGATTTCCTAAACACTGTGACATTCACACTTAACCACAGTACTGAAGTAAAAGTAGCTTATGATGGTTAGTCATTACATATGCAGCTTACCCTACCCTTATAAAAGTTTACCACAGTATTTTTGCAGTTTTGCCATGAATTTACTATACATTTTTCCGTAGTTTACCCATGTTTATTAATATGCTTACCATAACTCGCTATTGTTTAAATTGCTTACCTTTGCTTTACCACGCTTTCAATATACTTTATTACTATTTGGCATGGTTTTACTATGGCAAACTTGTATAAAGGCAATGCAGGTGTATCACATGTTCTGCCTACATAGATTTTTTATTTTTTCTGTATTCTAAGGGTTAACTTCCGCTTATTAACTTCCACCATCACGATTATGGCCCCCTGCACTAATTTCTTATTCCCCCCTTTCAGTGTTTTGCTTGTATCGATATTACAGCCAACAAACTAAAGGAACAGCAGTCCTAAATATGGCACACTTGATCATTTGGAATGTCATGTGGTACATCTCCTTTGCAGAACATTGCCTCATGTGCCTGCTTTATTTTGGGACATGTCCGAAATATACCCAATTGGTCCTCTGTTGGTTTTAAAAAAAATAATAATAATAATAAAAATAATAATAATAAATAAATTGTAAAACACATTTTTCACTTAAAAATGTTACAGCAACTCTTACTACTGTTCCCAGGTTTGTGATGTTTGTGTATAAAAAGACAGCTAGATAACCTTGAATTCCCAGCTTGCTGTCATTTTCAGTAGGGACTACTTTTCCTTACATAACAACTATGTATGCCATTTAATAACCCTGAGTGAGGATATAAAACACGAGTCAGTAAATGTACACAAGTGTTAAGGGGTGGATTCTTGGCTGAAAGCTTTCTGGTGGTTCACTTAGAAATGGTGCTTTAAGGTTGTGGACATAATGTGCATCTCTTGGTGATGTATCCGGACCTTTTACAGACCTGTGTCTGCTCTGATCGTTCATGTCACTTCAAGGATTTCCAGGTAACTACCATTGACAGAAATTGTGTTTGAGAGACTGGCTGACATTATAAAATATTTTGTGTTCATGCCAAGAATACGTCAGTATTGAGACACAGAGTGAAGAGTATATTGGTATGATGGTTATTTGTTTAGAACCTCCCTAAACCTCAAATGCAAAGCTTTACAATAATACAAGAGTTTTTAGAATTAGGATTAATTTGTACGGAATTATTAAAAGTTTTGTAGCATTAAAATTGTGTTTGCCTTTTTAAAAACTAAACAATACATCAGCACAACTGCGATTAAAAAAAAAACCGGTTTGTTATAAATTTATGAACTAATCAATAATACGTGTTGTATATTTGATCATTAAATAAATGTAGTCTACAGAAAAAATCTTTTGACTTTGAATGTAACAGCAGGACAGCTAGCAGCAGTTGCTCACGCAAAAACAGGATTAACCCCGAGAATTCATTATCAGCTGTGAGCACAAATGACTAGTACATTATTTAAAGAACGACGTTTGCTTTATATGTTGAGAGGAGGTCGGACCCTGTCACGCCTACATTTCTGATTGATCCAGAAGATTTGTCGACAACATTATTCTTTTTCTGCATTGGCTTTTCTCCCCGCCAATCAGTCCGTAATGGGATGCGTGCGTGAGGTTTAATTAAGCAGGAACAGGAAAGACTGGTTACATTGTTACTAACAGGGAAACAGCAAGGTTGTATCTGGAATTAAAATTAACAAATAGAAAGTTTAAAAACATTTCCGAGGCAATAATTACCGTTTTCCTGCCTCATGGATTTGCGCAAACCATTGTTTTAATCATAGTCTGTGGGCGACCAGCAAGATTTGATCAGAACCTGAGGGTTGTTTGGCTATAGTCACTTGTAATTGTTTAACTCGGGGATAAGTAAATTATATAGACATTCGTTTGATGTAAAGAAGCAATATTGACAACTAAGGGAGAAGAAAACGATCGGTGAGTCAATCTCACTTTTTTAAAGTGTTATTTTAATGGAGGTCATCTTATCCTTTTGGAATGCTATGTACAACCGAATATATCATGCAGCGCGAGATAGGCTTTCCAAGGCTTTTAGTTCCATATATTTTTGGAAATGTTATAACAATCTGAGATAGATGTTGCATATGACGATAACATATATAACACGGATATTACTAGAACACATACATTTAGATATGTGAACATGCTCTCCTTTTAAAGCCAGGCATGGGAGGTGGTTGTGTTAATTACTGGGATCGTAACCAAACGCAGTTTTGCGACACAGCATCAGCACGAGTAACATCTGGCAAGTAAAAGCAGGCTGGAGAAAAACAAATAAATCGTAGTGTTACATTTATTTCAGTACTGTCCAACATTGTACTTGTCATGTCACATGTTAGATAATACCAAAATATTTGAAGTGAAGGAATTGCTTTGACGTTTGAAAGGAAGCTCTGCAGTGGCCAGTGCAGGTCTGATGTTTGTTATACGAGTATCATGATGATCCTTGTGGTGGCATTTGTTTTTGTACATTGTGTTTGCAGCAGGTTCCAATGTATGGCTTCATATTTGTGAATGAAAACAATTTAATGCCCTTAAAATATGTTCTATAAAAATAAATATTGGAAAAAACAAAGTAGCCTAATTGCTATTAATTTAGCATACCACACATTTAATTATGAAGTGGTTTGTTCTAGGAAGCATCATTTTGTCATGTCAAAAGTTGTTGGTTTTTTTTGTTTTTTGGGGAGGAGGGGGGGGGGGTGTTATTGAATTTATCACAAAACATTACCTATGGGACTAAAGCCATCCTTAAAATATTAAACAGGTGGTTACTGGATTAAATCTATACATGCATTTATCTAAAGACTCATACAATACCCTTAGATTACCCTAATCCTTAGATAAATAAATACCAAAATTATTTATCAGAGCTGTCCTGTTCCTGGTGGGGGAGTGTTTCTGTACAAAAACCTGCTAAATTAATATTGTACAGTATTTATGATGCTTTTGAATCAAAACAAGTCCAAATTTGGAGGTGTACCTGCTGAAGATAAACTTGTTCATCAACATACATATTTCTGTGGCATGTTGCACTGCTTGCTTGCAGAGAAGCTGTCAGGCAAGCACAATAGTAACCTTGTTTGTAGGTTATTTGCATAACATGCATTGACCTCAACTGTTGACCTGTGTTCTGAAGAGCAGACTATTGGTGCAGTAGGATCAAGTGTCATTGAGGTGCAATATGTTTTGGCTGCTTCCTGAAACCCATATTTTGTTGTTTCTACTGATCTGTCAGAGACCAAAATGATGCAATTCTGAGCTTCGGATAATCAATAGTAAACTCTGAGGAAAATCAGAACAGCTGCTTTCACAGACCTATTGCATTTATCTTGGACCAGTTTCCTGGTCAGGCCAGACAAATGTTAGCTAGCTCCTTCAGTGAAGTGTATGAACACAAATGAAAGTGCAAGCTTTGGTTTATTTCAACTATTATGCTAGACATGGTTTTCAAGAAAGAGCAGTGTAAGATGTTAGAAGTCAATAGTTTGAATTGTTTGAGACAACTATTCCATAACAAACCAGGACAACACGGTGCCATCACAGATTGTAATGACACTTGTTACATTTTTTTTTTTAATTGGAAAGCTCAATTACAAGTTGCAGCTTGCTTGGACCAGCAGTTCAGAAATTAGAGGGTCACAGCTAGTTTTAGGTTTTGAGCAGACCCACTGACATTCAAAGTGCTATATCTCAGGATCCATTGGCGATACAGAGGCATGATTGACCAAACAATTTCCAACTAAATGACATCAAGTTATTAAAATGACATTAAAAGTCAATAACCTTTAACTATGACCTTTGACCATGGAAATATAAAAAGTAAAAGTTGAACATTTGAACTAAAGAATAACCATTTTTAGAAACACAATTAATTTATATATACTCATCTTTAAAAAAATAAAATAAATAAAAAATTGCATGTTGAATAACCCAGCTGCCTTCTTGTCAGCTTGACTGCTATTGTATTTCCTGTTGGTGGAAGAGGTCATATTGGGAATCTGAATTTCATAGAGCAAATTATTAGAAGGAACCCAGCAGGCTGATATTTCACTGAGGTAATTAGTAAACTAGAAATCATTGTCTCACAGACAGGATATGAAGGATCTTACTTTAAAGTCATTAACTTTTCTCCTGCTCCAGTTTTCTCCAACTTTGGTGCTCTAGCTAACAACTGTGGATGATAAACTTTGGCTCAATTCAGAGACTTTCACCAGACTGAGAAATGGGCATAATATGATACAATCACTTTGATCCTCTATACATTCTGAACCGCTGGTCCAGTTGAGCTGTAATTTCAAATTTGGAGTTGCCCAACAAAAAACACCATATGCTGAATTACAGTTTTATGTGGTTCTGTGTTTGTGTCCTGATTTGTCATGGAATGACCCAGTTGTGTGCTTTGTATGCTATAATCACCTTGATTGTGTAATGGAAATAGACCAGTTTGGAACAGCATATAGCTTATTATACAATATGATTATTCAATATTTTAAAAAATGTAAATGATGAACCCTGTCATCAGTTTAATTTACATTTATAGGTGTGTGATGAGCCCTGAACTTCTCTCAGATTATTACCTATTATTATACTGTTATGTCAGATAGACAAAGTGTAGAGTAGAGGAACTTATACTTCATGGTAAACAGCCCAATGTTAGAAACCAGACATATCTTATCAGGAACATGTAACATGTTTAAGGGCAGGGCACAAGGTTATCTAGAACAGCTGCATGGGAGGTTGCCTCTTATCAGAGTAAGTCTGTATGTGATAAGACTTCCTCCCAGCAAATTGTTTTAGTGAAGTTTGTACTGTAAGCGTTCATTGTGTAAAACTGACAAACCCCTCTTTGGTAATACTGATTCTCAATTGTTGTACAGGCAATAGGCTTTTTTTATTGGTATATAAATCACCAGGTACAACTTGTATAGTAAGATAACCAACTAGTATAATATCCTTCTTGAAATGTAATTTAGGCATATACTGTGTTGAATTCTGAATTCCAAGCCCTCTGCACTTAATATTTTACAGAATGTGAAAACAGATCATTTGGAGGATTGATGCATTTAAATGCATTTGTAGGGTGGGTTACATCACTCTTTGAAGATTCAAACCAGTGTTTCCTGACTACAGTGTGCTGTAGTAATTGCTCAAGCCTAGCCCAGTCCTTGGGAGTTGTGCTTATGCAGCTCAAACTGGATATGGATAGACTCTATATTGAAGAGTGTTCTTCACTTGATGTTGTCGGTCCAGGTAATGCTGCTACTGGGTTTGCTTTAAGAAAAAGGTGTTTCTTCAGGTGGCTTCATTTGCACCTCCTAGTCTGGAGTGTTATAAGTAATCTACTATTCTGATAACCTTGTGCTGTGTTGTTACTTCATTGGTATTGCAATGTAGAAAACTGACAGGCAATCTTCCTACTATTACTGTTTCCCATAGTAATACCAGGCATTTACTCGTTTGGATGTGTGGCCTGCCATCTTTATAGTACAGTGGCTTTTTTAAATTCAATGTAAACCTGTTCTTTATTGATTCAATTCTTTTTAGGTTAAACCCACCTTTAGAACAGCAGCTTTAGAAAGTTAAAAAAATTAAAGTCCATCACAACTTGACTTGGATCCAGGTTTTTTGTAATCTGCAGGATGTACATTACAGTAATTGGTTGTGGAAGACAATCCTTACAGTACAATACGTCATGCTTCCATATAATTTATGGTTGGAGCTTTAGAAATACGAAACTCTGACCACTGAGAACAGTAGTTGCAGTTTCCCTTCTCAACTCTCTCCTTCTAAACAAATAGCTGTTGATATTTTCCTATCTTTTGACTACTATTCCCTACAGTGTATGACAGCTATATGATTTTGTGAAGTTACCTTTCCAAAATAGGGATGAAACGATACGCATGAGCCCACTCTTTCACGATACAACAATTATCACAATAGTAGGGGTTATTTTTTTAATTACATTTTTTTTTTAAATTGTCCTTATTACCATCATGATGCCTTCATTTAAGTCTGTCAAAATGGGACTGCAAGTTTTTTTTTCCACCTGCTTTATTTACACACTTTATTTACTTATTTAAAAATGTAATTAGAAACAGTACATAATTACAAAATATGAAGCATCTGTATTTCTTTCAATACATTTAAAGTACTTGCTTTACTCACATACCGCTAACTATACTCAATTATTTTTCAAATAGTTATCTAAATTATTTTGTACTATACAACCTGTAAGTATGGAGTAGAGCAGTATGGGCACGATGTTCTTTATACTTATTCCTTTTTGTCGTTGATAGCCTATAAAGTGTACATTTTAATAGACATATTGAAATTATATATGGTGAGGGTGGAACAGAGGACAATATAGGGAGGGCGCCGCACTGAGGGGGGAGGAGAAACAAAAAAAAAAAAACATGTTATTAAAGTGACCTCGTTTGCTGACTGCTGATGTTTTTTAACTCTACCGGGTGCTAAGTACAGAAGGGCATGTTTGAAGTTGTTCCTGCTTTCGTTTTTGTGCTTTTGCCTCATTCTATGGATTGGATGTACATCTATGGTACTGTATTTCCCCGCTATATATTTTTTTGTAGTGAAAGTACACACTACGGCTGTCAGTTAAGCCTCAAAATAGCAATTGATTAATTGGTCACACAAAATATAATCTATTTAGTAAATATCGATGATTGCACCACACGTTTTCGATGCATTACTCTTCCCGCGACATTATTATTATTATTATTATTATTATTATTATTATTATTATTATTATTATTATTATTATTTTAATATCATTGCAGTTCAGTAAAAGCTTGAGCACAACAATTGAATGCGAGGGGTAATTATGCCTGGGTAGCATCAAGAGAAAAAAAAAAAAAAAACACAACATTTGGAACAAGCCTAGCAGGTTTAACATACAACAGAAGTATTACTAAAATATGTATTCCAAAAAGATTACAGTACTTTGGAATGTAAGCTATATAAACTAGATAAGTTTTTACAAAAACCTTTTTTTTTTTTTTTTTTTTTTAAATTCAGTGACAGCTGCAGCATCATGCATTGCATCAATAATAATAATAATAATAAATTGATTTACTTACCACAAATTGCATACCCGCTAGCTGATCCCTACGCCAAAATTGCGTTTAACATCACTGATCATTTATTTATTTATTTTTAACGTGATTGAATATTGTTAAATATTCATTATATAACAGTGCATTTTGAAACTCCAAAGCAGCGCAAACTATATACAGTAAGTTTTTTTTTTCCAAAGTGCACAATTTATTTACAGGCTGGTTGCCAGGAATACAAGCCTGTCGTCCTGCTCTGGATACAAGGTGGTGCATGTTTTTTTTTTTTTTTTTTTTTTTTTTTTTTTTTTTGCATAGTGAATACACAGAGGGGTGTACTTACAAATAATTTTAAAAACTGATTTGCTGGTAGGATGGGACCAGCAAATCGGATGCTAGTTAACATGAGCAGGAGAAGAGCACGCCCACTTCTTGTCTGTGGCAGAAATACTGTAAATAGCAAGGCAGCGCGTTCAGTGCAGTTTCGTTTATAAACTTAAATAATGTTATTAACTATGCGCGTTACAAAAATGTAATTATTGAATCAATTATCCAGTATTTATATGCATGCATATAATGAGGAATGGAATCGATCAAAAAATAGATTTTTAATTTAATCTTAGCAGTACGCACAGATGATTTTACCCTTGTTTGACGAGGAAAGCAACTGTTCTGCTTCCAGTCACATTTATTGAGTATGTAGCTTTCATTTTCTACGATTATCGAATAATTAAAAAATGTTAGCGATACGATTATCATGAATATTTGTAATCACGATACATCGTATTATGGAAAAATCGTTTCATCCCTATTCCCAAAATGGTGCTTAGTGCTTAGTATCCTAAATATTTTGTTTATAAATAATATAAATATTTCGTAGAAAATTGATTCATGTATTAATGTAAAATAAAAATAAAATATTTTGGAAACTTGCTATGCTTTTGGGTTACTAATGGGGTCCTCTTCAGAGGGGTCATTTGTTTTTGTGCATCTATTGCCACTTTTTTCCATCTGCCAATGAGTTTTTTTTTTTTTTTCCCCCATCTGCAGCAGGTCGAGATCAAACCCATTTGAAATTGAGACTGCCCTCCGCCGTTTAGATTGCACGCTGGCACAGGCTGGATTGGAGGTAGGTGAACTAATTATCATTTTTAAAATATGTGATGCCTACAGGCAGGCTTTGGCCTTTGTGTAATATCTGGGTGCAGATTGGACTGGGTAGTTTTATTGAACGGTTTCGTGCTGCAGATGAAGAGGTTGTATAGTGCCCCGTTTCCACTGCCTAGCACTCTCGGATACAGCTGCCCACGTCCATGAGCATGTCCGTGAGCGCGGCTGTCTGTCAGGTTTTGTATTTCATACTCTGCAGCCAAACTTGCATTGTCACGTAGCGGGGAGGTGCGTGTAGAGAAGAAACCGACAGGGAAATCACAACCGCTGGCGATTTTCTTTCATATAGGTAAAGCACACATATGACGCTCATTTTTACATCTCCTTTGTTTTTTTTAAGCATTATTGTATTCACTGAAAAGCAGAGCACTTTGTTGATTGAACACTGTTCACCTTGCTTTGACACACAAGACAACAGTCTGAAGTTTTGTTACTGAATTTATTTATTTTTTATTTATGATAAACACAACGATAAAACCTGGCTGTGCTCTCCTTAACCAGATTCCTTTTTATTCGTAATGAAACTCTGATTCAGTGTATTTGTTACCGCTGGTTTCTTTAAAACAAAGCACAATATGAAGATCCAAACAGTGGAAACGAGGCCTAATCCCTCATCACCAGACCAGTTGCTGGAATTCCTATCTGTTATGTTTAGAAACCTTGCAATAACAGAGAAAGAAAGTGAGCTCTGTTTTATTTCTACAACACAACCACTCAACATTTTTAATGATGTCATTTTTGTTGTAACAAACATTTAATATCGCTCATTTCTATTTATAACCATTAGTGGAGTGCCACGTCCTACCCTAAAAGGTTTGAACTTGGTTTTCACTGATTGTATTCATTCATGTGCAGAACTGAGTACTCTTTTTATCTTCAACTGTGGTTATACTGTTCAAAATCAGATAGAGCAGATACAAGGAAAACCATTCTTGCCTGTTTTAAGCGTTTGACTATTGGGAACCACATTTTAAGGTAACATCTAGATGAGTCTTAAGATTTGTTGTCGTCTAATCTAAATAGTGTTTTAGAAAAAATCCTTTCTGAACAGCAACCATTAGGTACCGTCTCCATTGCACTTGTGCAGATTACTTTTGGGCATAGACTATTTTCATTACGTGTATAATCTACATGCACAGAGCACATACTGTTTTGGATGTTTTACTATTGTTATATTAAGAATTTCATGACCATAGTTATTTGGTGTAAATTATTGCAATTCTGGACTTTCAGTTAGATTAGCAGAAGTTTTTCAAGAGTCTAGTTTCTGGGTCTAATTGTTGGTTATGGGCTCTTTTGTTGGATAATCAAGTTTTAAGTACACACATTTATACAGCGTCTAGGTGGAATGCTGCTTTGCAGCGTCGCTACATCATTACAGAATATTCTGAAAACATGGAAAGGGCTTTGTTTAGTCTGGTGGAAAGCTAACATGTGTGACACTGTCTTTGCTTACTTATTCATGCCAGGGCTTGTGCTGTTTGTAAACAGAACTGTAATGGGTTAAGATCCATGATGCCAAGCGGATGTGGATGTCTCACTGGATTTGATATTGGAATACAACACTGCTATCCTTGAGGCTGCCTTCTGGTTCTAAAATGAACAGCCAGGGAAATAGAAGAATTTCCCTGCTGTTTGTTGTCTATTCTCTCGAAGGTCGTGCCTGCTATAGTGTCAGCACCTTCTACAAACCCTTATTACTTTATTTCGTGTCTCTATTGATTTGTAGCAGTACATACATATTTATGTGGTGAGTAACAGATAGCGATTGAGTTTTTCTAAGGGTAAACCGTACAAGTGTCCTGTTTTACTGAAGCTTTCGTAACCAGCTTTTAATTCCTTCACAGTGAATGAATATCCATGTGCAAATGTGTTTGGGAGTATACAGTAATATTATTTATAAAGGAGCCTAATTTCTCAACATTTACAGTGAATACAAATTATGAAGGAAAAGTAAGTATGTACAAAAAGACAACATGCTACTGTTGGAACGAGTTAAAATGTTAATCCTGTTAGGTAAGCACTTCTAACTCTCTAAGTCTAGCCTGGGGACTCTGATTTGTAAGGAGAGCTATGATCAATTTTAATTGACAAATAAAGAGGCTTAAGCATTGCTTTAGGAAGTTGTAGTATTCTCATTTTTAAAAAAAGCATTGTTATGATTTAGATTTTTGTTTTCCTCTTAAAACTCCTTGTGGTGTTTACAATAAACATCCCTGAAAACTTTGGTGGGAGATGCAAGTGACCTGAGGGTCATTTGCTGTCTACCTAAGAAACCTTGTACAGGAATCTTATTTTAATGCATTTGGGATATGGTGGACTTCTATATTTCAAACAATTTCCCTTTATTCCATAAGAACAAATAAAAAAAGGAGTATTGATGTTTTTGATTGAAACGAGAAGTTTACCTCATCATACGTTACCAGGAAAAATGCCTCATAATGATGACACATGATTAAAATGAAAGTCAAGGATAGAACTAAAGTGTAATTAGTCTGCTCTTGTCTAGTAATTTTCCATAAGCGAGTCACTGGAATTTTTTTTTTTCAAATTATGGAAAAATATTAATAGTACCCGTAGTTGTAGCTGTACCTCAAAATACTGTAAATACACAAAGCAAATGTATTTGTCATTGCTGCATCCTGTAAATGTGTTGCCTTTTAAAAAGGCTTTCTGGCGTTTCATCATTATTGCATCATACATTGTCGTGTTAACTACATTGTAATGGGATTAAAAGTGAAAGTCCCCTTTGACAATTAACTAGGCGTTGTATCACCACAGTTTTATCTTTTAAACTCCAGAATGATACATCCTTTATCAGTCTTTCAGTGTCAAGTATGTGTGTCTATATATATATATATATATATATATATATATATATATATATATATATATAATATATATATACATGGGTATATTATATAGTATATATATATACATTCACAGATATAGATATAATAAATATATATATGTATATATACAATATATATATATATATGTATATATATATATATATATATATATATATATATATATATATATATATATATACCCCATATAATATATAAGATACTATATATATATATCTATATATATATATTATATTATATAACACTAATGCAAAATTAATGTGTTTTCTCACGTGTGAGAGTTTTATACCTTTAATATCAAACAAAAATACTGATCAAAGAATCATGATAAGTTTCCGGTATGGAACGTGACACAAAATGTCAAAATGAAAACGTTAGCGTTAGTATCGGGTATGACCTCCCTGAGCATTAACACAATCCTGCCAGCATTGACGCATACACCTGACCAGCCTCTGGATAGACTGCTGTGGGTTGTTCCACCACTCTTCCTGTGCAGCTGCAGCCAGCTGGTGAAGGTTGGCTGGTCGCGGTTGTCTTCTGTGGATGGTACTGGCGCTTTGGTCCCACACATGATTTATTGGACTTGGGTCAAGAGAAAAAGCTGGCCATGGCAAGACCTCAACACGTGCATACTGATAAATCCTCTCCTGAGCTCTCGTTTTATCACCAAACGCCTCAATAATGCAATCCAAGTCATTACTTTATTACTGTAACATCTCAAAAAGCTCTGCAAATGTCCGTGATATTCTTTGAGCGCTGGATTCAGAAGCAGCTACCTCCTTTGTTATGTCCGTGTTATCTCTGTAATGCATGGGATTATGGGATACGCCCTTTTTTTTAGGTTTCATTCGGATCCTATCGGTCTTACTCGGCCATTGAAAGGTTTTCTCAGCTTTTTCCGGATAAAAAAAAAACGCTAGAGACCTGTGCTTTATGTCTTTTTGATGATGTCTGACAGGGTCCGACATTGGACTGGAAAGGGAAAATTGTAATGTCGGACCTGGTCCAACGTAGAACTGCAAAGGGTTAAAATGTAAATGACTTTGTGTGCCAAATGAGCTACTGATGTAAAACTTATACCTGGGCTTCTCAAAGTTGGTCCTGGGGACCCCCTGTGTCTGCTGGTTTTCATCCCAACCGAGCTCTCACTTTCTTTACTAGACCCTTAATTGAACTAACGATTTGCTTAGTTAGACATTTTTACTTGTTTTCAGCTCATATACAGTTGCAGTTCAAGTTACTTATCAAATGTTATAGCTAACATGAATATGCAGCTGGTCAAGAGCTGAAAACAAGTAAAATGGTCTGGTTAAGTAAATTATCAGTTCAATTATTTTCATTGTGCATCAGTCTCTCTCTCTCTCTCTCTCTCTCTCTCTCTCTCTCTCTCTCTCTCTCTCTCTCTCTGTCAAATTCAAATGGCCTTTATTGGCATGATGCTGTGGTGTTGCCAAAGCTTTTAAGTTATTACAAACAGAAATTATAAAATAAGTAACCATTAACACAAACAGAACAGTCCCCTTCCATATGAACAATACAGCCTTCCTCCCTCCATGCTTCCCTCTCTCCCTACCCACAGTCCCTTAGGCTGTGGCACACAGACACATAGTGGGCTGCCAGTTCGATGCTCTCTGCCGATTCTTCTAGCACGATCCCTATTTTATGAGTGTCAGTAAGGAGTATGAATATTTCTCCCTTATTTCTGTTTGTTTGGAGCAGGACAGTAGGATGTGCATCTCTGTTTCTACCTCTCCTGATTCATTTGTTTTTTGATAGAATATAATTTTTCCAATTTTCAGTGTATTTGTTTTTTAGATTTATGTTGATTTGTTTCCAGGTTGTTGTTGTTGTTATATTGTGCACAGTTTCCCTGTTCTCATTAATGTGTGTTGTTGCCAGTACTAGCTGTCCCAGGGGGTCTGTCTCTGGGGAGAGCTAGTTGCTCATCAGGGCTTTATAATGATCGCTCTGTGTGTTGGCTTGATTCAAATGGGCCCAGAATTTGGCTGCTCTCTTCTGGATGGGGATTATTAATGGGAAACCTCCACCTCCACTGAATACGTCTCCACCCCCCTGAGTTAATACTCGGTGGAAGCACCTTTGGCAACAATTACAGCTGTGAGTCTGTTGGGATAGGTCTCTACCAACTTTGCACACCAAGATTTGACTATTCTTCTTTACGAAACTGTTCATGCTTTGTCAAGTTCCTTGGGGAGCATTGATGGATAGCAATCTTCAAGTCATGCCACAAATTTTCGATTGGATTTAGGTCGGGGCTCTGACTGGGCCACTCTAGGACATTTACCTTTTTTGTTCCTTAGCCAATCCAGTGTAGCTTTGGGTCATTGTCATGCTGAAAGGTGAACTTGCATTCCAGTTTCAGCTTTCTTGCAGAGGGCAGCAGGTTTTCCACAAGGACTTCTCTGTACTTTGCTCCATTCATTTTCCCTTCTATCCTAACAAGTGTTCTTTGGGTGATGTGCGGTGTTGGGTTTGTGCCAAACATAACACTTTGCATTTAGGCTTCCTTCTTGCCACTCTACCATACAGGCCAGATTTGTGGAGTGCTTGGGATATTGTTGTCACATGCACACTTTGACCAGTCTTGGCCATAAAAGACTGCAGCTGTTGCACAGTTGCCATTGGCCTCTATGTAACCTCTTTGTCGTCTTCTTGCTCGGTCATCCAGTTTGGAGGGATGGTCTGATCTAGTCTTGGTGGTGCAATACACCTTCCATTTGTTAATAATTGTCTTAACTGTGCTCCAAGGGATATTCAAGGCCTTTGATTTTTTTTTATACCCATCCCTTCATCTGTGCCTTTCAACAACTTTGTCCCGGAGTTCTTTTGAAAGCACTTTGGTGCTCATGGTTGAGTCTTTGCTTTGAAATGCACTACCAAGCAGAGGGAACCTACAAGAACTGCTGAATTTATCCTGAAATCGTGTGAATCACTACAATTTAACACAGGTGGAGGACACTTAATTTGGTGTTTGATTTTTGAAAGCGATTGGTTACACCTGAGCTAATTTAGGTTTGCTATTACAATGGGGGTGGACACTTATCCAACCAAGCTGTTTCAATTTTTATTTTTAATTAATTTTCTACAAATTTTTAGAATATTTTTTTCACTTGGAAGTTGTGGGGTAGGATGTGTAGATAAATGAAAAAATATATATTGTAATGCATTTTAATTCCAGGCTATAAGGCAACAAAAGGTGAACATTTTGAAAGGGGGTGTAGATTTTCTATAGGCACTGTATTTTCCTTGAGAAACTATATAAAATGGGTAGTAAAAAAAAAAAAAAAAAAAGATATAAATCAGTGATTTAAAAAAAAAAAATCAAGCGATTTAAATCGACTTGATTTAAATCGGCCAACTCTGATTCTTTGGCAGCTATTGATTAGATGTGAACAAACATAGGTGGTATAATGTACCAGTAATGCTGTGTGAATGCTGCAGTATTTGCTGTCATCTTCATGTTGGTTTAAGTGTGATTATTCTTTTTAGTTATTCTGGTGAGGAAGCATACTGGAGCAGTGCACTGCCAGACCAGAAACAAAGTGGTGTTGTACACTTCGTGGAACTTCTCATTGCTGCAAGCGAGGGTGTTCTTGGAGGTGTTGCACAGGTTAAGCAGCTGGACCATTGGCCTCTACCCCAAATGCCCTTTTCCTACCTCCTATGGGCACAATTTATTCAGTTGTAAGACAATTGCTTTGTTTAACCAGAGCCTGAGCCATCTGTGTTTGAACTGTGCTTGTCCAGCTGTGTTACAATCCTGAATGTTGGAAGGGGGGGTCAGAGCCTGTTAAGCTGTCTTTTGATGTGCAGAAAGAGAGCACCTTCTTGGCTTTCTGTTGGGGACAGGTACTTAGTCAGGTTTGGATTATTACAGGGATCTTAAACACTGAAAGTCCAGTAGATGGTGAATATGCACATTTCCTCTTCTCTGTAGAGCAGGCTTGGCTACATTAGCCTTTAGGTTCTCACAGTCCTGGCCAACTCTGAACTAAGTTTGCACAATGTTCTCGGGGAAACACTGCCAAGTGGAGTATGGAATGTCTTATACTGACATCCTTTCTCTTGGCACACTAGTGCGGCAGGACTTCAGGCATTTTAGAAACAGTGACTGGGTTGCTGTATAGAAACAAATTCATAAAGGATAGGGCAAATTGATTAGTTCCGTATGGTTTTGGCAACTGCTTTTCAGAAGTAACTGTGTGAGTGCCATAAATCCTAAAGTGTTGTATTTTATTCTACAATTTGTTAGGAATGCCCTGCCTATCAGTAGTGACCTATGATGTGCTGTAAAGCTGAGCACCTAACCACGGTTTCTGCTGCGGTTTATATTTTTCTGTTCTTAGTGCTGGTCTATTTCATTAAAATCTGTAAAGCTTAAAACAAGAATTCTAATCTGCTCAAAGACCAACCAAAAAAAAAAAAAAAAAAAAACATTGGTTTCCAAAGTATATTGGTACATTACCTTCAAACTAAGATAGAGTTGGAATTTTAACCTTAAAACCTAAAGCATCAAAGCGGTCCCCTTGTCCTCTGGCATTAAACAAGTTAATTCTTCAGTTGCTCTATTTGTCTTGGCCTGGATGCCAGGCTGCAATCTGGAGTCTGACGTGAACTTTACATAATGGGGCACAGCTTCCTGACTTGGAAATTGGTTGCAGGGTGGTGATAGTCTTGTCAACAGACTCCCTATTTACAAGATTAAGTCATTTTCAGTTAATGGGCCGCAGTTTTTCTTTTTCAACAGTACATGTAGTTATTCCTGCACCTGCCCATCTCCTTCCTGACTGCTGCTCATTGTGGGGAATTTAATACAGACTTGACTGTTTTTCATCAGCTGTTACTTTTGCAGGCAAAACTGTTTTGTATGAACAAGCAGTGTATTGTATGTTGCAGTATACACTTCTGAGACTCCTTAAATGCGAGTTTGGTTAAAGTCATGTGTTCAATCAACATTTTTTTTTTTTTTTCTAGCAATGTCAAGTGCACATTATCCAGCAAAAAATAAGGTATTTGTTTGCAAGTGTCAAAAATGCAAACAGTTTGCAGCTGACTAAGGAATCTCGCTCCTCCTGGGACATTATTAATTAATGAATTAATTAATTTTTATTTGGCAGACATTTATCAAAGGCAACTTACAGGTGTTACAAGGCAGTACAGGGTTACAATTCAAAATGGATGATTTAAATACAGTATAATTTACAGTAAGTGCAAAAAAAAACTACTTAAGTACAATATGAAGTAGAAGGCAACAAGTTAGGGTTACAAGTTATATCTACAGTTACATATTAGTAGTGGATAGTGCATCAGCTGAGGATCCAGTAATGTGGTTAGTAGGAGAGGGAGATCAGTGGCATACTACAGTATTATATAACTAGTATACCAACATGGTACCATCTAAAAATGGAAATCAGCTTGATGTTCCAATAGAGCTAGAGATTGGGGGAATTAAACCACACAAACCTGAACACCATTTTCCAGGCAGTGCTTACTGTTGGTGTGCATGATGGTTGAATGGTTGGGGGTAGTGTTGCCACCAGGACAGTCCTGCAATTCAACACTTTTCCCTGGGTTCAGACTGGTCAGCCTGGAATCTCGTTTTTAATTAACTGAGATGGGTCAGCATACATATTTCACTGCATGTATACTTTTCCATAACAAGAATACCAGTTGGTTTGTTTAGTCCATTGTTGGCTACTTTTACAATGTAAATTTAATGTTGCATTAAGCTAAATGGAGCTGTACGTATCCATGACCTTTTCAGTTTGTATGGATAGTTTCTCTGGACTATTTTGCGTCTTTCTTGGAATTACAGCATGGGGCATTGGTAGAAAGCATGCAAAGACATTTCATACATTGAGCCTCTCTGTTTGGAACATAACTCAGGAACTGGCTTCTTATGAACGGAGTTCCAAGATAAAACAACATGGAGCCTCTCCCTTCAATATAATTTACTCCTTGGTTAATCTTAAATAACATGGTAGTTTTCCTATGTTCTGCAACATTATACTGCACCAGAATATTCATTTATTTTTGTCATGATTCTCTTCTTAAACAGGCACCATCTGTTTCCTGTTTAATTACCCAACCTACGGTACTAAACCTATTGAAGTCTAGCATCATGGAGTATCTGAAGCATCAGTTTTTTTTTAGTTTTTTTTTTATAAAACTAAATGTATATACTGTATGTTTAACAAATAAACTTGCATATAAAAAGGTGACGTCTTATGACTACTGTAGCGAGTAAATCTTTTTTTTCCCTGTGTTTTGTGACAAACAGCATAATTCTGTCAGTACTAAATAAAGATAGCATTATGTGTTCTATTTTACCCAGCCGCAAAGCAAGGACACTTGGAAGGTATAGTACCACATGATGACCCAGTGTACTCTAGTACTCTGTTGTTTGTTAATGCTCCCGACACAGATATTCTTTAAACTGATATTAGAAAATACTTCAAATATACAGTATTGTACTGCACAGCCTATGTGTAAAAGGTATAATGTGTTTAGTTTTTATTGATTACAGCACATCTTGCTCAACGCACGGTATGTTGAGCAACAGCCTCCGTTGATAACCTCTTTATGGCTGAAGTTTGGGCTATTGTTAAAACCTGAACCTGTGTTTCAGTTTTTTTTTTCTTCTTTTTTTTTTGCCTGACTGCTCTAAAAAAAAAAATCTACTTCACTGGTTATTTTTTGATTTGATATAAATGCCTTACTGTGGTTATTTTTTGATAGTTTTCCTGAATGAGTTGTATTTGCTCGGTCAATAGCATGGTAGCCAATTTAAATGAATACTTCAAGTTTGTGTCAACATGCTGTAGGATAGAGAATATGAGGTTGGACTTTTAACAATCAATTTCAGCTTTTAAGTGGATTTATTTATTTTTTCTGTCTGTGCTTGGTGTATCGCTTTCATATGTGAGAAAAGTATGAACCAACCCTTGCAGTTAAATCCTGTAACTGACAACGTAGAAAACTGTTGACTGGGAACTTCCCTTTTTTATTTCATTACATATTTATTATGAATTTCCTGTATCCAGATTTGTTACTAATAACGTCTAGGTACATTTTTGTCACATTTCAATTTACACTTGCAGAATGAATTGACCTACTGTGTCGGCTAAGACCGTATCAAAGTAAACATTAAGATCGGACACACACTCTTGCTCTGTGTTCCTGCAAGGCATGGGTATGTACGAAAACAACTACCACTCACAAGAATGATGGTGTGTGTGTGCCCACTGATTTTGTTTATTATTGATGCATTGCAAAATCACATAAGTGACTTGTGCAAAATATGATAAATGCAGATTCATGGAAAACATTTACTTGTCTGCCATTGTTTTAAAGAAATTGAAGTTTGGTGTACTAAAGATGGCGAGCTTTTGAGTTTGCTGTCCTTTAATTTTTACCTAGATAATCCACTGCAAGTGTATGTAAAAATTGCCTAAAAATACTGGTGAACAGACTAAAACTGCAAAGCCTGTTAACTTCATCTGGCTTCTGTGATCAGTAAAGTGTTATTGTGGGGGTAAAGGTCTCTTCCCAAGATAAGAGCCAGACCGTGCAGTTTGTTTAGGAATCAGGTGTTTACTTTCTCTTTTGATTTTGTAAACTGTGTGTATCTCGCAATCTGATTCCTTCTCCACTTTATCTGCCTCTTATCATAGCAGCTAAGGTGAAAGGGAGGAGTTGATCAAATATAATAGCAGTTAGCTTTTTTACCATGCTATTCATATAGATGTCAAGGTCACAATGCAAAAAGGGAGGGAATGTTGTGCAATTACAAAGAAGTTGTTAAGACCCAATGGGAATATATTGCATGTTGAGAGCTTTGAAGGGGAAGAGGGGAACACTAAAGCTTGACATGTTTTGCATCCTTTTATATTTAATCAGTTTAAATGTACATGAACTTTAGACAGTTTAAAAATAAATAAATAAATAAACTACATTTATCTGAATATAACAGTACTATACAGTATTTCAATCATTTTTGTTTATCTTATTAAATATGATAAGTATTTTGAGATCAGGTTTCTCAGCATAAAATCTGATAATTTGAAGCTATTGGGCACTTACAGGTTATATAGCTTCCAAAGGGCAAGTTCAGACTCTGAATGGTTTCTGCCTGGATTGCTGTGCAAGATGAGGTGAGCAAACTCATGTCAAGATCTTTACGAAGATATTCCAGTCCAGAAGGAAAGGGATTTAATTGCTGTTTCTAATTATAGGATGTGAAGAGGCACACCCACGGGGAGGGTGGAGTGAATCCGTGCAGGGTAGGGAATAGACTAGTGCAAAAAAAAAAGGAAAAGATCCAGTCACAAAGACACCACTTCTGTAGGATACTGAATATGCCTGTGACAGAGCCTCGGGCGTAGCTCTTGAAAAACAATTTCTTCCCAATTTTAAATGTCCAATTTTAAGTCTGGCTCACCCCTGTAATCCCACCGTGCGCTGACTCTGGAGAGACGCAGACGAACACACGCGTCTTCCGAAACGTGCCGTCAGCCGTCCACTTCTTTTCACTCTTCAGGCCCACCATGCAGCTACGACTTCAGAGCTTCAGCGTTGAAGGACCACGCAGCTCTAGGCCGCTTACAGGCATACCCGCAGGCGCCTGGCCCGTCTACAGGGGTCGCTGGTGAGCGGTGAGCCTTGGACAACTTGGCCTACCTAAGCCCTCCCCACCCCTGACGGCGCTGTGCCAATTGTGCGTTGCCCCCTGGAAGTTGGCCGGCATTGGAATAGCCTCGACCCGAACCAGCAATCTCAAGGCTATAGGGCGCATCCTACACTCCACGGAGAGTGCCTTTACTGAATGTGCCACTTGGGACCCTTAAAAAACATTTTTTGTCCATCATTTAATCCAATGATTTTTATTTCATTGCATCATTTACTCAGTGAATTTTTTTTTCAGTGCAGCTGTGAAGTTAATGGGTTTTGTTTTTTGAGGAAATTAAAGTGTCTAAAAAGTACTCTTTGTTTCTCTATGAAAAATCATTCTGAAACTTTGTTCTCTGTGGTGAGGGTGTGCTTTCCTCTTATCCTGATGCTCACCACACACTCTTTTGCTCTCATGGCTACCGTTCACTTGTAGTTTTCCCAGGAGGTTCAGTGCCTGCTGTATCTTTAGTTTTTGAAGAATGTGCTAAATATAGCACATTGTGAAGATCATCCAGTGTTTTGGAAAGGACTTCAAACATTCCGTGAATATCCTCTACAGTGCTGTGCTCTAGACGGCTCAATATCTCGACAATCAAACTCTGCTTGGTTCAAGCACCTCCTGCATTAAACTGAATACTGTTTTCAATTTACACACTTGAATGTTGGTGGTGTTTTGACTTTTTTAAATTTTCAAACGCATTACATAGCTGTTAATCACCACTCCCCTTCGTGGGAAACTGCCAGTGTGTGTGTGGGTGTGTGTTTTGTGGGTGTGGGAACCATTTCTTTTCTGTGCATTACTCAGTACCTGCATATTGGTTTGTCCTTGCTGACTCCTGTAGTTTGAGAAATACCATGTGTTTACAACATTTAATTAGTCTGTTTTGATTTTTTGAATACATATTGAATATGAAAAACATTGTCTCTAAGTCGTGTTACTTTCTATTCTAAGCAATTACCACCCCTGCAGTTTCATTTGGTGGACCCAATCAGAGTGTGTCATGATAGGCACGCAGTCATAGTCTATATGTTGCAGTTTACACAAAGTTCAGACCTTTCAGACGGATATAACTTTTTGAATGTGTTTTCCACAGCAGCAGTACAAAGTGTTCAGCTGACTTATTTTTATAATTGCCCATTTAGCCATTTTATATTGTCAATATATTTACTTTAAGATTCTGTTTCCAAAATACTGTTTGAGAAGTCTGGCATTTTTTTGCTTATTGCCTTTGGTAATTCAACAAGGCTAGGGTGTACTGTTTTGTCATCAGTATTTTTTTTTTTTTTATCTGTTCCGCTACAGGTTATTATGGCAATGACTGGAGGGATTGCAACATCCTTTCCTATGAGCAATCACACCCGTGAGAGGGTGACTGTGGCCAAGCTGACTCTTGAAAACTTCTACAGCACTCTCATTACACAGCACGAGGAGAGAGAAATGAGGTATGCCTTTAATGGAAAAGGAGAGATGTCGATGAGAAGGCAAGATTTATATTTAAGATGTGTACTCGCCACCATAGGATAACTTTTGTGAACTGCACAGTCTTTGATAGGATAATAAGTTAATATTTGTATATATTTTCCACTATCACTTTTAGGCTGTAAAGTTGTTTTGAACAAAGAAAACCCCCATAACTTCAAAAACCTTTATACGGCTGGATTGCATTTTACACAGTGCAGATGACTCAGATTAGCTAGCGCCAGCCATCCATTTTCAGGGGGAATTCTGGGATAGGTGGTTCTTAAATGCTCTTATAAGATCCAGGGGTTGGGTGTATTTGAAGTTGCTGAACAATTACTACATTGTTTGTTATGAGCAGAATCTGATATTCAGAATAGAATGATTTAAGAAGATAGTTAATTAATACACATGATAGATTTAGCTAGATGCTAAACATTTATGTGTGTGTGTGTGTGTGTGTGTGTGTGATTGATCATTGAAGCCTGCTTTCCTAAAATAAATCTAGCAGCTGTTGGGACTGTGTTGAAACCATGCTAAGACTGGGTGGTGTTTTTACAAGGGTTACATGGGTATATTCACACCTTATGTAATTATTTTGTACCCTCCTTTTTTTTTTTTTTTTTTAGCACAGCAGCACCCCAGGAATCTTTACAATTGTGGTGCATTAACAGTGCCACCTAGTGGTAGCAAATCTTACTTTTGAAGATACTTGACTGCATGCATTTTTTTTTACCTTCTGTATTTGTATTCACTTTAGGCAGAGAAAACTAGAAAAGGTAATGGATGAAGAGGGGCTCATAGATGAAGAGGTAATGTACTCCTATATTTATTGTAACTAAATAGTGTAAGTCTGGAAAGGATTTTTAACAGTAAAATGTGTAGCTTCTTTTTAATGGTAAAATGGATAGCTTTTCTCATCTGAACTCACTGACCTAGGCTGTAATTAAATAACGTCCGTATCAAGCTGCATACTGTGGTTTACTTACATTTCAAATACAGTAGCATTTTTACTTTTTATGTTGGCAGAATTGCAATGCTGTTCAGTAAGCACGTTCAGTAATCATCGCTAAGTTTGTTGCAATAAGACCTTGGCTGGGAACAGGTCAGATTTGAGTCAGCTTGATTTCTTAAAGGGTTGCACTGCTTTGATTGACATTCTTTTCCTGTAGTACGTTTGCCATAGTCTTCGGTAAGAGCTGCATACTTTTAAAATGGAAATACTGATCATCCCAAAAAAATAAAGAGCAGTATCTTCATTAAGGGATCATGTTCATGTGCATGTTTTTCCAATATCTCTGTAGAAAAAGATGAGGCGATCTCAGCATGCACGGAAAGAAACAGAATTTCTGCGGCTCAAGAGGACCAGACTTGGCCTTGATGACTTTGAGTCGTTGAAAATCATTGGAAGAGGTGCTTTTGGGGAGGTTTGTTTCCCAATTGGAGACCATAAAACTCATTTGACTATCAGAAATACTGTCAATATAATCCATGTTTGTTCACTAACAGGCATTCTAATTCAATGTTTCAGGTGCGGCTAGTTCAGAAGAAAGATACCGGCCATATCTACGCCATGAAGATCTTGAGAAAAGCAGACATGCTGGAAAAGGAGCAGGTGTGATTTATTAGCAGGCAGATCATAAGTCAGGCTGAGAAGTGGCTTGTCTCTCTGGTGGAGGGATTTGGCAAGTAACTTCTTGTGAGATATAGTATTTGTGTTGGAATATGTCTATTCCCTATAAACTGCTTTATAGTAATCAGCTTTGTAAAAGTAATGCATCTCACACAAAGCAAATGAGAAAAGCATTCAAATTCCAGACAGGGGAAAAGTTAAGGTGCTTATTAGTACAATACTAACTTGGGGTAATCTGCAGTTTTTTTTTTTTTTTTTTTTTTTTTTTTTTTTTTTTTTTTCTGTTTAGGTTTATATACAAACATAAGCCCCACTCTGTTTAGTTTTCTTCAAGATGCTAAATCCCCCCGGAGAGTTGATTCCTTGTGCAATCTTTTGAAGGAGACGAGGCAGAAAAAATATAAATGAATAGAAAGCTTTTGTTTATACAATATTTAAATCCATAAGATGAAGATAAGTTTGGTAATTGAGTATCCTTGCTTTCCTTCACTCCTGTTTTACTCATTACATCCACAACCAACCCCGCCTCTCCCCCCAGGTTGCTCATATTCGTGCTGAGAGAGATATGCTTGTGGAGGCTGATGGTGCTTGGGTTGTGAAGATGTTCTACAGTTTTCAAGACAAGAGAAATCTATATCTGATCATGGAGTTCCTTCCAGGAGGTAAGTTGTGACTCTGAACATGTGATGGCCATTGCGCATGCTGTGTAAACATTACCATCTATTTGGACCTGCAGAGATTTGTTCACATTCACGAAGCTGTCATGAATTTGATCACTCTTCACTGCAGAGATACCATCTGTCACTTTTGGCGCATTTCTTGCCGCATTCAATAAATCGTATATCCAGGCCCACAGGACAACATGGTTAACAGTTTGCTAGAGGACACAGAATCCTAAATCTCTTCCAGTAATTCAATCCCAAGCTGAGTCACTTGAAGGAATGTGACAGGAATATGGTTTAAACTGCAAAAAACACTTGTCCAGTTCGTGATGCATACAAATAGGCACCATACCCTACCTTATCCAGCTCATGTATGCCTTGTTTCCACTGCCTCTCCCCAGGCAAAGTGTGGCTGGAGGGTTTTCCCACTTACGCTCAGCTGTACCTTAGCTTAGACACAGCATCATAACCAGAGCTGGCATTCTACCGAGGTCAAACTTAGGTTTCAAGCTATAGCTGACAGTAATTATGTATCTGCTTGGTATTTACTGTTCAACCTCCAAATCTATGTTACATGGCAAACCAACAAAGAATATTAAGGAGTCTTTTGAACTTTACAATGGTTTTACATGAGCATCAGCATTGGTGACGCAAGAAAAACAAGAGGATACGACCATGGTGTCCTCATAGCAAGTTACGACCATGTTTAGACAGTTTTGTATCTCATAACCTCGGGGCCAAACTGCTATGTGGAAGCACATCGTTTGAACGACAGGGGCTGTTTTCCACCGCTTTTCTCTTTCTTAGTGACAAAACCTCATTAGTAAGAATATTGACAGCTGTGTTGAGACCGAAAATAAAAACAGCCACAAAAATGTTTGTTCAACTTCGTTTATCTTCACTTGTTTGCATATACAGTACCTATGGTAAGTATTCACGCCCCTTGGGCATTTTCAGTTTGTTGTTGTGTTACAACCTGAAATCTTGATGCATTTAAATGGGATTTTTTTCCCTTTGATTTACAGAAACTACTCGACACTTTGAAGAGGCAAGATAATTTTTATTGTGAAACAACAGTTAATGAAAAATAAAAAAAAACTGAAATATCTTGGTTAGATAGGTATTCACCCCCCTGAGTAAATACTTGGTAGAACCACCTTTGGCAACAATTACAGCCAAGAGTCTTTTGGGCTAAGTCTCTGCCAGGTTTGCACATCTGGATTGTGCAATATTCGCCCATTTTTCTTGGCAAAATTGTTCAAGCTTTGTCAAGTTGGATGGGAATCGTTGGTGGACAGCAATCTTTGTCTTGCCACAGATTCTCAGTCGGATTCAATACTTCTATACAGGCCAGATTTATGGAGTACCTCAGCTATTGTTGACACATGGACAGTTTCTCCCATCTCAGCCATGGAATGCTGTAGGTCTTTTAGAATTGTCATTGGCCTCTTGGTGGTTTCTCTGACCAATGCCCTTCTTACCCGGCTGATCAGTTTGGGAGGACGGCCTGCTCTAAGCAGATTCTGTGTGATGCCGTATATTCTCCACTTCTTAATGATGGATTTGACTGTGCTCCAAGGGATATTCAATGCCTTTGAAATCTTTTTATACACCTCCTCTGATCTGTGCCTTTCCACAACTTTATCCCGGAGTTGTTTTGAAAGCTCCTTGGTCTTCATGGTAGTATCTTTGCTTTGAATACACTACCCAACTGTAGCAATTGGTCGCACCTGAGCTTATTTAGGAGTGTCATCGTAAAGGGGGTGAATACTTATCTAATGATGACTTTTCAGGTTTTTATTTTGAATTGATTTGTTTTTTCATCCCCCTGCACACACATTTTTTCACACATTCAAAGTGTTGTGTAAATCAAAGGAAAAAAAATCCCATTTAAATGCATCAAGATTTTAGGTTGTAACACAACAAACTGTGAAAACGTCCAAGGGGGTGAATACTTCCTATAGGCACTGTAGTCAGTCAATCCAATGTGACCTTTTACTGCCTCACTACTACTTCCTCGTCAGCTATACCTGACAAAATTACATTGGAACGAAGACAGTCATCTTTAACTACACCTCACCCAGACCGTCCAGCTCAGCTATAGCAAAAGGTGGTGGAAATGAGGCAATACTGTTGTCAATGGGATTAGCTGTTCATTGTTTACTCAATTGTCTTGTAAAACGGACTTTTTTTTTTCTATTTTTTGGAACTCATTTTTGCTGTAGTCCTATACTCTGGTTAAGTAGACAGAATTCATAACTAGTTCTAGTCCATTACCTTGTGCAGATTGTGCTCAATAATGTAACAACACATGCCGCTAAACATTATTTTGTGTAAAATTGTGATAACCCTTCAAGGTGATATGATGACACTGCTCATGAAGAAAGACACTTTGACAGAAGAGGAAACACAGTTTTATATAGCAGAGACTGTGCTGGCCATAGACTCCATTCACCAGCTGGGGTTCATTCACCGAGACATTAAACCAGACAACCTCCTGCTGGATTCCAGGGTGAGCAGCTGCATGACACAGCACACTGCTGGGAATTTCAATAACCACAGAAAATGACTGATGTGTGTGTGTGCACTGTATTGAGCTGAATTTCAAATGTCATGTTTACATCAGGGTAACTATAGTTTTGATAATTCACATTTTACATAATGGCACCGGTGATTATTTGTCTTGTTATCCCCTACTGGGGATGCATATCCCTGGCAAGTGGACGTCTGTACTTGCACCACACTTTAGAGCTTTGTAAATATTTAGAGAATTGCTTGTCCAATTATGATTAAACTTGCTGTGGACCTGTAGTTCCTGGTAGTGTAATAATGTAGGGGTGCTGTTGAACCCTCTAAACCCTTGGGAGACTCTCAGTGAATTGTTCCCAACACCTGATTGTATGTTTGGGTTATCGATTATTTTATTTTTTTTTT
This sequence comes from Polyodon spathula, assembly GCF_017654505.1. Lineage (NCBI taxonomy): Eukaryota > Metazoa > Chordata > Actinopteri > Acipenseriformes > Polyodontidae > Polyodon > Polyodon spathula. The sequence goes on along the minus strand of NC_054540.1, from coordinate 25,230,131 downwards.
TAAACCTGCATTTTCATACCCTGTATCGTGCAATGTATTAATTTAAACAAATGTTCAATTATTCTGCAGGGGCATGTTAAGCTGTCAGACTTTGGTTTATGCACAGGGTTGAAAAAAGCACACAGAACAGAGTTCTACAGGAATTTAACCCACAATCCACCCAGTGATTTCAGTAAGTTCTTGTAATTGCTATTACTTTTTTTTTTTTTAAATCGAAATAACAGTAACACTTTCTTTTTTTTAGTTTTGTTGCACTGGAATTTTGAAACCCCAAATGTTTATCAGTGATGTAATTTACTCATGTACTACTGCTGTACACCACTAATTACAAAAACAAATACTGTATTACTTCAGTTTGGCGCTGCTCTCGAATTAGATTCCCTTGTATTGACGCTGCAATCATATATCAGTTGTATAATTGAGGCCGCCCTCGAATAAACGCCGCTATCAGTGAAGAAACATGAAGGTATTTTTTCCTCCCCCTACTGAAAAAAAAAACACACACAGTAAACAAATAAGCGCACAACACTGACTATGTACATGTAACGCCCCCGAAGAGACAGTAGCCTCAATTTAGCAAGTAAATTACAAACTAATGTACACACACATAGTAAGTACATTTTATTTTATGGTAGTACAGTTCTGAAAGAAAATGCAAGATAAACCACGTACAGAACAGCAGTCCTTCTGAAGTTCTTATAGGTGGTTTTGTTGTTTTTGTTTTTAGTTCAATTGTAATCCCAGTACTCAATCCCGTACAAATAAAAACAATGTGTTTACTGTCTATGAGAAGATTTAGTTTCGGTTTCTCCTACAGAGAAATTACAAACAAGCAAGTTACAATGAGAAAAAAAAAAAACGAGTAGGATATATTGTAGTTTGAACAGAAATTTTTGGTGCAGAAAAACATCTACGCCACACCAGCATCATCTCGCCCCTTAACAACCAATACACTCCCCTGACCTTCCAACTCCCACCTAATAGGCTCTCGGTCACCGATAAAGTAGGTTCGCCACACACGCTGCTACATACAGGTAGGCTACAGTATTACAGAAAATAAGCAACCGCGATACTTCCAAAATGCTATAAATCAAGTAAAAAAATATTGCAGCGTTTGAAAATCGGAGTATTATTAATAAAGGTCGCCCTCTTTTAAGCGCCGCGGTCATTTTGATCGATTTAAAATAAGCGCTGTGGCGCCAGATTGTATTACGGTATTTACGCAATTACAGGTGCAGTCATTTCTTACTGAGAACCCTATTAATTCTACATTTTAATATCCAATTGAAAGATCTTTTTGTTTTTGTTTTTGTTTTAATGTTTATTATTATTTAATGTACCGGTATGATATTTCATGACACGCCTCGCCTATCATTTCAACTGTGCCATTCAGTTTACATCATGTAGTTTACAAAAAAATGTAACATGGCAGCCTTATACAGTATATTGTGAACATTATTTAATCTCATTATCCTCTATGGTACCTCTACTGTAACAGGGCCTTTTTTAAGGTTCATCACCAACAACAGCTGTAGGTGTATTTGAAAATATACCAAATTGAGCCTGTATTACATTCACATTTTATTTTAATAGCAGACAAAGTAATCTACTTACAGAATGTATTCTTGTTTTAATTATCAGGAACATATGAAGATAGAAGATTGATTTATTAAATTATTGTGTTTATGTATTCAAACTAATATTTGTATATACAATATTGTATGTGTCATTTTTAGTAGAAGGACAGACTCCAGTCCAGGGTTTCGGATGTGCACAGAGTACAGCGCTTAGTCATGTGGACATTAGACCACGTTTAAACACCCTGTTTGTTGCTTTGATTAAAAGAAGAATATTTTAACGTCATTTGTGTTTTGCTTCTTGTTTATACATTGTTGTCAACTGCATGCAGTGTTTTGACCGGTACTGTAAATATGTCCATATCTATTGTACTAAGGAGATCTACTTCCTACAGCCTTTCAAAACATGAATTCAAAAAGGAAAGCAGAGACATGGAAAAAAAATAGAAGGCAATTGGTGAGTTCTAGACCTGTTTTTATTTTTGTGTTTTTAGATAACGTTAAGTACTTTTTTTTTTTTTTTAAATGTCTACTGCACCGATAATTGTGTACAGTTAATGAAATACCAAGAGGCCAGAACCTAACCAGAAGCCTGCTCATTCGGAACTGTCATTCCAGCATTTTACATAGGCTATTTATTCACTCATTCATTTTTATGTTATGGTAATGTTTCTGTAAGAGAAAAAAAAGTACTTAAAAACACACATTTTGAATTACTAAAACAACTCTGAGACTGTCCCCAAAAGTGTATTGTTATTAGGGCGACAACATTTAGAATAATTGTCTCTTTGTCTAGCGTATGTGTAGACTAGACATTGTCTTTTTTTGTTTTACTGATACATTTATCCTTTTATTGTCAACTGTGGCTAGTACCGGGAGTCTTAAACGCACAGTTCTTCATAAATAATTTGGAAATGTTCTCCACTGAAAAGGTGGCAATACTTGAATAACAGGTTACTTTTATTGTGGTGAGCAGGTCAATCTTGATCCTGCAGTCTTCTGAAAACATGTTGGTGTTATTTCAAGTTGCACTTTAATGGCTGGAATTGTATTCCCGGGATCTGAATCGAGACCTAATGCACACAAGTGCAGAGACAGTGGTGAAAGAGGATACTGCAGACTGTTGGATATCAATCGGAGATTCCAGTTACATAGATTTTTCCTATAATATTAATATGTACCTCACTATAGAAAGACCCATAACTATGATATTAAAGTGCTTCACTTTTTTTTTTCTACAGGCATATTCTACAGTGGGAACCCCAGATTATATTGCCCCTGAGGTGTTCATGCAGACTGGGTATAACAAACTATGTGACTGGTGGTCTCTGGGAGTTATAATGTATGAAATGTTAATAGGTATGTCTGTTTTTGTATATGGTAGCATGTGTTTAGTGGCAGGGAATTGTGTAGATGAAGTTTACAATTGTTCTAAGAGGCCTTGCTCACTATTCTGTCAATACATACCAGTGATATCTGGCTGGCCTCAGATTCATTTTGTAGCTGAGCAAAAGTGTCTTTGACAGGCAAGATGCCAAAGAGAATGGTCCATTGTATCAAATAAAAGAACAAGAATACTGTATGTTTGGCATCATGGTATCCATTTTTCTAAGTGCCAAGTTCTATTTTATTGCAGATAATATCAAGGTCAATAAATACTGGAGAGGTATGACAATCTATCCTTTTTTTTTTTTTTTTTTTTTGTCAGGCTATCCTCCATTCTGTTCAGAAACTCCACAAGAAACATACAGAAAGGTTATGAACTGGAAAGAGACTCTTGTTTTCCCACCTGAAGTACCCATTTCAGAGAAAGCAAAAGACTTGATTTTAAGGTTAGTTATGTCTATTTTATTTACCCAATGCTTTTTCATCCAGGATATCACTTATAATTGTGAAATTATAATACCCAATTTCTTATTTTGTTTTATTAGGAGAGGGGCCTACAGCTATTGTCAAACATCACCTAGAATTTTTGTAATCAAAGAAACTAGAAAATTATATTGGAAGAGTCTACCAGAAGCCATAATAATAGTAGTGTTTCATGTTAGATTTCAAACTGTTAAATGTTTCATTCATTTATATAGAAAACTAGAAAGCGGTATGTAATTCAATGTTAACGTAACATTATTCAGCAGGTTTCATTCAAATTTAGGAAGCAAAATGTATTTAATGCTGTAGGGTGATGCAAAACTTTTGGCCATAGCTCTACATGAATCTAATGACAGAATGTATTCTTTTTAATGTTATGTTTTTATAATCCTTAGGTATTGTAGTGATGCGGAGGACAGAGTGGGTGCTGTAAGTGTAGAGGAAATCAAGAGTCATCCATTCTTTGAACCAGTAGACTGGGATCATATTAGGTGTGTTTTTACATTTTGTATTTGACATTTCATTATTTAAAACAGTTCCTGTTATAACATAGATACAATAGAGGTAATTGCTCTTTGTGGTTAAATCACCTGTCTTCCTTTGTAAATACTGTTAAGCAAAGGGGTACTGACTGTTTGGCTTTTTAGTGTAAGGCACAGTGAAAAATCTGATTGGTGTGTCTGTTCCCTTTCTGTGCAGGGAGAGGCCAGCAGCTATTTCAATCGGAATAAAAAGCATTGATGACACATCAAACTTTGACGAGTTCCCAGAATCAGACATCCTCCAGCCAAGTATGAAACATTTACAATATATTAATTGCATTTGACCTAAAATGTATTCGGAGCGGCTACATGCTTCTAAGGTCTAGTGTGGTAGCGTTTCTCCATCATGAGAGTATTAAATGTGTATGTTTTCATTTGTAGTTTCAGTGACAAATGCAACAGAACAGGACTACAAATCAAAGGACTGGGTCTTCCTCAACTATACCTACAAGAGGTTCGAAGGACTCACACAAAGAGGCTCCATTCCCTCTTATATGAAAGCCGGAAAGTTGTGAAAAACATCAGGGATGTAGACGTTTTGAACAGCTTCGTGCCTGGGCCACTCGGCACTTATGAATAATGATACACCGAAAGACTCCTGCAGACTGTGTGGTGCATATCAATGTAAAACATGAAATTCTACAGGATTAGGGTTTCACAGACTACTAAAGAGGCTCTTTTGTTTTGGGTTGGCAGGGCCAGCGGCCATCTTGCCAAAGTTGTTTTGCTTATCTTGTTTGTTCTTTTGTACTGCCATAAAAAGGTACTAGGGTAACTGTAAACTTATCTTTGTGTGCATTTCACACATGTTTGTGTAGAGATTTTGGCTGTGTCTCTTTCTTTTCTAAACAAATGATGTACAGCTCTTAAAAGACACCTGCATGTTAATGAAGCCATATTACACATCCGTATAGCTGAGAGCTCAGATTGGACATGCGTGCTTTTTGATATACACTTCCTGAAGATGGAGTGACCTCACAGGCTAAACTGTAGACACTGTATTGAAACTCTGGGCAGTGTAAGGAAACACATCCCCCTCTTGTTATACAAATAAGAGGTGGGAACAGTTTTTGCATGCAAAAGGGAAACTGTATTGACTACTGTAATAAAGAACTAAATTGCATTAACTTCCAACAATCAGTACATTTGAGTTGGCTGCTAAATAATGTTACCAGTTGCAGTACGTCCAAATTACATTGTGTGACAACATAATTTTGTTAAGGTAGTGCTGCTGAGTCCCAGATTCAGATTCACGTTAAAATCCCCATTGCTGGTTTAAAGACACATGTTTTGATAGGCAATAATTGGGATTTTACAGCTTTTCTTAAAATAAATAGATAAATAAATAAATTATAAATTTCTAGCCCACTTTCTGATTAGCTTGTTTTTTTTTTTTTTAAACTATAACAAAAATGTATCTCTTCTTAAAGACTTAAAGTCAATGTTGTATGTAGCAAAAATATGTCCCTGGGTTGGGAGTATTGAAAAATGTTTAAACTGCAAGATTAAAAAAATGTCAAACAATCACGCTTGTCACAGGCCCCAGAAATGAATACAGGTACTACTAGAATCTACTTGATAACCCCTAAATATCTTACATATGTCGTAGATAATTTTCAGATTACAACTAATTTTGCCTAGCCTTGGTGATGACCTTGGCCTTTCAATCAAAAGAAAAAAAAAGGAATTTAGTTTCATGCATACTAGAAAAGTTAATCTAATTTTTGTTGTGCAGGTTTGGAATTAATATGGGTATGTTTAAAAATGTGTTTGACTTTAACCAGGGTTTTTTTTTATTTGTTTAGTGTTTTGTTTTTGCATATTTTTTTTTATCACGTGTACGACTCTCATAGTTTTTGTTTTGATTATGGTAAAAAAAAAAAAAAAAAAAAAAAAAAAAAAAGGTAATGGCTAAATATTAATCACATTTCAAACAGTAACAAAGAGATCATTTCATTTGATTCCTACAGCCTGACACTTATGCAGTGCAAACAACTTCAGTAAAGTAGTAAATTCCAAGAGTCACGTGATTCATTAAAAATGAATTAGCATGCTATTCACGTTTTATTAAATGTTGTTTTAAAAGGTTTTACACTCTTAATTTTGGAACATATCTGGACTGCCAGATGTGACAGGGTATACAGTTTGCTTAGTCACCGTATTGGTTAGATACATTTAATGTGTACATTCTATATATGTTTTAAAAACTCTGATACTGTATGTGCAAAAGATGTACCAAGTACCAAAGATTCTCAAGTAGACCGTGTTTGACGAGATGAAGTCTTTCCAGGACAAACCTCTCTTTACTTTCACTTGGAGAGTATAGACAAGATATAAGACAATGCTATATTTAAATAATAATTTAATATAAAAATAGGTACAAGGAAAACATGACCAGTAAAGGGACACCTTGTAGGATTAGCAACCGTGAATATTGTAATTAACTACTGCAAAGCTGTACTATGATTGTGATGCATGTTGTGGATAGTGTAAGGACCGTACTGTATCGGAAAGCTGTATATAATATTTTTCATAAATCCTATATATATATAATATATATCTCACATAATCACATACATGCATACAGGCAGTCATCGCACTTACGACACAATTGGTTCCTGAAAGTCGCGTTGTAAGTCGAAGCACGTGTTATAAATTGGGGTTACGTTCCTGACTCTTCAGCCAGATAATATAGTTTTACAAAAATGACATATTATATTGTACTCTTGCAAAAATTTATTTAACACTTTACGCTCAGTCCAGTGATTCCGTGCATATTACTCAGATACCCACCTGGCTTGTTTAAAAGCACAGACTAGGGGCTTTCCAATGACGTATTGAGTCTGTGTATGTGTTACTCCCAGCAGGAAATACGATTGCCTGAAGTTAAGACCCTCATGTGACAGAGTTCACAGCTTAGGTTTCATTTTGAGTCAATTGCTCATGTCACATTGTTAAGACCAAATAATAATAATAATAATAATTAAAAAAAAAAAAAAAACGTAACTGCTAAACTAAGTCAGGGCAACCATGGCAAGTACTGCAGTTCGGACACCGAGCATGCGCATGGCTCAGGTCTCGCCGTGTCGTAAATGCCTTATCAATGTTGTACAGTCGAAGTAGGGTAATTAATAATGCAAAAGAGTTGTAAGTGCCATGCGTCGTAAGTCGAGGATCGCGTGTATGTGTGTATATATATATATATATATATATATGAGTGCCAAATGCACTGAGGATGGATTTGTCCCAATAATATTAGCAATACTAGAATGGGACACATTTTTATTTATGCATTCTGAATGGCCAGGATTTAAACTTTGTTTTGTTTTGTGTATAGTGAAATAAAAGCTGAACTTCATTGTTTAGATGCCAAGGAGGATCAAAGTTATATCCAGTACAAGTGGATTGACATGTGCTGTTAAAGACTTTTGTTGTGTTTTTTTGGGAATCTTATGATCTGTTAATGGAGAAGTAACCTATTGGGTTCAGACTTTTCTGTAATTCCAGACAATTGAAGCTCATTGTAACAACAGTGCCCTTTTTGTCTTGGAAATCCAATATTTATTTTATTTGTTGATTTGTTGATTTTTATTTTTTTTCTAACAAGCGATTTAACTAAAGTGGACAGATTACAGTATGGTTGACTGGAATTATGCCCATTGGTGCCCACATTCCTGGTCTGCTGATGATGCAGTCTGCAGGCAGGCTTTAGATTGGTAAAGCTTGTTAAACTGGAAGGGGACAGACCCTTAAACTGGCATATCCAAAATATACTGAATCCCCTCTTGTTATGCCCCCCTTCTCCCCCAAAACTTTTTTTGACCCAAAAGTACTTCCCAGTATTTATGACTGTAGTAATAATCCTCTTTTGCCCCTTGACTCAATCTCATTCATAGACAGGTATGCTAACAGGAGCAAATCCAGTATGCAAATGTGTTTATGCCTGTTGAAAGAAAATAGCTTACAAAATGTAAAGCAGCCTTATGAAGGGTAAGGCTTGATTGAAAACCAATCTATAGTTTAGTGGCCCCACAAAAAGATCAATGAGTGAGCTGCAGGAAAAACAATGCGACTCACTCCAGATAAAGTAGTATCTAATCAATTGGAAACACGATTTAATTCTATTGTTTTTTGGCACTATTTGCAGAAACTAAGTCTTTAGAGTGTGTTTCTTTCTCTCTCTCTCTTAGCCATATTTTGTATGGGTTTTATGTTGTCTTACATGCATTGTAAAGAGTGTGGATGACGGTATTCTAAAACCATGATGGTGGGGACTGAAAAAAGCAAGAGTGGAAAGTCACAATAGGTTAATGTCATGCCACGTTATAAGCCTCAATGATCTGTACACTGTTAATATATATATATATTTTTTGTAACATACATTGAGAACAATAAAGTATCTAGCATAGTAAATTGCTGTTGAGGTGCTCTTTGTATTGAACATTTCTCCTGACTATATGCCCATGTTGGTTTTAGGTCACACACACCTTGTGGACCTACTGATCCTATGATGCATTTTGAGTTGCCATAGTGCTCACTCATTAATGCCAGTTCAATGTAGCAGGGCAAAAATGTGCACTATCTTTGCAGACTAAAGTGGAGGTATTGAAAGCCGTGCATAATGCATCACCATAGAAGAAAAAGAAAGATGCTGCTGCAGATTTCAACATTCCCACAAAATAATACAGGTCTATGAACAGCAAAACTGGATGCAACTAGTGAGCATGTCCGATTTCAATAAAAACTGACAGGATGCATTTAGCTCAGACACCTGATAATACGAATTACTGATTTTTTTTTACTTGTGTTTACAACACACGATCTGGATGAGGAAATCAGCAAGCAGTTTTCATCCAATATTGAATTTGGCTCAACTCTGCATTGAATCAACATAATTGTAAACCTTCAGGTAGGATAACTCTTGGATTAACTAATTCTCCACAGTTCAGAGCCTGATTCTTTAGATTGTGTTGGCATATGATCTGTAACACCAGGACTGGGTGCAGGATGAGTGGACTCCCCTCCCCTTTAGCAAGGTTCTAACAGAACAGGTGAAATGCTCCCTGGATCAGGGATCTTATGTAAATCCTTAATTGCAAAAATGCACACCCTATGCTTCCAATAAAAATCGACATTTCAATCAACCGAAGACACTCCTAGCCTTTATCCACTATACAAATAAATACGTAAGGTTTTGCATACAAGTGGACACAAAATGCTGTTTAAACAAGAACTCATTTTATTGCAGTCACCGTGAATACACTTAAACAGGAAACTATGTTTCTTGCACATGCTCTATTAGGCATAGATGGTGATTGCATCAGCTAAGTGTAACAGTTAACCCTTAAACTACTGAACAACATTCATAACAGTTCTCCCAACTTAGCTAAGAAGTAGGCTTTTTTTTTTTTTTTGGTAAATTCAGTCTTTGAGGAGTATTTGCACCCTAAAAGAATATCTCCACTGGCATCAGGGGGACTCTCAGGCGCGCTAACAGTTTCTGCATTTGCCTTGACACTGGGTGGTGGTGGCAGCAGCAAGGATTCCTCTTGGCCTATTGTTGACTTTAGTGGAATCTCCATGGCTGGAGCATCTTCTGTGGAAGACCTGCTCAATGTTGACTGGCGGAGTTGATCAATGTGTTGACGTCTTTCAGTGCCAGATGCTATTTCAACTTCATACATCAGTTGTCCGAGTCAAGACTTGATGGTGCCTGGGTAATCACAAGTTGAGACTGCTTGTCCATCTTGCAACTCTCAGATTCCTGGTTTGCATCGGAGCTTGTCCTGATCGGTCTGTCAATCACATGATGTCGAAGATCAGTTTTCAAGAGGGCCAGTCTACATCTTAAATTTCTTCCTAAAAACAAGCTAGCTGGACTCTGATTAGTTGTTGAGTGTACTTCATTTCTGTAAGCAAGCAGAAAGTTGGAAAGCTTGTATTGCAGGGCTGCTTGTTGTGCTGACATTGCTCGTAGTGCTTGTTTCAGTGTCTGCATGAAACGTTCGACCAGAACATTGGTGGCTGGGTGATATGGTGCTGAAGTAACGTGCTTAGTGCCATTGCTCTTGACAAAATCTTGGAAATCAGTTGACACAAATTGTGAGCCATTGTCACTCACAATCTGAGTTGTCAAACCTGTGTGGGCAAACAGGTCCCTCAACACTTCTATGGTCTTTGCGGATGTGGTTGTAGGCATTATGACGACTTCTGACCATTTCGAATAACTGTCCCACTACCACAAGAAACATAGCTACCTGGAACGGCCCTCTGCCATGGGGTAGTGGGCCAGTTTGATGGCTGGTATGGAGCCAGACTTAACATAAACTGTATACTCTGGCATCCAGAGCAGTCTTTATCAAGTTGCTTAATTTGATGATCGATGCCAGGCCACCACACATATCCTCTACCCAGGGCCTTCATCTTCACCACTCCCAGGTGTCCTTTGTGCAACTCTTCGACAACTTGCATACGTAACTTAGATGGAACGATCACCCGACTTCCCCATGAGACATCCTTGGTGCACAGCGATTTGATCTTTCCTGGAATAAAAGGGAGCCAGTCTTTGTCGCTGTTGTGGAATCCATCCCTTCATCATAGACTCAAAAACTTCAGCCAGATCGTTTGCAGTTTCTCTTCTCAGCGCTGCACATGTCACAGGCAACTGGCTGATCTGAGACATATTAAACACATCTGATTCCTCTTTCTGTTTCGCATGGGGCTGTTCTAAAGGAAAGTGTGATAGTCCATCAGCACTGCTGTGTTGTTTGGTGCCTTTGTACTGTGCAACGTAGGTGTGTGCACCTAAAAACAAAGTCCATCTCTGGATGCGTGCACTTTTTAGTGCATCCCCTTTTGTTGGTTGAAGATTGAAACAAGTGGTTTGTGATCTGTTAGAAGCAAGAATTTCCTACCCTAGAGATACTTTCCAAACTTCTTAACTCCCCAGACTAAACTTAATGCATCTCTGTCTATCTGCACATAGTTTCTTTCAGAGGGAGACAGTGATCTGGAGGCAAAAGCTACTGGTTTTTCACAGCCGTCTGGCATTACTGCCCCAATGCCATATGATGGGCATGGCATGCAAGACATATTTCTAATGCTGGATTGTAGTATGTGAACACTCGTTCTGAGGTAACTGCCTGCTTTGTTTTTTGAAATGCCTCTTCACAGCACTTCATTCACTGCCACTTTATTTCTTTTTGTAACAGCTGGTTTAGTGGGTACAAAGTAGTTGACAAATTGGGTAGAAATTTGTGGTAGTAATTTACCAGTGCAATAAATGATCTGAGCTGGGACACATTTAATGGACATGGTGCTTTCAGAACTGCCCCTACCTTATCTGGAGAAGTGTGAAGTCCAAAGCTGGAGCTGGAGCCACACCATAGACAAGCCGATTGTACTGCAGAAGACCTCTACGTATATTAATACTGAGAAACGTTTTAGATTCCTCCCTCCTTCCATTTGGAGGTATGCTTGTGCAATGACTTGAGCTTTTGGCTATTGTAATCTACATGTACTTTTAAAATTCTGGTGTGATTTTTTTTTCTCCTGTATATGTTTTCAAGAGGATGCTGGTTTCTTAAAGTTTGAGTCCCTTGAAATACTTACTGAAGTCCTTTTTAGCTATTACTGACACAGGCAAACCTGTATCCAGCTCCATCTTCAGTGGTTGCCCTTGAACGTGGGACGTGATTCAAATGGCTTGTCAAGCTGTATTCGCCAGGCAATCAAGTTCCAAAGAGTTAACAAACACGGTGGACGAACGCTAAACAAACACGGTGAGTAAAAGCAACTTCTATTTACTTTTTTACTTTGTTTCTTTTTGTTTTTAATTCTCTCCTCTCCACACTCATTTCCCACTCACGAACACACAACCCGAGTTGGTGAAAACGTGTACCTTTTATACATCTGTACCGAGACTTGATTGCTAATCAATTATTGAACTGGAGTCTCGGTACAACTGCATGTGAATTAATTAGTGCACTCCCATGACACACATTATACACATGTTATCTGCATGTGAAGTGGTGTGCAATCCTCGTGCCTGAATACAAATTACACTTTCAACACTCATGCTCATTACCCTCATTATATTCCGTGCACCAATACCTACACACCAACATTAACACATGAATACACACAGGGGTGGGGCATATTGCCACAATATGTTACAAGTTTAAGTTTTGCTTTTTCTAAAGGGAATTCTGTTTTGCAATGTTGCATTAATAGTCACTGCAAGTGACCAGAATCATTTCTTCTCATGGCAGTGTATATATTTTATATTGTCGCCTTTCAATTTTACTCACAAATTCTTGTTTTCTTTTTTTATTCTTTTCTCCAAAACAGCACAATGACTATTCTATGCTATCTGCCCTAAGAGCTACTCGGAGCTTCTTGTTATGAGTACTTCCATCAAGATGACCTACATTTATCTGATAGACACAGGAAAGGTACAGCATACCCTAGGACTGGAACACCTACATATAGAATATATAAAGAGAATGGTAAAGGAATAGAACAATGTTGCTGTACCTCATGTGTATCAGCAACCCAGAAGTGATGATAAATCTATTAACTACCTGTTTACAATTACATTACCTGCTCTTCCTAGATGAAGCTGTATTTGTATTTTTTGTGTCTGAAACGAAGTATGGTCTATGCTTTGTTTGACAATATCCATTGCTGGACATTTTGTATTTCTCCACCACAATTTTGTACAGATTTTATCACAGCAAAAGCCATTCACAGCCATGTCTGCCCCATAAAAACCACATGGATTATTGCAAAGTTAGAAACCACTCACAAGTTGTAAAAAAAAAAAAAAAATTGATCCTCCACTTTTTACCACCTAAGTATGCTCACCACATCATTCTTGACACTGCCTTGGTGGTGTTTAATAGAGAAGGTGAATACATCTTTGGAACACATGTAAGCAATTCATTATGATGTCACTTTTAGGCTTACTTTAGCTGTTGTCTGGTTGTAATAGTTTACAGCTCAGAATTGGCGAGTGTCCTCCAATAATGGTACCCCATCATCACCTTTGAACTCCCAATGGTTTCATCAGTTAACTTAGAGCAGTGCATCACTAGAGCTTTAGAAATTTAAAGAACACTTAACTTGTCTGCATTAACTGCATGGAAGTGTTTTGTACATTCATTCTTTCTCATGTTCGTATTGTCTTAAGTTATACATGGAAAAAGTTTCTAAATTCATGGTATATTATACTGTACTTTCATAATATGTACAGTATATGACAATGTAGTAATGTGATAGGTTGGTGGGGGAAAGCCATTGCTATATTTATATCTTGTTAAACTATGGGTGCATGCTTTTAGCTGAGGTTTTCATGAAATGCTTCACCTGTTTCTCTTTTATTTTTCCCCCTAGTTCTACAAGGTAAAAAGAAGATTGAGACAAATTGCTACAAATTGAAAACGGTCTCCTGATTTCAACATCAAAATGTGAATTTGTCTGTAATACCCTTTAAGGATGGATTACTCCAGCATACAGTATAACACGACAGGGAAGGGGTTAATATCCTCTCTGCCAAAAACATATGCAAATCATGTTTTGTTTATTATATGATTGTTAATTGTCCCCTGCACCTGGAGGTAATGGTAAATTAATGCCAGGTGTAGAGTATTTAAGGTCAGCAGTCAGTTTGCTCAGGGCTGCTGAGTAGAAGGAAGCAGAATGTGCTCTCTGTTTCTGAGCAGTCATGTAAATATTGTAAGTCTTGTGTGAACCTGTGTGGTTTATTTGTTTTTATGCCAGGTAAACGGCTTAGCCATCCTGCGAGCTAGTCAGGGACCTGCATAAAGGTTTAGTAAGAGCTCCGAAGGAGCTAGATTATTGTTTATTTTTGTAATTAAAAGTGTGCTTCAGCGCTATTTCTTTGAATTCCTGTGTGTTGGGTCGTGTATATAGAAGGGACAAGAACCCAAGCGAGCCTGTGTAAGGGGCTGGCTGTTACAACAGTAAATCATTACACAATAATAAATATCATTGTCGCTTTCTGTACAAGACAGAGACCTATGCAATTTGATGCCTGACTAATATCCTGCAGTTCTTCAGTTAGTAATTTGATATTGCAAAAAGGTGAGGTATGCATTTACTATTGCACAGATGGAAATGGAACATTTGGAATACATATGACTGAATATAGTGTGCTGCATTTTCATGCTCTGCGAATCTCACATTTCATCATAGATGTGATACAAATTCAACTCAACTCAATTCAAATGAGCATTGAACCCAATTATGTATTCACTGCCTGTTCACTTCAGCTCAAATGAAGAAGAAGAAGAAGAAGAAGAAGAAGAAGAAGAAGAAGAAGGAGGAGGGGGAGGGTGGGGAGAGTGGGATTGTTTATCTAAGAATTGTGAAAATAATAATGTTTAACCAGGTACACTTTGCAAATGCTAATTTAAAGTTAAATGTAAAACAAAAATAAGCTAAAAAGGCTCTAACTATAGCTCTCTTGGCTTGTGTCCTGGGATATACAGTATATTGTACAGCTAGGGTTGTTCTATCAACTATAAATACTTGTAAGTTTCTGAGTTTGTAATTTTAAAACTCTTGAGTAGAAGAATAAATTGGAAATCAAACAGTTTATTTAGAGACATGTAAGCAGTGCTAACAATTGGGAGTACAAAAGCTTTGAGAATCTGTCCCTATGTATTTATCATGTTTTTCAATGCCTGACTATTTCTATTATAGATGCCCATTCCCAGCTGAAACTAGACATAGCTGTGGAACCTGGCTTTGATAGCCTTGGCAACGACGAAGCTGCCTTGGCGGTCATTATGAGCCTGTTTGAGATGAAGGAGAGGGATTCAATGAAGTGCACTGGTCTCTCAAGTTCTTATTCTTTTTAAGTTGTTTTTAATACAGTTGTCATAATTACTTTCTCTTTAGGTAGTATAACAGCTTTTAATATGCAGCAATGTTCTTCATAAGCATAAAAACCTTCATAAACTGTTATCAGTGCAGTCAGTGTGTGTGTGTCATGAAAAGAAATAATAGAGCACCCTTTTTAGAAATTATTTATATGAAGATAAAATATTGACAAAGCGTATTCCATTTCTAAATGTATCTTACAAATATTAAAATAACTGTCAGAATTTAGAGTGTGTATTAGGCCCATTTGGTAATTGTAATTGGACAGCGACGCTAAAGGGTTAAATAATTAGAGCAAACCACTTATTTTTACTATTAACCCCGATGGGCTATTTTTTACTACTGACCCCTATTTCCTATACCTCCAGTATCCCCCTATATCCACCATCTGCTGCTGTTGTAGCATGCTGGTCCCATTTAATATCACAGTAACTTGTGTGTACCATCATTAGTCTGTACTTTGTGCAGCAATTCAAGGAGGCTTTGTTTTTATGTTGCTTGATTCCTGACTTACAATTATGCCCAACATTTTTGGATGTTTAGGGGATAAGTGATCCAACTGTGTGTTTTCTAACAACCTTTTGTGTTCCAATGCCATATCACATCTCACTAAAGTCTAACAACAGAAGCAATCTCTTGCTTATTAAACACAGATTTAACATTTTGATGCAAGTATTATTGTAAAATGTACACCCATAATTCTAAATGCTCTGATTTTAATGAAGTCAAATAGATA
Organism: Polyodon spathula; assembly: GCF_017654505.1. Lineage (NCBI taxonomy): Eukaryota > Metazoa > Chordata > Actinopteri > Acipenseriformes > Polyodontidae > Polyodon > Polyodon spathula. The sequence continues at coordinate 25,214,502 of NC_054540.1, read as the reverse complement.
AAAAAAATAAAAATTACAAAATGTCAAAGTCACTGAATATTGAAATTATATATATAGATTATATATTATATCATAGTATATATATCGCCAGCTATATATATATTATTCCCTTTTTTTTCATATCCATATATAGATTATATATATATATATTTCATTATAGTCATTCGTATAAGCACTTGTAAGACGTACTCATTTATTTAAATATTCAACAAGATTAATATTCACTAACCAAGCACAGTCTTGAAGTACTAACTGTGGACTACCTTACCTAAAATACCAGTAGGATTTAGTGCTGATGAGGTTTAAAAGTGACATTTATATAATTAAAGTGTTGTATAATTATGCTGCTCTGGAGTGTGGCAAGATGGTGCAACTGATCTGAATTTGAGTCTTAATGAGATGTTTGTTGGATAAGTACAATGCACTTAATCAAAATAAATAATCTTCTAGTGCAAGCATTAGTCTAGCATAAGAGATGTTTCTAAATAGCATGTGTCATACTGTAGGTCTATATATATATATATATTCAGAAATTATGATTGAAGATCAATTGCAATACCTATATAAATATTTAAGCGTTGTGCTTACCTGATCAGATGATTAATTTTCAGTGTTTTTGGCAGGTGTTGTCTTGTAAAATGTATTGAGTGAGGCCAATGTTCATTTACCGTGGGTCAGCTGGTTACTGTAAGTGAGATTATTCATTCCAGGGCGCCTCTGTTTACTTCATTTGTTATTTTGTTCATAATGCAGAAACATTTCTGTTTACCTGTTTTACTGTAAAATCGTGTTGCTGCTACTGTCAGCACGGAGACTTTGTGAATGAGATGTTGCAGCTCCAAAGGCCACTCTGTATAAATATTTTAAATAAACATAGTTTCCTCTACACATGCAGTATCTTGTGGTGTCTCCAACAGTAGTGGGCATCATAGTGGAAAGTTGACTTAGCTAGTGCCGAACTGAGGGGATTACTGATGAGCTATTTGTGAACATGTGAAGGATCAAAGGAAGAAGTCTTCTATTCCCAATGTGTATGATGAGTGGATTGTATTATCCTACTGACTTGTAGAAGTTACCGTTGTACATTTCCTTATTTATTGGATTGGCAGAGGGTGTTGTGGCACTTTTAGTCATATGTTTCTACACTATTTGCAATAATAATGGTCTCTGTAATCCCAGTGTTGGGTGTGATCAATATACTTACTGTACCTTTTAAACTGTGGAGATTGAAATAGTATTTTAAAAACCCATCTGAAGGGGTGACTTGTGGAATGTCATGCCTCGTAGTATTATTGCTCATGTGGTTGCATTTCCTTACCCTTACATAAAGCATTGCCCTGTTTGTGATGGAAATATCTTGAGCAATGTTTATAGCTTACATTGTAAGGGGTCAACTACAATATCCTTGCATAGTGCAATCCTGAGATTTGAACTCCTTAAAATCTCTGCCTTGAGACCAATACCAGGTGAACTAGGGGGGTGGCTCCTTTTAATCGACTTAAACAGTATTTGAAACTGCAATATCACTTTAGCCCACAAGGTGGCGATAGCAGTCTGTTGCTTTAAAGTACTTTAACATAAGTTGAGGTGTTTTTTTATTTTTTTAGTACAGACTTCATACAGAACATTAAACTATTACAGTATATGTCTAGTTATATTCTACATTTTAATTGTCATTTTGGTGTGATGAGTATCTTTGACAAAGCAAAGGCTACGTTTTGAGAACAGTGGCTGTGTTCTCTATCAGCCATCGATTTGCATAAAACATACAAAAAATGTTTTTTTTGCTATTCCCAGCAGCTGTTCAATTGTATTTGCAACATTAACTAGATATAACATGTTAGGGAACTTATAAATAAATAGTCTGTACATAATTAATCATCTTAATTGCAAGTTTACCCTGCACAATATGTTATGTATTCTGTCTGTGTTTCAGTTATATGATACTAGGTTATAGCTCAGTGATATATGTGTAGTATAAGTGATATATTTCTTGATTATTTACTGGACAAATACTATATACTATCACCCCTTCCACATCCTGCATCTATTCAATACATAGAAATATCCATCCTGGAAATGGAAATCCATGCACGTGTTTGGTACCTTTGGGCATTTACCTTGAAACTACAGCAGTAGATATGGAACCTAGAGCAGAATCTGATCACTGATTCCATGTTGAGTTAACTGTAAGTTCTTTTAGCAAAACCTGTTTTCTGCTTGCTGTAGTTGTGTTTTGCCTCCACCCTAATTGATACAGGTGTCTGGTGTACTTCCTCTACTTTTCAGTTGATGAGAGATCCAAACAAAAGCATACTGCACATAGGTGAATTTCCAGGAAGTTTCTAGTCCTTAATTTCACAATCATAATAGGACTCGCAAACAAGTTACAAAATGCATGGTTCCAAATGTTTGAAACTTACTTTTCACGCAATTTTGCCACTTAAAACACAATTGTGTAATATGTTCCTGTTAACACCCAAAATGCAAAATGATTAAGCATTACCAAAATGATTAAGCATGATTTAGTGAAAGCCTACTTTGGAGATTTGCAATTTAGTTTTTCAACTTCAGAATTCAGCACTACATGGCAATGCCTACAGGTTGGAATAATGGCAGGATGCACCATTTTTCCACTGGCTTTTACTATGGCAATGGAAGTAATCATTAGGGCATCAAAATGGGTAGTAGGAGGAAAGCGCTTGGCTTCTGGAATGCGACTACCACCAATTCGAGCATACATGGATGACATTACAACCGTGACTACAACAGTAGCCTGCACTAATCGATTATTGGGCAAATTAACCAATAACATTGAATGGGCACAAATGCAATTCAAGCCCACTAAATCAAGGAGCATCTCTATAATTAAAGGCAAAGTAGTAGATAAAACATTCTTCATTAATGGTGAGGCAATACCAACAGTCTCTGAGAAGCCAGTGAAGAGTCTTGGGAGATGGTACGACAGGGATCTAAAGGACACAGTTCGTGTGGGAGAAGTTAGATAACAAGCAGTGGAAGGGTTGAAGAGCATAGACAGCTGTGCTCTACCAGACAAACTAAAACTCTGGTGCTTTCAGTGTGGTCTACTGATGAGGTTGCTGTGGCCACTGACTGTGTACGAGGTTTCTTTGACAACAGTAGAGAAACTGGAAGCTTTAATCAGTTCATACATCAGGAAATGGTTGGGAGTTCCACGCTGCCTCAGCAGAGTTGGACTTTATGGTAAAGGAATACTGCAGCTACCAGTCTCCGCTCTAACCGAGGAATTTAAGTGCGCCAAGGTCAGACTGGAAATGACATTAGTAGAGTCACGCGACAAATGCGTAAGGGAGGCAGCACCTGTGTTGAAAACTGGAAGAAAGTGGGCGGCAAAGAAAGCTGTGGAAGATGCAAAGGCTGCCCTTCGAATTGGTGATATCATGGGGCAAGTTCAGCATGGAAGAGGGGGTCTTGGTCTCAGTTCAGCTCCTCCTACATGGCACAAGGCAGCCCCAGCTCAAAGGAGGAAGCTGGTAGTCAATGAGGTGCAAAAGCAGGAGGAGAGGATGAGGTGTATAAAGGCCATTTCCTAGGCCAAGCAGGGAGAATGGATGAGATAGGAGAGTGTGGAACAATGCAATATTGGTTGGCAAGACCTATGGTCAATGGAACAGAGCAGGATCAGTTTCCTCAACAGGTCAACATATGATGTTCTCCCATCACCACAGAACCTAAACCTCTGGGTAGGAGAGGATCCCTCATGTCCTTTGTGTTCATCACCTGCAACATTAAGGCACATTTTGACAGGATGTAAGGTGGCTCTTAGCCAAGGTCGGTTTACTTGGCGCCATGACCAGGTGCTGCGATGTTTGGCCTTAGCAATGGAAGACAAGCGTAACCTGACCAATAAGTTGCCACCTGTTCCATCAAAACATTACACACAAAAGACAACATTCCTCTACCCAGGAGAGCAACCACCAAGAAAAGGTGTTAAAACCAATCCTCGCCCAGGACAACTGGAAGCTGCTAGAGACTGGAAAATGCTGGCAGTTGTTGGTCAACGGCTTATTTTTTCACCTGAGATGCCACCACTAACCTTCGACCAGATATTGTCTTGTGGTCTGGATCAGCACGCCTTGTTCACCTGGTAGAGTTAACAGTGCCATGGGAGGATGCTGTAGATGAAACGTACGAGAGGAAGAAACTGTGGTATGCTCAACTAGCCACTGAAGCGGAACAGCGAGGATGGAGAGTCCGGGTTTACCCAGTGGAAGTGAGTTGTCGAGGATTTGTGGCACACTCTACAACTCGGTTTCTCAGAGACATCGGATTCAGTGGCCAAGAGTTGCGTCGCGCAGTGAAGAACTTATCTGAAGCAGCAGACAGGAGCAGCAACTGGCTGTGGTTGAGACAGAAAAATTCTGGCTGGGGATCTCAAGCACAATAGAAAGAAAGAAACGCTGATGTACAGGTAAGTAAGCTGGGCTGAGTTGAGTGGGGGATGGAGGGGGGTGATGCTGGGACGCCAGAATCAGCGTCGAGCCCTCTTGAGGTGTCGTGGGCTAGTCGACGAAACACTGAGGATGGAAGGTGCCCACTTGAAGACCCCAGAGATGTACCCTACTTAGCTCAATCCAGACGGTTGTCATGCTGATGAGCTGGGGAGGCCACACTGTGGTTGATCCCCGGAGCCAACATCGCAGCCGTTGTGTGTGCTGATGCGCCAGGGAGGCAATAAGCTGATCCCTGGAGCCAGCATTACACTTCAGCCATTAACACCAGACAGAAGGATATCTACATCATTATGTGGAAGGAAATGCAAATGGATGGAGACACATATGGATCACATTAGTTTACTGTAAAGCTACATCTTAGTTGGTGCTTATCTTGGCGAGGGCCGAGTTCAAATCAGCATGAAGTTTTAACATCTACTCTCGTGTAATGGAAATCTAGAGTTTGTTTCCATATTGCTCACACTCAGAAAAGCAAGTTACATGTTATGCTCAGAGGTCAGCATGATAACAAGTCAGTCACTCAATTCCAGCTTTCTGCATTTCCCAGCAAGCATAAATCTGAGATTAGTCACTTACATTGTGGGAACAAACACAATAGTATACTTCACTCTCTAGTGAATCCAGACTCACACTTGCTTCAGCTGTACCCATTTAAAAAGAAAGAATACTTAACAGCACTGAACATGAATCATGAGAGCATAAAGTGCAGATAGATACATTGCTTTCCTTGTTGTCATTGTATTAACCTTCTTGTTCTTGAAAGACAAAGTGAAAATCTATCTCTTAAAGATGACTGTATTTGCATTTGCTCATCTGTCAAACAACTCATTGCTTTCTATAATGTATATTTACTTTGTGTAAGTTTCTGAGCTTTTCTTTTCAAAATATACATTTGTAGAGCCTCTAATATAATCATGGAATGCTTCATTACCATGACTACAAAACAAATTCTCATAATTTATGTTTACTTAACAGGGTGTGTTCATATTGTTGGTTTTAGCTAAGAAGGAAGGACACAAAGCAAATATGCAGCTCAAAACAGCAGGCTCTTTATTCCTCAACACTGGCTAGTCTACAGGCTGTCACTTTAATAATCAACAATCCCTTAATATTACAACAATGTGAATTGCATTTAGCCAATCAGTGGCCCTGATCAGTCCCACTCCCCCTGACTCCTGCCATGTGCACTGATTAATCTCTTGGGGCCCCTTTCCTGCACTCTGAGAGGGGTCAAGGCTGGTGTAAACTGCATCCATAGCCCAGTGTCTCTGCAACCAAAAGGCTGCACTCCTCCACATGACAAGCATAGGTGCAGCAGCTGTGATTCACATGCCCAGCCGCAACACAACAAACAGACTAAGGTTTTACGGTAGTAAATCATGTCTCTCTTTTTGGGTTTGTTTCAGAAAGTGGGAGTGTATATTTTATATGTACTTAACTTTGAGATTTTTTTTATTTGTTTGTTCTGAATTATAGTTGTTTAATTAATTATTTACCTAGCTAGGCCAGGGGAATTTCAGTTTAAAGTGTAGTTTTAAAAAAAAATCTGCCTGAAGCTTGAAATTTCAGCCAAAACAAACACAAGTCGGGATGCTGTTTTTTGACAGTTGAGCAATCTGTTCCCAGAAGTGAGTTTGGTTGCAGCCTGCCAGCTATATGAACACCGGCAAATCTGGAGTAGAGCTCTTAACCACATGCATGAGTCTTAGGAGGTGATGATGAAGTACTGTGTGCTATGTGTTGTTTGTGAGTTTTTGTGCTGTTTTGTTAAATGTGTTTTGTATAGTGTTTCTGTTTGTACATTTGTTAAATAAAAGTGTGCTTTTGCGCTAAACTGCAGCTTCCTTGTGTTCTGAGTCTTTCTCCCTGCCAATTTCATCCGGGCCATGACGTTACTCTGTCACACATGTCTACGTATCTCTTATGAAGTTATGCACAGGGATTCTTTTCTGTTTGGAATATATCAAAAACAACTCAATGTTTAATATAGAATTACACTTCCCATGAACCTGATTGTTTGTTTCAATGTTGTTCTGTGAATTTAAATAGACCTCTGTCTGCTCGATGCTTTACAAAAATACATGCAGATCAATTCAGTGATATCAAGGTTCAGGCATGTTCCCTGCATGGATCTGTATGAAGTGCAGGTAACAGCTGTAAACAGTCGTGCTATGTTGTGTCTAGTAATCATACATGTTTTTAAAACACTCAAACCTTTCTAAAAGAAAATATTTACTGTACACACCCTAGTGCTTTAAACTAGTACATTACATTTTGTGTTAAAAGCAAAAGCAAGATGTTAAAACATAACATCTTCATTTAACACGTCTGCTGATGATTTTTTTTTTTATTGTGCACAATACCTCAGGTTGGTTATGCCAATGCTGATATGGAAAGCTTTTATTTGTCAAAGTGTACTTTGAAATCTCTCAATAAGGTAAATAACTTGGTACCAGTGGGCACCTTTTAGACTCTTCTTGCGCAACTGCAAGTTGTCCTGTAAAAAATGACTGCAGGGAGTAAAAGGTGCTTGGAGTTATGCAAAGTTCAAGCACTTAGGTAGTTCACTGTAACATCCTCAAAGTGTTTTTTTTTTAGTGTGTAGGAAGTCCTCCTTTGTACTGCATGTTTTAAAAGCCCTGTTTTAGACTTCATAATGAACTTTCACCAGCAAATATGCATGTTTACTTATAGTTCTGTTTGTGGTGTGGTATGACAGATTCCATTGACAACTTGGCTCTGAATAAATTAAATCAACCTATGTGGAAAAAATAAGATTTTACAGATTTTACCATAAAACATTATTTATTTTAACAAATACATAAGCACTTCTGAAAAATAATTATGACCATATTGTATGAATTTCTATTAAATGTTTGCACATTAGACATAATACACTTTAACATACGAAACCAGGAAAGCCTAAGAATGTATACAATTACACAAATTAGCCTTATTTCTTAGTAAACATGCTAAATGATGCCACAGATCACTTGTTTAAAACAAGGCAAACATTTCTGTATTGAAGCAAATTATTAAAGCAACTCTAGATCAAAAAAAGAGAGGCATTTCATAAAGACTTTTTACAGAAGTACACTATGATACCAAAATCAACACTACTTAAAAAACAGTGACCACAGTTAAATTTGTAATGTTGATGGCTGATGTTTGGTAGTCTGGCTGAATCACCTCTTAAATTTGTAAATATAGATCACCAGGGTTTGGGGGTTAGGTAGGTAGTTCACTGTAACCTCACCTAATTATTTCTCTAGGTGCAAGAAAGTCCTGTTAAAAGTACTTGCTTAGTGCTGCATGTTTAAAAGCCCTTTTTTGGACTTCATAATTGACAATCAGAAGAAGATATGCAAGTTTACTTAGGGGTTCTGTTTCTGTTGTGTGAGATTATGGTCAATTATTAGACATATTTCAAAACTGTATTGCCTCTGCGGATTACCTTTGGCACATATTCTTTTTCCACATAGAACATTCTACACACCACATCAATGGTGTAGCAGGCTGGTACTGAAAAAAGTTAACTCTTTTTCAACAATACAGGCACCGGTCAGTATGTAGGCAATAAGGATGATTGACTTCTGTTTCATCTTTTACCACTCCCTCAAAGCATTCCAGTGCTCACATCAGCTTTCCATTGTGAGCCACCTGATCAGACTTTACTGCTTCAAACCGCAAGAAACCCTGTAAAGGCTTTAAGAGTTGCTAATAAATCTCTTCATTGCTTATTTGAAGAATACAGGGAGCAGATGATTGAATATCATACATTTGTGGGGTTCTTAGTCACAGTGGCTTTCTTATTAGCTTTCCTTTTTAGCCTCCTTAGTTTCTACCACACTATGCCATTTTGCATGCGACATGAGAGCTCAAGATCACGACACTCCAGGTAGCTGCAGTTCAGCAGCCAGGACATGCCAATTACAATTGCAATTCAATATGTTGTTCACTTTTTGATTTGAATAAAGCCCAAATGAGACTTCCCCTTTTGTTCCTCTACAAATTAAAAAACAACAGCATCCAGTCGCCTTTGTTTTCTTAAAAGCTGGTGTACAATTTATAGACACATACGGTACAAAGCCTTTAAACATGCATGAACAATGAAATGGAACCTGAAGCTGGGCACGTAGGGTCTGGTATGATCTCATGGAAGAGGAATCACTCAGGTCTTAAATTGAATAGCAGATAGAGAAAAATAACACCTTGGGTCACCACGGGTCAGATAGGATAAAAGCAAGTCTAATACAAAACAGGTTGCTCACGAGATACAGACCCCTGTTCATCAAATGTGAACTTTTCAAAATAACATTGTAGTGTTCTATTAGATAGAAACCAAAGTACTTTTTCACTTCTACATGTCATTAACAAAAGTGATAGGTGCTTCTAATGTCAGTCACTGGACAATGGTGATTGGTTGTTTATGCACCATGGGCCCAGAGGGGCTATTGTCCTGGAAGAACTAAACATAAACCTGTAATAACAATCATTTCAACTTTAGTTGTTTCAAACTGATGACATGGCAATAATCTCTATTAAGCTTCCCATTCTGAATGATTTAGATGAAAATGAAAAGCAAATCTGTAGAGACTAACCAACTGTTTTGTCTAATGTTTCTGAATTCACCACCTCCAAGACGCCATTTATATAACCTATGGTGTAACCACTCTAATACCATGATACAGATAAACGTTTTACTCTTATTAAATTATGTAGGACTCCAAATATAACTATACTATCTAAAACTTAATAGAAAATGGGAATTAAAGAAACTTAGTCTCAAGAGTTGTTAATTAATATCTGGAGATTTTGTTTTCTTGTCTTTGAGTACTGACTGGAATGTGGAATTTTCCACCTTCAGCTCTGAGTTATTGGGCTGGCTGTGTTTATGATCCTTTCACAGACCTTGATTAGCACTAATCTTGGGCTACCAGATGTTACTTTAGGCAAGCCAGTTGACAATTAGTGGATAGTGTTATAGTCACTTCATTGCTTATTTCATAAAAAACAGCCAATCATCCAAAACAAACATTATGTCCACTGCTATTAACTTTACAGATATCCACAAGTTTTGTAGAGTGTCTGAAAATGTAACTAGTTTAAGGAACAGGGACATTTAGCTCAATTGTTAAAAGACAACATTAAACGATTTTAATCCAAGGCAACTTAGGTTCAAAGGATCCCCTGGATTGTTTTGAAACATTCCTGAATGTGTAAACCACATGTTTAAAAGTATGCACATATTAGAAGAAAACAAGACCAAAACCAACACATGTGCACAATAAAAGCTTGACTTGCATTGCTCAATAACACCATGTAACAATTTTTTTTTTTTTTTTTTTTTTTTGTTCCTGGGTAGTAAGTGTTATTTCCTAATTGCTTATGCCTCAAAAGTATAGAAAATAGCTATTATTCCCCACAAACTTTGCTTTTGTGACCAGGACAGTGATATTTCAAAATATCACTATTTCCAATGGGAAAACGGGCAAATGTGTGTCTTTTCGTTTACATAAAGTAAATACAGTATAATCGTAAATCTCGAAAAACTGCTCACTTCTAAATCTTTTGTAGTCATCTTTGTATTACTTTAGTATAAATACATGTTAATTTGGATTCATATGTTGTTTTTTTCTGACTTTATGTGAACAAAAAGACACACATTTGCCCGTTTTCCCATTGGAAATAGTGATATTTTGAAATATCACTGTCCTGGTCACAAAAGCAAAGTCTGTGGGGAATAATAGCCATTTCCTATACTTTTGAGGCATAAGCAATTAGGAAATAACACTTACTACCCAGGAACAAAAATTGTGTTACATAGTATAATTCATGATAGGTTGTTTGTAGATCCCGATGTCATGTGGTTGGCATTACAGGGTACATAAGGACCTTTTATTGTGTTATATGTTCCCATGTGTTGCTACAACTGTTTATGTAAGGTGTGTGTATTGGTTTTTTTGGGTTTTTTTTTTTTTTTTTTTTTTTTTTTTAAATACATTTTGACCCCTTTTTAAAACTTTTAATTTGCATTCCCTGCAAGATGGCTTCCCATGTACCCGGTTGGACCTCTCAGAACTACATTTCCCATCATCCTCCTGCTCACGTGTGTAACTGAGATGGATTTACCAGTGAGTATGAGGATGATGGGAAATGTAGTTCTGAGAGGGCCAACCAGGTACATGAGAAGACATCTTGAGGCAGGGAATAAACTGTAAAAGCAGTGTACAAAAGTACTGTTTGCATTTCAGTATTTTCAGTTTTCTCATATTGTATTCTATTTTCATATACTGTATGCTGGTGCTGTGCTTTTGTCCTGGGTTTCTCTGTTATACGCCAGCTTGAACTTTAAAATACAAACAGGCAGTGTTGCGGGATGCATTGATTCTGCTGGCAAGGTTGGGTTAAGTGTTGCTTTTTTTATATAATTGTTTAAATGCTTTATAATGTAAGTTGCAATTGTTGGTGGTCGAATTCTATACCAGTATAGGCACAGACTCAACCCTTGGGTAATTTTTGTTTTTGTGGTACAGCAGATTGAAGTTCTAGGTTGTTTCATCATACCATGGACGGGGCCGACCCAGCTGGAAAATACCCCCTTCAAAGTTAAAAAAAAATGTGAAACAGCATTGAACTAAATAATGACACTGTTTAGATAAGTAAAACACAAGTGTTTGGGCTAGAATCAAACCCAGTAAAATTACCAAACCAGAAATCAAGTGCTAAGTTTTATGATATTGAATGCTGCCTCCAGTTGTTTCACATTAGACTTAGAAATACTGTATATAATAGTATTTTTTTTTTTTTTTTACAAAAATAAGATTCTAATAACAATTTAGTAAAAACCTGTTATCATTTTGCCCTTTGTGAATCAAGTTTAGTTAAATTGAATAGCCCACAATGTGTGTACTTAATCCTCCATTGTACTCAAACAACTAAGTTCAATTTGACTGTGAAATGTTTAACATATAAAACATATGATATAAGACTGCATTGGAAATGTATTTTTGTACTACATAATATTCATTCAATTGTATCAGTATTTTAAGGTGAACTGGTGTTAAAAATATTTGACCTCCCCACCCCCCACCCAACTGTAGATGTAAAGAATATAACATGACACCACAAAAGTATGTACGTTCTCTCTAGAGTGTATCACAATGATTAAAAAAAAAAAAAAACCAGGATGACTTGTTCTCCTTTTAAAACCATATGTGTGTGTGTGTCTGTTGCAACTTGATCCACTTTTGTATTGACAGAAATTACCCTGGAAACAGAACCCTAGAGCTAGGTTATGAGTTTTTTGAGTGCTCAGATATTCCCTCATACTTGATTAAGCTCATAATTTGGCGTGAGAGAAATATGCTGGCAGCATACAATATTATAATTTTAAAATAAAGGCGACTGGCCTAAAATTATTGATATGGAAAAGTCCTACGTCACTTTAAAGGCAATAAAACTAAACATACAACATTCAGAGCCCTGTGTATCTTGTGAACCTGTCAATTAAGTTGGCAAGAAACCAATACTTTAATATATTGCAACCCCAGTCTACTGTGTTACTGTTTATGTATATTATTACAGAAATGGAGTGAGCTGTAATGAACCCCTTTCTTAATACTTACTACTGGGCTAGTGTGGCTTAACAGTATGAAATGATAAAATGTATTAATAAGTACAGTAAGAATCATTCTTTTCTAAATATATATATATATATATATATATATATATATATATATATATATATATATATATATATATATATATATATATATATATATATATATATATATATATATATACATATACACACACAGCTCTGGAAAAAATTAAGAGACCATTGCAAAATTATCAGTTTCTCTGGTTTTACTATTTATAGGTATGTGTTTGGGTAAAATGAACATTTTTGTTTTATTCTATAAACTACTGACAACATTTCTCCCAAATTCCAAATAAAAATATTGTCATTTAGAGCATTTATTTGCAGAAAATGACAACTGGTCAAAATAACAAAAAAGATGCAGTGTTGTCAGACCTCGAATAATGCAAAGAAAATAAGTTCAGATTCATTTTTAAACAACACAATACTAATGTTTTAACTTAGGAAGAGTTCAGAAATCAATATTTGGTGGAATAACACTGATTTTCAAGCACAGCTTTCATGCGTCTTGGCATGCTCTCCACCAGTCTTTCACATTGATGTTGGGTGACTTTATGCCACTCCTGGAGCAAAAATTCAAGCAGCTCGGCTTTGTTTGATGGCTTGTGACCATCCATCTTCCTCTTGATCACATTTCAGAGGTTTTCAATGGGGTTCAGGTCTGGAGATTGGGCTGGCCATGACAGGGTCTTGATCTGGTGGTCCTCCATCCACACCTTGATTGACCTGGCTGTGTGGCATGGAGCATTGTCCTGCTGGAAAAACCAATCCTCAGAGTTGGGGAACATTGTCAGAGCAGAAGGAAGCAAGTTTTCTTCCAGGACAACCTTGTACTTGGCTTGATTCATGCGTCCTTCACAAAGACAAATCTGCCCGATTACAGCCTTGCTGAAGCACCCCCAGGTCATCACCGATCCTCCACCACATTTCACAGGGGGTGCGAGACACTGTGGCTTGTAGGCCTCTCCAGGTCTCTGTCTAACCATTAGACGACCAGGTGTTGGGCAAAGCTGAAAATTGGACTCATCTGGGGGTGCTTCAGGAAGGCTGGAATCGGCAGGTTTGTCTTTGTGAAGGACGCATGAGTCAAGCCAAGTACAAGGTGGCATAAAGTCACCCAACATCAATGTGAAAGACTGGTGGAGAGCATGCCAAGACGCATGAAAGCTGTGCTTGAAAATCAGTGTTATTCCACCAAATATTGATTTCTGAACTCTTCCTAAGTTAAAACATTAGTATTGTGTTGTTTAAAAATGAATATGAACTTATTTTCTTTGCATTATTCGAGGTCTGACAACACTGCATCTTTTTTGTTATTTTGACCAGTTGTCATTTTCTGCAAATAAATGCTCTAAATGACAATATTTTTATTTGGAATTTGGGAGAAATGTTGTCAGTAGTTTATAGAATAAAACAAAAATGTTCATTTTACCCATATATATTATATATATATATATATATATATATATATATATATATATATATATATATATATATATATATATACTGATATTCTGACCTTTTCAGCCGGAGTCCGTGTTGTTCTTTCAAACAGGTGTCCGTCTCTTTAATTATTACACGATACAATGGAAGTGCTCTTTAAACGCCGTGGCGTAAGTTTATTAGCAAACTGATGTTTCAAACAAATAAAAACACAAAACAAAACCTAGCCCTTCTTTAGGCGCTAACTAAACTGGTTAATAGTAGTTCTATCTAACGCAGGGCAGGGTAAGCCTGTTCCCCTGTTTAAATTAATTCCATAAATAACCTAATCCAAATCACATTCAAGCACTTTTGTCAGAACCCGTACCTTTGTTTCGTTAACAGAAAACTCTTTCTTTGTCCGACACACCTTTCCACTGTTCAGTTTCTTTTCTCTCTCTCAACCCTCTCCCCTGAACACACCAACTGAAAACCTTTTTAACCCCAGCTTGATCACTCGCATCTGATCAGCATTTGCCCATTAACTATACAATTAAGCAATTGTTACATTAACTATACAATTAAGCAATTGTTACATTTGTCATCATACAATGTGTGTGGCTATCCCCAGGGTCCAAAAGCCTCCAAACTGACGTTTGGTACATACATCATCCTCACTATATATATATATATATATATATATATATATATATATATATATATATATATATATATATATATACACATATTGCAGTCTATTTTTACTTCTTGTGAATTCAAAACCTGTTTTAATGTACACATTCATTTGCAAGTTATATCTCATCATTGTATCCAAAAGATTGAAACAAAAAGTGTTTAATACATCAACAACATGAATTGTTAAAAAATAAAGCACAGCTACTTCAGTCAGATAACAGTTTAATCCACCAGTATTTGTTTAGTATTTCTAGCAAGATCTTTGATAAACAAAATTAAAAAAAAAAAAAAAAAAAACAGTTACGTTTTCGGAGGACTTGATTGCTAAATGAAGCAATATTCCCCTTGCCTTTTGAAAGTAAACCCAGGAACTGTGAAACAAACATACTGCAAATTTTACCAACAAAGATCATATTTAATTTGCCTTAAATCAACAAACATTGGTAAAGTAAAAAGAAGCCTTGCTTTGGTCATCTAATTCCAAGTGAAATCTAAGGCTTTTTTTTTCTCATTTTGCTACAATTACATTGTAAAGTTTCCACATGCAAATTGACATACAGTAGTTTAGTTCTAGTGCTTTTCTTATCAATATTACAAAAAGTAAACATTGTATAAAATAAATTTAATGTGTAATAAATCTAGCCTTCTCACTTCTCTCATGATTCTAACTGAAATACAGAGACCCCTTCAAACCCAAAAGACAACTACCCAAAGCAGTATGGTATACTTCAGATCCAAAAGAATGAACCATTCTTCATTTGATTTCTTCTGACTTTGTGAATCGTTTTACTGTTGGTCACAACAGTCTTATTTTCTATGCATAAAGATTATAAAAAATAAAATTATTGTTTTCAGCTAGAGAAACTACCAAAACAGCAATTACAAACATGAACATTTCATTGTTTATAAAAGGGAATGAAATGACTAACACTTAAGGCGCAACTATTGTACATAACAAATTACGTTTACACTTTTTTTTCATTTTGAATTCATAGTACACATAAAAAATAACCCAGTAATACTCATATATGCCTTATATAGCATGTGTCAGTGTCTATAGATGACTACTGTAAGTGTGTTTTATTAGCATTTATGTTTGGTGCAAGAATTAGGTCAACCCAAGGAAAAGTAAATTTTAGCATTACTGGGTTAAATTGCTATAAACATTGAAGGTACTCATTTTAGAAGTGTACTAAATGAAGAGAGAAAACCAGTTAATATCTTCACATGGCAACCCCATTCGTGTAATCTGCAATGTTCAAGACAACCAAACCTAAAGTTCCATGCAAGACGTTTTCATTCTACATGGATGGTTTGGTTTTCTTGTTGTCTAATGTCTTGTGGCTTATCTGGTTATGTAAAATCAAGGCTACCTTTTTATTTTTTAAATTTATTTACTTGTATTTTTCAAACACATCTGATCATTTGCTATTGGGAAACCTGCATTATTTTATATTTTAATTAAGAAACACAGGTTTGATAAAATGAGAGCTGCTGGCAACTGCCTATTGTATACAGCTACGGCAAAAAGTTTTGCATCACCATTTAGAATTAACACATTTTGCTTCATAAAGTAGAAGGAAACCTGCTGAATAATGTTAACATATTGAATTGCATAACGCTTTGTAGTTATCCATTTACTTAACAAAAAATTGACAAATTAAAAAAATGTGACATCTAACATGAAATACTGTACTACTATTCTGGTTTCTGGTACATTTTTGTGAAATAATTTTATAGTTACTTTGATTATCATGTTAATTACAAGATCTAAATCATATAGTTTTTTTTTTTATTATTATTATTCATTTACTTTTTAAATTATGTCTCAATCCTAAAACTGTGGGTGATGCAAAACTGTTGGCCACAGCTGTAGGTTACTGGACTGGAGCTTTAAGAAATCAGATTATTGTGAAAGCACATTCCTGCATAAAACACTTCAGTTTTAACACGTTTGATTTTTAAACAAAATAATTTACTGATCTTCATCAAGACTACTTGATGCTTTCTTTGAAAACACATTTGGTCAGTCTTTCTTTTCTTGTATTTCAAACCTGAGACAGACAGTCTAAGCACTGGTGCCACTGAAGGTCACAACTGATAAAGTGAAATTCCTAAACTGTTAAGTTTAGCAACATTAACCAACTATATTTTCCTAAAGTGGTGGCTAATTAAATTCATTTTCCAAACTGTTTTTTTTAGGGGATCTGTGCACCTTTTTAACCTAATTCATTTTGTACTGTTAGCAATACAAGCTACTTACACGAATACGCTTGAGTAAACTCAAATCCTCTGAACCTTTAGTGGGGGTTACTGAGAGTTAGACAGGATCATATCAATTGTTTTCTCCCTGCATTGTATAACTGTTTTTCTTTCCCTAAACTTTTGACATATAACATACCATTCACTTACATTCAGCTTCCTGTACAAAGACTTCACCTAGGATACTTTCATCTACTTCACATTGAATGGTTTTTCAAACCATTATGTTTAAATCCCTCAGAAATATATGGTTATGCCCATGGCCGTAAATGCTGATGCTCGGATCAAAATTCTGGTAAATTACAAAAGACTCCTTCATTTTCTGTTAGTTTGTCATGTAACATTGATTTGGAGGGTGAATAGTCAATACCAAGCAGTCACATCTCTCAATCTCACTCTCACTCTCATGGGGTCATTTCTGGAACACTCCCAACAAAATAAAATGGCTTAGCTCCAGAACCAGACCCCATCTTCATAGACAGATCTTGTTTTGGAACAGCGAGTATAAAGCAATTAAATGCAGTGCAGTTAACTTCTGTAATTAGTGTTGATTAAAAGTCCCTCTGTTCATGTTCCTCTGCAGTTGTCTTTTAATAATCCTTCTGTGACTGAGTTGCTCGCATTGTCCTGTTGTTGATAAAAACACCCTTCTTATACCCGGCCTTGAAGAAAATGAGAGAAGAATATTGTCTGTATACAAATACTATTACGTAAAGCAACCCATTCCAGTTAAGGACATTGTTACAACTATGCCCTTAAGTTATTAAATTTAAGCAGTCCAGAGCCTTGTTTGACTGAACTTAACCTGGGTTTTTAAGTAATTACAACCCAATTGGAATATATATATATATATATATATATATATATATATATATATATATATATATATATATATATATATATATGACAAAAGACTGTTGTCTTTTATAATATTAAACAAATAAAAAAAGAACCTGAAATTGTCACAGATGTGGCCATTTTGTTGTTTCTAGAGCCTTAGGCTTCGCAAGTTTATACTACTATATAACATCTCACTCAACATTTTTAAATTTACATTTTAACCCGGGCCTTACCTTTTTGTAGGCACTATGTAGCTCATTGTGTTTCCACATTGTGTGAAGCAGAATTGATGCAGATTGTCCAGCTTTTGTTGGTACATTACTGAAAAGAGAGTATTTGCACTTGAAATGTAAAAATCACAACAGACCCTTCTAACCATCCTCTGTCGTTTTCTGTTTTCCTCAAGGTCAATGGATGCACAATATAATATGAAGTAATGTATGAGACAACCCCCCACATAGATCTGTTTTATATGGAGCCCTCCCTGAGCCTAACAACACGATACAAATAGTATGAATATACAGTAAAAATCCTATTTAAATTGTCACGTTGCACTCTATGTCACGTTGTATTCTATTCTTATTCCAAAAGCATTGCTTACTTTACCCATCAGAGACATGTCTAATAGTCTCTTATCTGTACCTTGCTATTTATCACATGTGGTTTGCTGAAGTTCAAGGAGGCCTTGCTGCTGTTTAAACACTGTAGCTTATGCATTCATCAGATTTAATTTTAAAGTACATGCAAGTTATCAATAGTTTCTAAATTAAACATCTTCAATAGACTTTAGTTACAAAACAGCAATGTCCAGGAATTACATCCCTTACTCTGAATCTGTATCATAGTATATTTCTGTGGATTAGTTTATGGTTAAAGCTACAGATACAGTTTCATAAATGGAATGAAACTCTTTGACCAGAATGAAAAACTACAAAATGCAATAAGGCTTTTTTAAACAAGAGTGCTTGCTACTTCTGTGTAAATGCTCCATCAATTCAACATGGTACAGAGAGCTCTAGGAGTTATATAAATAGATTAATAAGTACATTGATTACTATAAAAGGGAATAATAAAAACAGATTAAACAAGGTTTAAAGAAAGCAATTCAACATACTATGGATTTGGTTAAGGTGACTAACTTTTTTATTGTACCTGTAATGTAGTTACGTTGGAAAATATAATCCACATACTGTTCATATAACTATCTATCTATTAGGCCACTGTTACTTAAATTTAAATGGATATTTGGTTTTGATGTTGAAAGTTGTACTTCCTCAGAAATGAAAGGATGTGTATAGTAACCATGTTGAGCAAGTTTAGTCGAGTTCAGAGGGTCTCACCTGTCATTGGTGCTGATGTTGATGATTTTCTTCAGACCCTCATTGTTCAGAATGGCACGGGCATTCTGGGAGTCACTCTGCACCAAGTTGTTGAGAATGGAGCACACAGAAACAATCATCTCTGCAGGCACTTGGGGATCTCTGGCAGCATTTGGGAGGACTGAAACCAGATCAGGCAGTACTTGGTTGGCTTAAAAAAAAAAAAAAAAAAAAAAAAAAGGTTCAAAATAAAGGATTGATGTTCAGTGTTTAACCCAAAGCCATTGAATGCATTCCCAACTGCAGGAGAAAAACATTTTTCTAAACAGTGATTGTGTAGGATTGGCATGCAACTGACCCCTGAGCCTAGATATCTCCTGTACTATTTCGGTCTACTGAACCAGAAGAAGATGACAACAGGTTGTCTCATACATAGTATATCACAATGTTGGTCAGGAGAAACTACAGAGCACTAGGTTAATACCATATCAGTAAGGCTGCAATATGTTAGTTACATTTCTGTAATTGTTTTGTATATAAAAGCTTTGGTGCTTAGTACTAAATATCAGTCATATACCATTATACATAGCTGATCTCAATGCACAGCCTCTGATCTGGTGTACTTTAGATCAATTAACAACTTCCTTTAGAGAACTGCATGTTGAATAAATAAAGCTAGAACCAGGCAGTAAGAGAACAAATAATGAAGTCCATACAATGCTTAGTTTTACAGTACACTATACTAAGCCAGCATGCTCTCATTATGTTCTCTACAATAGCAATTACACCGCTGCAGGGGGCAGACAACTCTTTCAGTTGGCCAGCTGTAGCTTTTAGGGGTACAATAAAACAGAGAGAAAATGTGTTTACGGGCAATGAAGTCACAATGACTTCTATGCATCTTCTATTCTGATATATATTTTATTTTTTTTAAATCTACTTAACAAGCATGACTCTTCTAACCTTATCCTTAACTTTAACAACCATGACACTTCTAACCCTATCCCTAACAAAATGACACTTCTAACTCTAACCCTTAACAAGCATGACACTTCTAACCCTAACACTTACAAGCATGACACTTCTAACCCTAACTCTAACCCTTAACAAACATGACACTTCTAACTTCATCCCTTACAAGCATGACACTTCTAACCCTAACTCTAACCCTTAACAAGCATGACACTTCTAACTCTATCCCTTACAAGCACGATACTTCTAACCCTAACTAACTCTTTACAAGCATGACACTTCTAACTCTATCCCTTACAAGCATGACACTTCTACCCCTAACTCTAACCCTTAACAAGCATGACACTTCTAACTCTATCCCTTACAAGCATGACACTTCTAACCCTAACTCTAACCCTTAAGAAGCATGACACTTCTAACTTCATCCCTTACAAGCATGACACTTCTAACCATATCCCTAACAAACATGACACTTCTAACTCTAACTCTAACCCTTAACAAGCATGACACTTCTAACCCTAACTCTAACCCTTAACAAGCATGACACTTCTAACCCTAACCCTTAACAAGCATTTCCATGATGTTTGCATCATTGTTCTTATTGCATGATAAACTCGGTTGTTTTTCTGATAAGATGCTCCGACTCATTTAGGAACGGCTCTTCTGTTCCAGTTGCCTGTTGCAGACACACATAACACAATTAACCTTAGTTAGATCAGTTAAAGAGTCTTTATTAGAAGTATGACTTTGCACCATAGTGAACAGGTATCAAGGATTAAGCTTTTTGTAAAGCTGGCAGAGTATGAATCATGTAAAATGTTACAAGATCAAAATCTATAAACTGTCAACATAAGAATCAAAAGTGAAAAAATGTAAAGAAGCAATGAAACCCATGACCATTTACACTGCAATAAACTAGCCTAGTAAATGATTAATCACATACATCAAAAGCAAGAAAAAACACACACTGATATACAAATTCTCCTGCATTCCCCATACCAACATTTGCTTTAACAATAGTTTGAATTAGATACAGTGGTTGTAAAGATAACACCATCTTTATAACCACTGTATCTAGGGGTTGTGGCAGTAAAGGATTCAATTTTTGCAATATATATCATCTGAACACGAGGTAACTAGCATTTCATGTTTTGTTCATAAAGTTGAAAGCATTGTAATAAGTTACCCATCTGCTTATGCAGCTCAGGATATCGTGACAGGTTCCTCAGCAGAGAACTAGCTGTCTTCTTCACTCCAGGTTCACTCAAATGAAGCATCCTTCTGATGTGCTGTAGACCATTTTCCCTTTGTATAATGGTCTGTGCAATCGAGCATGATATCTGCATAAAAGAAATGATACACCACAAATGGTATATTGCAGAAAATGAGGTAAGACTGGCATTTAAATTTGTCTTGATCAGCATTACTAGAACTTTTTGCTTGCATAACCTCTTCTGATTTAAAAAAATTTAGCATTAGCAAATACATTTTAAAAATATACAAAATGTTTTAGTCGATCAGAAAGTCAATGTGTGTATTCAGATTAAGGTAATCCAAAATCTTTTAATCTATGTGTGTTCAGATTGAGGTAATCCAAAGTGTTTTAATCTGTGTGCATTCAGATGTGGTTAATCCAAAGTGTTTTAATGTGTGTGTGTATCCAAATTGAGGTTATCCAAAGTGTTTTAATGTGTGTGTGTATTCCGAAGTGGTTAATCCAAACTGTTTTAATGTGTGTGTGTGTGTGTGTGTGTGTGTGTGTGTGTGTATTCAGATTGAGGTAGTCCATCCAAAGTGTTTTAATCTGTGTGCATTCAGATGTGGTTAATCCAAAGTGTTTCAATGCGTGAGTGTGTATTCAGATTGACGTAATCCAAAGTGTTTGGATCGACTGCTTCTTTACACACTGCAGATTCACCACGCAGCCACCTAGAGGCTACAGCGTAGGAGGACAATGCAGCTCCTGGGCAGCTAACAGGCAAGCCCACAGGCGCCCGGCCAGACTACAGGGGTCGCTGGTGCGCGGTGAGCCGAGGACACCCTGGCTTCCCATGTATTACACTAGGAAACAGTTCAGAAGCAACTTTTAAAATTTGAGTGTATGCTTGGAACTAATTTACTTACCACCCCATTTCCAGCAGTGAGATTCTGGAGAGCTCCCATTGAGGCCTCCTGGGTGTAACTTCTGGTGCTCTTAGCTATTAGAGAGAGGTACATTCTCACAATGATTGGGCTCCATAGCCACTCCACACCATGCGGGTTACTCTTTTCTTCTGGAAAAGGGACCATGTGGTCATCTTTCTAAATACAAAACAAAACCAAACAAAATCATTATCTGTGTTTAGGCTCTTAATCTGTAATTGGATATTATTTTAGATGTTTCATTTGATATCATTTGATAATCAGGTTTGAGTGAATTTAGAAAAGTCCTGTATTAACCAACCTGTTTGATCTTCCTGCTTTGAGTGGCAAAGCAGCCTGGTGTTTTGTCTTGTGGGGAGGCGTCCCGCCTTGAGCCAGCAAGATCCTTGAAGTATCTTCCAGGCAGCTCTGATTCCAGCTGGTAAGAAACGTTGTGAAGGATACAAACACAGTTCTCTGTAGCCTGAAAAAAGAATATTACATAAGAAGATGAGAATGAAACAGACAGCTACTGTTTATTCATTTCTTTTTGCATCCCTATCAAGAGGTCTGTGTTGTGCATGCACAGGTGTGTGCCAAGAACCTTAGGGTATGGCTTTATTTAATACAAACAAAAAAATAGTGTACAGTGTGTAGAATAGACATGTATTTTAATCCTTATAATGATGTCTGTAGCAATATCAAAAATTGCAAATCTATCTGCGATGCATTTGGTTTCACATTACTAAGGACACAAATAGCTATTTATTCTCAACCCACTATCCACTTGAAGCTGGTCTATATATTGTAAGTTAAATTAATACTGAAACCATGTACTACATTTCAGTAACCCTAAGCTGATTCACTGATGTAAATTAAACAACACTCTAGTCAAAAAATGATTTTTTTTTTTCAAATTTAGTAGTTGCCATTTTATTTTATTTTTTTTAATAATTTTTAGCCAACTCAGCCAACTTAGCTAAAAATGCTTTTAAATAAAACTGTAATATGTTACCTTATCATCTGCTTTATAGTCAGCAATGGTACCCCGAACATAATGCACAAGAGAATCAATCAAAGATTCACATTCCCTCATAGCTCTTCGTCCCTCTAAGCCAGCTGAACTCATGTTTCTGGAGGTGAAAAAAGTATAAGTTTCACCACATGGTAAAGTACAGCAGAGATATTCAATTTCAGCAAAACCATTTAAGAGTTACCATGTGCAAAATAGAATATAAAAATGTGACCATGCCATTTTAGGCACTTTAAGGTAACTAGGAGTGAGATCAAGCCAAAGTCTTAAACCACAATTGTGCAAAACGCTTGTTAATTCAAGGAGAAATTACCTATAGTTTCACCAAAATAAACCTATTTTTAAATAGTTACACATCAGAGCAAAAAGTTTTTAACTTAAAATAAATGCAGAGATACATAAACAAATAAATAAATACATAAATAATCTTGGTTCCAAGAACTGTGACTGGGGACTGAAATAAAAGCTGCTCATTAAATACTAAAGACATTCTTTCCATTTCACATGTTGTTTAGCAACCACACCTGCAGATAAAGCTTTGTGTGATAACTGGGCTTTCTGCCAAGTTGTCCTACAGATAAACAGTTCAGACAAGATCAACCAAAGCCACTTTTCTGTTGGATACAGGTCTGAAGGCAGAATACAAAATTGTTCATTGTTTTAACTGGCCTCAAGAAAGTTAACAAGACTCTTAAATCTTAAATGCTGAATAACCATAGCATAAAAAAACAAACAAAAAAACCCTATAACTCTAAATCTACAGTTTTTTACAGTATACTGCATTACACATAAAACTACGTTGTTTTTGGACAGTAATATAGTATTTTATTTGGAATATATGGTTATAATGTTGTATATGTTGTATAACAAAGTGGATATGTTGCCGGCAATATGCAATGACTCACCAGTATCAGTTTTTATTTTAAAACAATGCTCTTTTGAGATGTTATCTGAGTCGGCTTCCTGCATATGACTAAGCTGTTGTTTCATTAACAGAAAACACAGCTATAACCAAAGTAGGCATATTTTTATGATACAAAAACCTGTTTGTCAGATATATGTTGCCAATCAGTGAAATTAAGAGCATTAAAGCTGAGAAGTATTTTATTCAAGAAGTATGATGATGTGATTTGACTCCAAGCAAACTCATTATTCAGCCTAATAAACATCAGGCATCTAAAAAAGAGCTACGGCCTCTTGTGAGTTACTGCAGAACCAAACTTGCTACAATCAGCTGAATAAAGCTGAATGAAGTTCAGGGAGCTGTAATTTACAACACATCATTTAATTTTGGAGTTGTTCTTTAGTGGAATGCGACTAATTGAGTGATTTTAACAGCCACTGAAATGTTGCTATCTGAATTACAGGAACTTACCGCAGACTGCCGGTGGCGTTGTAGAAGAGATCTGGATCCGATAGCAGATCTCCCTTTGGATAGTCTCCATCTGACCAACCAGAGCAGGGAACAATGATAGTGTCTGTGACCGGCTGGAGAGCCTCCCTGATGAGTAAGTCTTTTAGACTGTCAATAGAGGACAGGTTCCAGAGCAAACCTGAGAAAATCCAAACATGCCAAATGAGTGACACACACTTAAAATGTCCAAGTACCTCAAACCCATGGGTTTACTAAAATATCTGTTAGGGTTATATATTAACAAAATAATTCTAATAAGCAATCTTTATTAGAAACGAGTCTAGTCCTTGCTCTTATTTGGTAATACAATTGCTGCTCGGAGGAGTTGGAAAGCTAGACACTTTTATTGCAGGCGTAGATCAACCTTGAGAGACCGACTGAAATCAAATCATGCATTTTGCCGTCATTTTCTCTTCAACACCTTACGAATTACACATATTTAGAATAAAATCTGGCTACAAAAAAGCGACCGAACACTTGAGTGAGCAGTTACTGATAAGTATCCAAACTACATTAGAACTGCTTGTGATGGACAATATATGCAGTAGTACTGAAACGATATGCTTTAACTTTGCAAGCAGCTTTTTTAAAATTAAATAGTATTTTAGACCTGCAAGACCAATTAAGAGAGGCTTATTTTTTGGTTGAAGAAAACTGAGGTTCACAACAGGCTAGTACTAATAGCACTGAAGAAAGGTCATGAAAAAGACAGACAATTGCAAGATCAAAAAACATGATTAGTATGCGATGGTGCAAATCTGCCACTGGGCAAAAGCCAAGTACGAGTTTCTGAGAGCATGAGAACCGGGGATATATGGCGGCAGCTGTCTTTACGTCCATTTGTCACACTTTTATTATACCAAGAGAACTACTTATCCAATTGTGATTGAGCACGGCAACGACATTTTTTGGCAATGGTTATTGACGGCAATAAAATTGGCCCTACAAAAGGGTCTGTTTGTCCATATACTGTTTTCATTTTTACATAATTTACATTTTTAATGACACAATAATAACAACCATGGCAGGGGATGCATGTTACTGACATACTTCAATGATACTCTCCTATTTTACACCCCAGACCACCTGGGAAATACCAACAGTAACGTAACAACTGAAATAAACACTTTTCTAAATAAAAGTCTAATCCAGTAAAACGGCAACTGAATTAAATAGTTTTGCTCACAATCTGGTAACCTTGATAATGGATGAGGTGGAAGGGGGGAGTCAGGGGCTTTTTGCTGAAGCTGCTATGTATAGTGTAGGACATTTCAGATAAACGTCATTATCAATCCTCTTTAACAAAGGATTACTCGGTTCAATAGTGCAGCGTTATCATTCCTGTGAGGAACAGTTCACTCCCACAGCTACATTCCTGTGTCAGTGGGAAAAGTTGCAGACCCCCTGGTTACTCCTGGGAACAAAGCTTTGTCTTTTAATGGCCCCAAAGGAATCCGAGGATATAAATGACATTGAGGCAAAGCCCTTTATCTACAATTCCTTTCTGTGTATAAACTGTTAGCAGTCTTTTGTGTATCACTGAGCTGTTGATGGTTAAAAGGTGAGAGGTTGGTTGGTGAATTAGAGGTTGAAATAGGGGTGTTTTGCACTTAGAATCCTGCAGCACTAAATATTAGTCCTAATTATCCGGATACACTTCAAAACACAGGTACATCAAACATTTGGAGTTACACTGTATTTACCATTTACAACTTTTTACTACATGCACCAAAAAAGGAACATAAACAATAAAACTAAATTGTAGTTTAACCTTCACCATCGTTAACATTAAATTATAGCAAGTTGCTTCAACTGGCTTTTAACAGCTTCAATTGTGTGTGTGTGTGTGTGTGTGTGTGTGTGTGTGTGTGTGTGTGTGTGTGTGTGGATCCCTGCTTGAATGAAATGCATTGGGGGTTAGCAGGGTGTGACTGTGTTTGCACAGATGTAGTTAGTTTATTCAATTAATTAGTATCACCTGCCTGTAAGTAGCAGGCAGGTACTTAAACAGGACAAAAGGTTAGTTCTATGCAGTATGTGAGAAGGCAAGAGGCTGTCATTGTGGAGAGACCTGTGTGGGTCCTAAGCAAAAGATAATGTGTAAGCCATTTTTGTGTGTGCTTCTAAAATATTATAAATATTGCATTTGACAGACTGCATAAATGTCAGTTTATCATCTGAGATGATTATTGGTTGTTAGTTGCGTTCGACATTAATTCTATCCTGTGGTTACTTAGTAAGGCCCAGCCATGCAGCATTTGACAGGCTGCACAAAACGTGGCAATAAGCGTCTTTGTGAGATTGATATTAAGAGAGGTAATTCCTCAAAAGAACCTATGGTGCAGGCGGGTGGTTTAAAAAAAAATAAACGCGATAATAAACAGGATATGATATTAAGCAAGGTGATATAAAATGGGTTCATCTGTATCAGTTTATTATGTCTACTACTTGGTGAATGGTCTTTATAATTTACTTTATAATATAAAGTCATCATATCAGAACACCACTCTCCTTTTTATAAAGGTCTCTAGTGACTACTTGAGATTTACTATCTAGAATACTTGGCAAATTGTCTTGTGACATTTTTTGGCAACTTTAGAATTTCTAAATAGCGACATCTAGCAACTCTGTGAGGTTTCTCTGGTGACTTCCTGCTTGGTGGAGTTGGCAACACTGCTCTGGTGTTATGAAAAGAGCTTCCTTTAGTAATCTATAAAGGTGATTTTAAGTGCCCTGCTTGTCTACAATATTTTTATTTTATGTACCATACATAAGTACATACTGTATATTCACTGGTCACTTACAAGGGCTTGAGTAGTGCAGTATAAGGGGGATTTAATTTGAGGAATGGGGTGCTTGTGTAACATGGAATTAGAGACACATAGCTGGACAGCTTGAGATGAGAAGAGCTGGACAAGTCATACGATGTAAAACGCTCTGAACTCTCGCGTCTCACCGGGTCAGGCAGCATCCTCTGGCTGCTGGGCGGCTATTGAGAATGAGAGACAGAACAAATAAGGACAAAGCTCTGTCCAGCTCGGAACCAGGTAGTGTCTCTCAGCTGCTGGACGAACAAGGAGAATGAGAAGACAAACATAAGACACTCTCGATGAGAGACATAAAAGATAAAGGGACAGATCCGTCACTACTCAGTGCAGCATCCACAGGCAGCGTGGCTGGCAACTGGGTGGCGTGGAGAGTTAGGATAAAGAGTCTTGGGTCCATGTTGGAGAGACGAAAATAGAGAACCCCCCCTTTGGCGAGACCCGGTTCAGCAGGTGGGGACTCAGCCAGCCAGAAGGGGCAGAAAGGTGCTTGGACCTGAAAAGAATTTAGGTAGATGGGATAGCAAGGTTGTGGCCGGGTGTCCCCTCTAGCCGGCGAGGAACCGCCAGGGACAGCATTGATATGGGCAGGAGGCGCCCCCCCAGAGCAGCATTAGAAATAAGAGGAAGTGGAGGAGGACAAAAACAAACAAAGGGCAGAAAAAGTGCTGCGTATATATATATATATATATATATATATATAAAAGAGAAAAGGAGAGATTGACAAGCTAAGCTACCACTCTGGTCACGCCTTTTTTACCTGACTAAATAGAGCAGTGCAAGCTATTGGCAGAGAGACTAGAACTAAAAAATGTATATATGTATAATTCAAGAATGACGTTGGGGAAAATAGAAGTATCATACATTTCTTACTATATATTAAAAATATGTTTGTTCCGTATGGGATATATAACAGTACTGAAATAGGTCAAATGAAGACGCAACAGAATGCATTGTACAGATGATGTTTACATTTAACAAAAACAATGCTATTTTGATTCATGTACCCTTGCATGCATAGACGTTCTCCTTTGGACACCCTCTGCTGCAGCAAACCACAACTCAACTCCCCCTATTTATTTGAACAATGTTGTGCAACACTCACAATGTATGATAAAGATTTCGCTAAGAAGATGCAACACATATTTGAATTTATATATTGCGGCTCTTTTCAGCAACATATTTTCTCTTGGTACATATATGACAAAATGTATACTTTGCGAACTGTCGCAACGTAAATGCAAATTGCGCTGCAATGTATGTTTGCGCTGCAACTGGCCCATCTTAGTACATCTACCCCTTAAAGCTTAACTGCTCACTTTATTTAATGTTGGATTTTTTTTTGCCAACTGACATTACAGAATACACATACACCAATAAGTTGGTGCTAATCAACGTCAATAAAGTCAAATATATTATCGTTCAATAAAACCCATAGTTTTCATTTCCACCCCCTAAACTCGATTTTTGCTCGATTTCGTTTGTGACACCTGTTGTTTGATCACATTACTCTAGATAAATTTAAAGAGAATCCGATTCCACAAGGTAAACAAACAGAAAGGGCATTGCAGTTAAGAAGGACCAGCTTTGCAGTGGAATGCAATACGCAGGAGGCTAGACTCACACACATAATCTACAAGAGAATAACTTGAAAATATTTTGACTAGTGCCTTCAGTGTAGTAGAGAACTAAATGTGGCACTAGCTGAAACTTTGTATACTTTAAATCTAGTATTTAATGAATCAGAAAACAGCAATGCCTTTTCTGCAATCAAATGAAACCCTTGTTTCTCAGGTCTGGTAAACTTACCAGTGAGCTGTTTTTTGGTCTCCACATCCCTGGTTTGTTTGAGGAGTCTCAGCACAACAGGAATGCCATTCTGATCCTTCACCTCCATCTTGTTGTCGCTGTCCTCAAAGACAACGTTGCGAAGAGCTCCGCTGGCTGCACGCTGAAGCTCGACGTTGTCACTCTCCAGAGCCTTGATCAGTTTGGGAATCCCATGCATGAAGTACACCTGTAAAAAGAAAGGCACTGACATGAACAGGAGGCTGGGCAGGAGCCAGTGACTACACACACTGTACGACAAAATAACCAGGCTCCTAGGTTACATCTGCAAGGCCCTTTATTTAGAGTAGAGGGTTTCTAAACTTACAATTGTATTACAGTGCTCCCCTTTTAAAATGTTGTAGTTGGGAGCCGTAGTTAAGAGCCTTATAACAAGACTACTAGTGTTAGTGTACTGGCCTTATTGAGCAAATGGGAGCCAGGACCATACTACCTTATAACCTGTTCCGCACTATAAAGGGCTGCCTTATAAAGATGGACCACTATATTAGGTTAATGAAATTATACCTAATCTTACCAATATTGGGGTTAAACGTTTTGAAGGAGGTTGGTTATCTTTCCTCTAATGACGAATATGAACACTTATCCTGTGCTGTGCATTTTATATCTATCTATCTCCATCAAAGTCCCTAAATTACTTAATTGAACCAAATTAACCATGTAAACCAGGTCTTTAGCAGTTCGTTTTTTAATGATGCCTAAAAAACCTGGAATGGAAGGGCCCTTGGGGATCAGAGTTGTGCTCTTTCGGTCGATGGGACAGAAACTTGAAGGTAGAAACAGTTCAAATGATTGCTCTCTGCAGTTTTTTGACAGTTTCTTACACAGTTAGAGTTAATTTATTCAGAGATGGAAATCTGCCTTTCAAAATAGAACTTGAACAGTTTAAAGTGAAACATAGTCAAGGCAATTTAAAGTCAAAGGGCATCAGCTACAGGAAATAGAGAAACAATATAATTGTTTGGCTTACCATTCTCTTCGAGTCTACATTTACAAAGCACTGATGTTGAATGAAGGTTGCAGCAGTGACCTGCCATTCGGAGTTGCTGGTAGTCAGGTAGAAAATGGCCCTGTCTAGAGTCATCTCAATTGCCTCCCCCTTAGCTGCTCTGTGAGAGAAAGAACACAAAAAAATTAAAACGTAGCTATGTCATGCCTTTGTGTGGAGTTCTGTGCAATACATCACTATGAGGCAGGATTTGTGTTGTTGCAGGTTGATGCAACACAGAATCTGGAATTTGACTAATTTTTTTTTTCCCTGTATTGTTTTACCGTATCATTTCATGAATGTCTAAAATCTAAATGCATTAGGCACACCAGAGTGTAACCATTAACCTGTCCCTATGTAAACACCCTTAGTGATTTATCTAGTAATGATTTAACTATTTTTTAATACTTTATACATGCATAACAAATAACAAAGGCAAACAAACCAAAAAATACAAACAAAAAGTAAACCTACTCAGTTTGTGTTCCAGAAAAGCTTGCTTGCGTCTGGCGTTCAGCAGCTCCTCCATTTGACAAAACAGCTACCGCCATACCCCCCTTCGACTGTATTATGTTGCCATCTATTTGCATGCTGCACACAGAAGGAGGCTGGGAGGCACGTGCCGTGTTCCCTTGAAACATTTGTTCTCCCTGGACGACGTTGTGGTGCCAGCTGTACTTCCGAGATTCTCTACCCATGCTTAAATTGCGGTTCTGCATCTGAACTTGAGTCTGCCCCATGGCGCCTCCTGACCTGCCTGCATCCAGGATGTTGCTCAAGCTTCGGCTTGTTCCAGGCCGCTGGAACTGTATGGTGTTGGGGCTGGAGTGAAGGTTATCCAAAAAGACAGCATCATCTGATCGGCCTTGGTTCCATACCTGCTGACGCCTGTTGCTGTAGTAACGGCCCCGTCCAGATGTGTTATACATATTGGAATTTAAGATTTCCGAATGGGCATATCTATTAGGCATACCAGTGTAGTTTGTGCTCTCCATACGGAATCCCTGGTTAATGGGAGCTTGGGCTGCAGGCAGGGTGTGAAGCCCCTTGTGAAACACTTCATAATTGTAGCTTGTTTGGGCTCGGGAACGGGGCATCTCCGGGCTCGACACTGGTGAAACCTCGAGCCGCATTGACGGGCCCTTCATATTCTCACTCCTCACATATGTTCCAGAGAAAGAACTCCTTGGGATGCCATACCCATTCTCATTGCTCAAAGTATTATAAAACTGTAAAAAATATATTTAGAAAAAAAAGCAAGATTACAATAGGATAGAGATGAACTCTTTAGAATCTAAGCTCAACTGAATGCATAGTTGTATTTGACAGTAGTATACATTGCTTCCAAAAGCAATTTATATGAAGCTGCTTATATAATTAAATTTGACAGTTCCTGAATCTGACTGCTATGGCAACCTTAGCTACCTTACCAGACATCATTTCTTAAATTATAAAAGAGTCTGGGGAAATTGAATCAAATCAATGTAACAACTGAGTGAAATGTGTTGCACTTTGCCAAATACAGTGCCTGTGTTAGTAATTTTAAAAGACACAAAATGATTTGCACCAAAGGACAGGGGGGTAGTTTCGAGTCCGGTTCTAAATTAGATCGCATCAGGTGTGCGGTTTGTCAGAATTGTGGATACTGTAATAACGAACTACATCTTTTGTGCATCCTCCAATATCCCAAAATGCTTTCCGATATGTTTTTGAGCATTGACATTACAAATACAGTACTCAGAATAGACATCTGAAAGAGCTGACTATCAATAAGTTGTAAAATGATGTACTGTGGAGTGATGTGCCCATATTTATGCATGTTGATGGAGCCTATGCAAAGCTTGCCTATGGCGAGACCATTGCTGCCTTCTCCTTTGCTGATACCTTGTTTTCAATAACAATCCCATAATGTTCATGCTAAGTACTATGTCTTCCGTGGGCACGGGCTCCATATTTGCAAGGTTGTAAACAAACAGTGCATGCTGGGATACTGTCGTATTAAGTTCCACAGCCCATTGCGCTGCTAGGAACTGGAACCAAACTATTTTAATACTTTAGTGTGGACGCTTTGAGCTGGATTAATTAATTTGAGTACGGTTCTCGAGATCGGTTATGTAGTGTGGACAGGGCCTCTGTCCAAAGTACCCCAGTTATGGTTGTCCTTTTCAATATGAAGATGAACTCCAAAAAAATTGTCATAATACTAGAACTTCACATGGGGTGTTTTTTTTTTTTTTTTTGTTTTTTTTTTTTTTTTTTTTAAAACCATACAGTATACAGAGGGCTCATTCAAGTCATTTTATTGTATTTTTTTTTTTTTTTTTTTTTATAGGTAATTGTGGAATTGTGACTGACTTCTCAAATATTAACATTTTACAAAGGTAAGCAACTTGCTTGCAAATTTCATTAAAAAAAAGTAACAGATGATACGCAAACTAGACAATCTGACTACAGAAGAAACCGAGCCTTTTACACTCAGATAGTGGTGGAAGTCTGAACCTTATTACTAAAATTGTTCTAAAGCACGGTAATGATTAATGTTTAAAAATAAGTCATGGAGTACACAGTTCTTGATCACCCACTGCACAGGCAGCCAAGCTGTTCCACATCAACGTTCCAATCAAACATTCTATTCACCCCTCGGATTTTTTTATTTATTTATTTTTTTAAATTGGGCCAGCAAAAGCACCCCCATTTTTACAGTGCAACATTTTTACAGTACATGTCTAGATAAAACTCTGAAGGAGGCAGAAAGTGGATTCTGAGTGTTCACATTCTATTCTGACATATTCAAAATGATCTTCATGCCATTCTGAAGAGGGGATTATAAAAAGCCTATTATAAACCTTACAAGCTTGACTTTTAACATTAACAGACCATAAGGGTTGCATAATAAATGCATTATTTATAAAAGAGCAACCAGCTATATTTTGAGATCAAAAACAAATGTAAAAGTATCATAACCTGCATATTACACAAGTTAAAAATGTACTGGATTACCAAAGTGGTTAATTACTTAGTACCATTTGTTTTTTTTAAACTGCACAAAATCAACTAACTGCAAAACCTATTTTGTATGAAAGTTATTATAAATAAAAGTATAATGTTTGTCATCATTTTATGGCAGAGCCTTGACACTATTTGTAAATTAATTCATTAAACCTTATTCTTTTCCTTCCTGACTGAGTGCACTGCCATGCACGCTAGGTAATAGTTATTGTAGATCTTTGACTACAAGGAAGCTCAGTTTATAAATGCTGTTTTGTCTGCAGAATCTAATAAAATATATAAAATACTTATCATCCTATTCTCACAATGTCATGTGTACTAGATTTGCATATGCAAATATACTTTAGGATTAGGGTTACATTAACAGGACAGGAATCCTTCTAATCATAATACAGATCCAGTATTTTTGTTGAAATGATGTGATTGTCATTCACGTAATTCACAATTATGTTTTCAAAACAAGCTGATTTATATTTATGTAGTATAAATTGGGTATATGTTATTATTTAATATCTGCTGAAAACGTATTTTATCACTAAATTTATGCATCAAAACATGGACTAAGGGGCCCTTTTAACTAGGAACACGCTTTAACAAAATATAAATTCATGTAGAAAACAATGTGGATTTGTATTTTTGATACTGTATCATCTTAATCCAAATCAAATCAGTAGTAGGTCAATTTGGCATTCGGCTAGAATGCAAGTTCTTCCCTCACCTTGCTTGCACTGTAGGGTTCCTGATGTGCTGTGCTCATACAGTCATATCTGTAAACTTGTTCTGGGATGCTGCTGGACCGGTGCAAACTACCTGGAAAAACACACATTATCACATATATATGGTATATGAAAATAAAACAAAAGACAAGAACAAACAGTCTGCAGAACTGCTTGAATTAAAGTGTTTTTGAGATTGCTCATTGCCTTTGTCTCGTGTGGGTAGTTTCTACTGATTAGAGTTGGTTTCGACCCCTCTGTTTGAGATTGGCGATCAGCTTATTTTCTCTTTCATTGCCTCATGTAGTTTAATTACCATTGCTAGAGCTATTGTGGTGCTGTAGGATGGCAGATTGACTCGGCCTCAGCTACCTTCCAGCTCGAGCCTGCACGCCCCTCCTGAAGCAGCTGTAAAACTGTGATTGTAAAAGTGGTTGAAAAAACACTGAAAGGGCAAGAAGATTTAATTACAAAACTTGGCCCACACTTGAGGATTGGTGTATGGTACTATGGGGGGATAAGCAGATTCAAAAGTACCATTTAGCATCAGTATGTCAGTTATATAAGTATAACACTGCTATACTTCTGCTGTTAGAGTTAATGCATTATAGTTTTAACTCCTGGCAGCATGTATTTTGTCACACTATTGTAGTTCAACTTTCAATAAGTTTGGTTGTTGTGTTTTTCATTAATTCTGTCACCTGCACCTTCTTTCTTGGGTTTGTCTAAGGGGGGAGGGCAACTATTTTGCTGCCCTGACCGTGGCTTCCCTTTTGTCTGCAAGATATATAATGGTATGTTATATTATGACATGTTAATGTATTATTGTCTAATCAACTGTATGCTTAATACATATTATGATGATCTACAACAAGTTAAATATTAATCTAAATGAGTTTTCCTGATATTGTTCCATCTTATCACAGACAAATGTCTGGTTGTTAAGAGTTTTGTACATTTTATATTAGCACAATAATTGTATTGGTTTCTTTTAATATCAGTGGAACAACACATTATTAAACGGAGTTATAGAACAAATAAAATTTTAATTTGGCCCCTCCATTTTTAATTGGCTACCAAATTTTGAAGGACGGAGACAAACGCCCCTGAGGATTTTGGCCAACCTTGAGCCCTTTTATGTATTTTTAACTTTAGTGAAATAAAATCAATCTCTCTCTTTCTCTATCTGTCTCTCTCTCTCTCATCAGGCTTTATGCAGTGGAATTCATTTAATTTCTGATACATAATAAAATGACAAAAAAAAAAAAAAGACAGCCAGAGACATGGATGATTTCAAAACAATCTAAATATTGTTACTGTTGTGAAAAATAATAATAATAATAATAATAATAATATAATAATAATAATAATAATAATAATAGTCTAGATAACAGTAACAGCTTTTTTAATAAAAAAAAAAAACTGTGAACAAATCCTCTCAACTTGACTTTTTTTTGATACATTAGAAATAATAAATTAGTATTATTTGTTTATTATAAAAGTAAAATAAGGTTTCATCTCAACCACACAGTCATTTCCTTGTGTTGAGGGGGTGAAGGGGTAATGGATTTGTGATAATTACCCTTGATTTCTCGTTATCCAATGGCCAAATAAAGATACAAAAATGTCCAGGTTTCGATTTATTAATTTGAGAATTTAAAGAAAACATGTCTATACAGCTGCAAGCGTGGATCTCTGGCTGGCGTAATAAAGACAAATTTAAAACAAGCTTTTGCATTAAGCCTTTTTTCTTAACTGACAGGATATCAATGTTTTACAAAAAACAATACAACAAATCTTGTCCGTCTCTGAACTTGCTCCATCCATTATGCACACTCTCAACCTATTACTGGTCTCAGACCTGGTTCCTGCTGCCCTCAATACTGACCGAGTAATGCCAGTGCTCAAAAACCCTCCCTTGACCTGGCTGGCTTATCCAACTTCCGTCCCATATCCAATTTTCTTTTTCTCTCCAAAACTCTTGAAAGGGCTGTAGCCAGCCAGCTGACAAAACATCTCACAGATAACAATCTGCTTGAACCTCTGCAGTCTGGCTTCTGGCCACATCACAGTACCGAAACTACTCAGCTCCGGATTGTAAATGATCTACTGCTCAATGCTGATGCTGCTGCTCCCTCTGTTCTTGTCCTCCTTGACCTAACTGTTGCTTTTGAAACCACAGGTCATACCATTCTTCTTGACCGCCTTCAGAAGTATGCTGGGATCTCTGGAACCAGTTTCTCTTGGCTGTCCTCTTACCTATCTGGATGCATGCAGTCTGTTTTCTATGATGGAAGCAGTGCTGACGCAAAACCAGTCATGTGCGCTATCTGTTATCGGGCCTTTTCTCTTCAACATCTACATGCTTCCCTTGGGTCACCTTTTTCACCAACACAGCCTCATGTTTCACTTCTATGCTGATTACGCAGTTCGGCTCCTCATGGTTCGGCTCCTCATGGTTCGGCTCCCTCATGGTTCGGCTCCCTCATGGTTCGGCTCCCTCATGGTTCGGCTCCCTCATGGTTCGGCTCCCTCATGGTTCGGCTCCCTCAAGGTTCGGCTTTCAGCTTGCATCCAAGACACTGAGGCCTGGATGTCTGCCAATTTTCTTCAGTTCAACACCAACAAATCTGAACTTATAGTAGGATAGAAAACTCAACTCAAGAATCTCAATATTGCTGCCTTGAACCTCTGAAACTATCTACCTTCCCCCACTGTAAGAAGCCTTGGTGTACTTCTGGATAATAACCTCTCCTTAGATGCCCACATCTCCTCTGTAGTAAAATCCTTCTTCTACCACCTCCGAAATATCTCAAAAGGTCCGTCCCTACCTTTCCCTCCTGGATACAGAGATTCTTTGTCATGCAACTCTCCCTATGCTGGTCTTCCATCACACGCCACAAACAGACTGCAGCTGGTTCAAAATGGCCCTGCTAAGATCCTTACCAGATGTAAAAAAACATGATCACATCACCTCCGATCTTGACTAACTACACTGGCTACCTGTTAAGTTCAGGATTACTTTCAAAATGTTCTTCCTTCCCTACAAGGCCCTCCATCACACAAGTCCAGAGTATCTCTCCAACCCGCTGACCAGCTATGTCCCTGTACACAAGCTAAGGTCTTCTGACTCAGGCCTGCTGGTTATACCCAAGCAAAAGCAGACCACACTCAGAGCACTCTTTTAGGTTCATGGCCCTGACTCTCTGGAACTCTCTCCCAGCTTTAGTGCGTGCAGCTCCCACAATCGCTCACTTCAAATCAACTCTCAAGACCCACTTGTTCTCTCTTGCTTTTAATGCTCTCTAAGCCTGGTATCTGTTATTAGCTGTTGTCTATATTGCTTTTCAGGTTTTTTACTCCATCTTACCTGTATGATTCTGCTTGAAACACGCACCCACAATGTTTAGAATTCACATCCTAGCCTTTCATTTAATGTACTATGCCCTGTATTTCGCTGTATTTCATGTATTATGAAAGGTACTATATAAAATAAATATCAATATTGATTGCTTCAAACAAAGAGCAAGGCTGTGTCTTTATTTACCAAAATAAAGTAACTGCTAGAAGGGTTAAATAAACATCACATAAATCCAAGTTGACAAACATTTAGAACAGCTGAAAGAAGAGAAATTTGCAGACGGCTTTCCGAGGCCACATATTCAAAATAAACAATGTGTTGGCTAAGCAATGGCATGTTTACCAAGATCTGCTGCTATTTTGGGAAGCGCCAGACAAGGACACTATCTCCTGACCAGGAAATGATTTTAGCAGGCACAAGAAACCAGAAAAATAAAACGCAGTAATAAAACAATTCTGAAAACATTTCTGTAATCGTCGGTATTAAGTTTATCAAGGTTCATAGACATTCCATAAGTTTAAACACAGAGCTTCAACAAAAGCTACCCCTCAAAAAGGCAGACCACTATCACCTACAACACTATGTAACACAATTTTTGTTCCTGGGTAGTAAGTGTTATTTTCTAATTGCTTATGCCTCAAAAGTATAGCAAATGGCTATTATTCCCCACAAACTTTGCTTTTGTGACTAGGACAGTGATATTTTGAAATGTACCTATTTCCAATGAGAAAACAACATATGAATCCAAATTAACATGTATTTATACTAAAGTAAGACAAAAATGACTACAAAAGATTTAGAAGTGAGTAGTTTTTCGAGATTTACGATTATACTGTAAATCACTTTCATGAATCAGTCCCCAAATGTAGTCTATCATGTTCTCGTTATACTGTCCTTGGTAGCGGCGTTCAAAGTCCAGTATATCCTGGTGAAAGCGCTCGCCTTGCTCCTCCGAGTACACTCCCATGTTCTCCTTGAATTTATCAAGATGAGCATCAAGGATATGAACTTTGAGGGACATCCTACAGCCCATTGTGCCGTAGTTCTTCACCAGGGTCTCAACCAGCTCCACATAGTTTTCGGCCTTGCAATTGCCCAGGAAGCCCCGAACCACTGAGACAAAGCTGTTCCAAGCTGCTTTCTCCTTACTAGTGAGCTTCTTGGGGAATTCACTGCACTCCAGGATCTTCTTTATCTGTGGTCCGACGAAGACACCGGCTTTGACCTTTGCCTCAGACAGCTTAGGGAAGAAGTCTTGAAGGTACTTGAAGGCTGCCAACTCCTTATCTAGAGCTCTGACAAATTGTTTCATAAGGCCCAATTTGATGTGCAGTGGTGGCATCAGCACCTTCCAGGTCCACCAGTGGCTCCCACTTGACGTTGTTCCTCCCCACATAGAACTCGGTCCGCTGTGGCCAGTCCCGCCTGTGGTAGTGCGCCTTGGTCTTCCTGCTGTCCCAAAGGCAAAGATAGCAGGGAAACTTGGTAAAACCGCCTTGGAGACCCATCAGGAATGCCACCATTTTGAAGTCTCCTATGACCTCCCAGAAAAATGCAGATATGCATCCACTTAGGCAGCTGGAACTAAACTGAACTGGTGGGCTTAAGGCCCCTGTATTTATACTACTATTTATATTACTGGAAAGTTCTAGAAAGTTCTAGAAGTTACTCCAAGTTTACTCAGCACTGAATCTATCTGGAATGTTCTGGAAAATAGGTAAATTTCAAAATATCACTGTCTTGGTCACAAAAGCAAAGTTTGTGGGGAATAATAGCCATTTTCTATACTTTTGAGGCAAAAGCAATTAGGAAATAACACTTACTACCCACGAACAAAAAAAAAAAAAAAAAAAAAAAATTGTTACACAGTGTAATCAAAGAAAGATTACTCTACACAACACAACATATTATATATATATATATATATATATATATATATATATATATATATATATAACAATATATATCATTTTTTTTATATATATATTACTATAATAAATTTTATATATCATTTTTTTTAAACAAAAAAACAAACACACACTTGAAAACAAAGATTTTTTTTTTTTTTTTTTTTTTTATGAAAGAGCACCCCAGTGCTGTTAAAAAAAGTAAAAGCATACAATACATTTACTATAGCATTGTTTGAACCTTGCTAATTTAAAATAACTACATACTTGACATAGTTTATTCTATTCCCATGAAGAGTTTTGTATGTGTGCTATATCCCAGATGTAGTTCATATGTGAATCTATATCCTATCTACACATATTTTTCAATTCTGTACCACATTTGCAAGAATGCATCCTCTTTCCTTGAACTGTAATGTTCTCTGGTTAACTACACTTAAGGGGTGGGTACAAGTACAGTGCAAATCAAAAACATTATAGCATGCCCTGTAATTCCCATCAATACTGTTCCAGTCAATTTTTAGAGGGCAAAAAAAAAAAAAAAAAAAACACTAATAACTAAACGGTTATGTTAAGGTTGTATTTCTGCAGTTTGTGTTGAAAAACAGACTTCATAACTTATGAGTCACGCAGAGTTCTACCACTCAAATCTCACTTAAAACAAGGCCAAGGAATAGAATGAAAAGATAGACCTATAAAGCTGCTTCCATGATAAACAACAATGTGTCTTCTAAACATAGCACTGTGCCCTGAGGCTAAACTCAACTGACACTGATCCAGTCTTCAAAACCACCATTTCTATAACTATTCCCACATGTTTAGCAACTGTCTGAAACACTATCAATCAATCTGGGCAATTGCAAATGTGGCTGCTAGACCATTCACTAGAAAGAAACAAACAGCCATAGTTTTGTATATTTTCAATACGAATTAGTTTTTGCCTGGAAGCCTGCAAGTTTAAGAGTTAGTCATCAGGTCACATTGGTCTTATTAATGTCGTTTGTGGGTCAAAAACAATAATTTATACATTGCTTAATACAATTTCTATTGTGTAATTGCCAAAACATGTACATTATAGTTTGTCACTATGATAATGGTTTTAGATACTGTATATATGTTATGTTTCACTCCCAGTGCAATCCATTTCGCTATAGCTTCTTAGCAGATTATTTAAAACAAGATTTGAAGTGTCTGGCTTATATGCACAATTCTTAAACTATTGAATGCTTCTATAATTAAAGTAGCAAAGGAAGTGTGTGGCTGCACTGGAAACAGCCACCATGTGTACAAGGAGCACATGACACAAGGGTATGCCTGGTTTTCCTACACTATTGTGTCTCTATTTGCAGAAGTGTAAGGGTACCTGGATTGCTGTGTTGAAATCCATTTTAAAAAGCTACACAATACATAAGTGGACATGCACTAGGGATTCTGTGAAGTTTTGCATGTGTAATACAAAGACATTTAAGCAATCACAGCGCAGGAATAGCACAGGCAGTGATAATGTAGGTTCCTTGCTTATGATCATGCTTCAAGCCTGCACTGAAGGCACCAACTCCCAGGTGGCGAGAGGATAGTTCAGTGTTAAATAACAGTACCAATAGAATCCCTTAGAATTTTAGGATCATAATTTAGATATGTTATTTAACATCATGTAATCAAATAAACTACAAAATTATACTGCAAACGTCTACCTGAAGCCATAACAGTAGTACAGTACTTTAGGTTAGATTTTGAAATGTCACATTTTTCAATTTGTCAGTTTTTCTTTAAGTAGCCAATATAGAAACCAAAACCATAAAGACAACTGTATTTATATTGTCGGTTCAAGCAGGCAGGGGTTTCTTACAGGCGGAGGTGTGACACAAACCCGGTACCTCCTGCTTTGAAGCATAACACCGATACTCCTGTACAAGAGAGTCGGGCTCCCTTGCAGGACTGGTATCGGGCTAATGTCTTCATATCTGCGTCACCTACAAGACCTACCACCTACCCCCCGTGCAAGCTACACTTTCCCCTGCCAGCCTCAAGCTCGCCCTCGGACTTGCTCACCAGGCAACTGGCTTCCAAGTGCATTCCGGGGTACCTGAGTCCATAGCTAACATCAGCGTGGCTAACCGCGGTTCGCACAGGTAGGGGTTTCTCTCAGTTGTTATTACCATTACATTTCTATTAAACGGGCTCCATTTGAAAATAACAAAGCTAAGTACAAATGTCAGGACAAAAAATAACTTGATATTTGCGTGCCATTGTTGGAAAAACAGGAGATTAGCTCGAAAAACATTGTGGGGAAAGCAGTTAACATTTTAATCTACAAAATTAAAAAGGTTCCCCATTTGCTAGTAGTAGATAAAAATATTACTCCTGTAAGGCCACCTTTATTACACGTTTAATGTATTCTTTTGCACTCTAGTGAGTTATGACAGTTGACAAAAGGTGTGCAATTATTGTTGACAAGCCATGCAACTAGAGAGGTTCTTGCAATCAGCTGACGCTAAACAAAAAGAAATCATTTAACAACGACCTTACGCACCTGACACACAAACTCCAAAATATCTTCGACAATTACTATTACTTACTCGTTTATTTATATATTTACTTTTTACTTCGATATTTATTTTCAACTTTTGGCGGCGTTACCCATTCACAACCGGAAAAAAACTGCATGTAAATGTTTACATTACAAATACTTACCATTTGACATACCCCGTTTGCTTTTTCTAGCCAGTGTGAGCTGTACTTGTTGCTGCACTCTGAAACTTTTGTCGTGCATTTGCCTGTTGGATAGTTTTATATTTTTCTCAGGCGGCAAAGCCAAACTGGTGTCATCAGATACATAAAAACCGTCCGATGGTAGGACCGTCTTTATGAAACCATCCGAAATAGATTCTGTCGTTGCCATGTTTGTATTCAGTTGAAAGTCCGAACTTTACAGCGCAGGAACGAGCGAAAACTCTGTTTTTAAATCAAGTCCCTCGTACTTTCCAGTGGGCAACAACAGAAGTCCAAAAAATATTGTCCAGCGAATGATATTTAGCAGACCCTGCTTGGTCGTCGCTACTGTTAGGTCCTAGAGTTTTTTGCTGAGTGTCAATATTTCAGAAAATCGCTTCCCCACTAGTTCGTTAGCGCTGGGGATGAGGGGCTGGGTGTGGCCTAACAGGTTTAACCTCACCTTTACAATTCACGTCGCAAAGAGGAAGCGAGTTGAATTTAGATATGGAAGCTACAGTGACTGAAGAGGCGTTGGTGACGTGATTATATTTACTATTGTAGCAATTAGCCTACTATAGTTATTTCATGTATACTGCATACCATGTGTTTCTGCACAAGTAAGCCTGAGGTGATATACAGATAGATACGTAATAGAATACAATAATGTGGTATGTAATATTATTATTATTATTATTATTATTATTATTATTATTATTATTATTATTATTGTTGTTGTTGTTGTTGTTGTTGTTGTTGTTGTTGTTGTTGTAATTTGTATTCTTATTACAAATCACCAGTTCTGGTACCCTAATGATTTATCTGACATGATAATTTATATCCAAACGAGGCACGTTAAGTATTTAATAAAGTACATGCAGTTAATTGCTAGCCTTCTATAAATATGGACCCTGTCCTTATACAGTTTGATAATGAACGACTTGCAAAATAGGCATCAATATAGTTTGTTTTGAAATGTTATTTTGACAGTAAATGTAGTACATAATAAAATATACAATTTATTTATGTATGTATGTATGTATGTATGTATGTATGTATGTATGTAT
Organism: Polyodon spathula; assembly: GCF_017654505.1. NCBI lineage: Eukaryota > Metazoa > Chordata > Actinopteri > Acipenseriformes > Polyodontidae > Polyodon > Polyodon spathula. Next base: position 25,171,831 of record NC_054540.1, on the reverse strand, counting down.
GTATGTATGTATGTATGTATTATCAAGCTCTTAGAAGCAGTCAGTCGATGGCAATAATGATAATCAGTCTATATGGTAGGAGACACACTCTGATTTTTGGATGGAAAGTATTTTTTACTGTGTTTCTGTATTGTTGTTTTTTAAAAGTTTAAAATTATTATTATTATTATTATTATTATTATTATTATTATTATTATTATTATTATTATTATTATTATTATTATGTTTTTCACCACATTGAGTGATACAGTTTTGGTATAGTATATTAGTTATGTGTTCCGATTTCCAATTTAATTGTAACCCAGCTGACTGAGTTACGATAACCGAAATGCTGGGAATTTTGTAAATTTCAAGAGGTCCACACGTTGATGTCAGTAATGTGGTGGGTAGACGTATCCAAACCAAAAAAAAGTATTAAACAAACTAAATACGTTATCATCGACTGTAAGCAATTGTTCGATTTAAATGTAATTAATATATTTGAAACAAAAAGGCTATGGTACAGCTGATTGTAACTTAGCTGAAAATTGTATTACTATTTTAAAAAAATATATAAAAAACATAATAATGTGAGGTGAGAGTGTGTTTTAAAATATCTAAAATAAAAAGAAAATCATAAAAAAGCAGTCTTGATTTTATTTGAACTCTGTAGTTAATTCCGCAACATTGTTTCATTTTATAAACTGGTAGAATGAAGAACGTTTTACTTTGACTTTAAACAACACAACACAATATGCAACAGCACCTCGGCTCACCGTATTGTATTGTAGCATAGAGGCCTCTAGTGGCTAAACAGCGTAAACCGTTCCAGAAACTAGGTCTTGTGCATATCTGAACTTGGGTTTGTTGTACTATCACGCTTTTCTTTTTAACACTGCGAGAGCCAGTTTAAGTAACTCTACCACTTGGAGGGTTAAAGTCAGAGGTTAAGTGCAGTTGTATACATAGCAAAAGCTTGAGACCATAATTGATTGTTGTGGGATCATAAAATCTTAGCTGAACATATAGTATGGGATGATTATTTCCATTTATAGGGTATTCATCTACAGAATGAATATTGTTTTCAACTACTGTATTCATTATTTATACAGTACATTGGGTTTTACTATAAGCCAACACTTTAATAGTTGAAATATGTAGCTAGGCTTGAGGGGTCTTTGCACGTTTTCATGTCCTGCCCAAAACCAATCAGGTTTCAAATGAACCACATTCAGATTTGCATATACACACCCAAACATTGTACTTTTTTTTTTTTGGGGGGGGGGGGGGGGGGGCTTATTTGAAAGGATGTCAACTCCTACAATCAAGTGAAATCAATGGAATGTCGGGCCACTTTATTACTTAATATCAAACGGTTAGAATTGTGTCCAAGCAGGATTCCAATTGGAGCTGACATGTTATTAATAATTATTTCTGAAGGGCGTTTAGTTCATGAGGTGTCTAAACTGGTTTGGTTTTGACACTGTGAAATAAGTTCCTCAGGAAAGGATGATTGTAGCTGGCTAACACAGGTGTTAAATACATCGCTGGTCTGCTGAATGCTGTGGCTAAGTTAGGTAACAGCCTCTGCATTCCTGCCCCTGCTGTGCGTGCATTGAGCTGGTAATACCTCACGGTCTAGCAGCATCTCCTCTCTGCGGCCTCTTTGTAAATGTCTCCTTGTTCTTTTGTTTTATGATTACCAGTATCCTTTGTTATATAACTCTCCCACTTACTTATCCCAAGCTTTTCAATATTACTATGGTTTTCTACATTTGTTTTTGCAAGCAAAACAATACATAAAATAGACAAACTGTAGGAAACTCCATTGCTCTTATCCGTTAAGATCCACTTAACTGTGTATTTTATTACAACTCCTCCTTTAAATGACCTGGGACTCCAAATGTTTATGGGATCTCCATGCAGTTGGCAGGTAATGTTTGCCTCTTGTACTTGATTAATTTGAGAATGCATTTTGTGTGTGAGTGACTAGCAATGAGCCAGGTTGAATAATAAGTGGACATTTTCAAATTTGGAGAAAATTGGAAAATTAATATAAATAATTGTTTAAAAAAAAATGCAAAAAAAAAAAAAAAAAAGCATTTGCCTTCTGTTTGCCCTTGAAAATTGAACACAAATGTGACCTATTCCACTGTCTCATCATTTGTTGAATATCACGACTACAGTCACACAAAAAAGTATTGGCACCCTATGCTTACCATACCACCATTCAACGTAACAGATTAAGGGCAAAAAATTAGTAAACTTTAACTAATATTTAACAAAACAAAAATCAAAACACACAATTTCTAGCAATTTAACAAAATCATCTTGATTTAAAAAAAAAAAAAAAGTGTATTTAATTTAAAGTATTTGTTCAAGACTAAAGTCTTGGCACCCTTGCTTTAGTATTTCGTGTGCTCTCCTTTTGCTTTTATTACGACTTTCAAACTTCTATGGCAATACCAGAATGTTACATCTTGTTGGGGTAATCTGGGCCCATTTTGTCTTGCATATTTCCTTCAGTTCAGACAGACTGGATACACAATGCTTGGCTACGGCTTTTTAGAGATCAGCCCAAAACATTTCTATTGGATTGAGATCTGGTGATTGTAAAGACCATTCCAGAAGGGTTATCTTTGTTTTCTTCAAGAATTCCAGGATTGATCTCTGTCCTGTTGGAAGATAAACTATCTACCAATTAGCCTACCAACAGAGGGTATTATTGTACTTTGTAGAATGTTTTGATACATGGCTGCATTAATTCGATCTTCAATCACATGAATGTCTCCAGTCTCTGAACTGCTAACATTCTCCAAACATACTGTGGTCTATTTTTGGGGAAAAGTTCTGTTTTAGTCTCAATGGTGGAAAATGCTTCTGATTCCTGTTCATATTTCTTGGCAAATTAGACAGTTTGATTTATAAATTTTCCTTAAAAGTGGTTTGCAGTGAGTTCACCGTGCATACAACTCTTCTGTGTTCAGGATGCTTTGTACAGTTCTTTCATGCACTATTATGTCTGCTGCTTTTTAAATCTTTCTTTAAGCCCTTGTGCCTGCCCCTGTGTGTATTTTCTGTATATGTTGCGTGTGGTGTGTTAAATGTTGGTGTATAGGTATTGGTACACGGGATATAAACGGGTCTGTGTTTCACGTGTGTTTAAAAATGTATAATTGTATTTAGGCACGGGATTGTACATCACTTCACGTGCATTTAAAGTAGTTAATATTGAGCACGAGGTTGCACATAATTAATTCACGTGCTGGGATTCAAGTGAATAATTAATTGGTAATTGAATCCCAGAACAACAGTATATATAGATGCACGTTTTACTCACTAAGGGTTGTTGGGTGTTCGGTGAGTAGGGAACGGGAGAGAGAGAGGAGGAGAAACCAAGTTAGTTATATATCAATTGCTATTACGTGCTGGTAGGACCAGCACTGTACTTGTTTATTTAAACTCACCGTGTTTGTTAGTGGGTATCTGCTCACCGTTTAAGTGTTAGTCCGTTTTTGTTTGTCTTTTTGTTTTGGTGTAAAGTGCCGTGTCCTGTCTTATGTTTGTTTTAAACCTATTTTCAATAAACCAACGCAAGCAGGCGTCTTCATCATTTCACCTCATCTGTCCTGTCTCTGTGTATTCATTTCCTGGTTCTGACGTCTCCACTCGATTGTCTTTGTGACCCCTTGCCTGTTAATCTTAGATTTTTTTTTTTTTTTTTTTAGCTGTTTTTATATAGTTTATATATATATATATATATATATATATATATATATATATATATATATATATATATATATATAACTATGACGGTAACCCATTGGCCATTAATAACCGATCAAGGGGTCTGTATTGGTGCTCGTAATAAACTTTCAATTCATTAAGGACCGCCCCAGTGATTTACTTGACAAAATAATCTCTCTCTCTGTGTTGTGCTCTAAATAAACAGCATTATCTTTGGGGCAATTACGTTTGCAATGTATGTAGTATACTTACTCTAAGCAGATTATGTTCTTTAAACCTAATTCTTCAAAAGCACTTGACTCTTTCAAAGTGATATTAGCTGTGCCTAGGTTAATCTTGAGGCTGATATATAAAGTGTGATTCAATGAGTCTCAGCTACAGAGCATCTCCCTTGGTGAGAATTCCATGTGTGGTTGAAGCAGGGTGGAAAATGGGTCAAGCAGCGACGCTACCACAGAGAAACGGCACCTATGTCATTGAGCTTCATGAATGGTATAGGTAATCTTATACTTTTATTAACATTGTGTTTTTCTGTTGGCATAACATTTATATTTTACTGTTTAGATGGAAAAGTCTTTGGAGTCAGATCCTGAATAGGGGTTAGCAGTTGGTATGGAAGGATAATAAATTCTGCTGTATTGGAAAGCCTGTAGCACAGGCCAATATCTCCCAGGCTGTACTGGATATTGAAGCTGCTAGCAGGATGTCCAGTTTCCAACGTGCATGTGACTGCTGCTTGTTTTAGATGCTTAGGGGTAGAAGGAACCCTGGATAAAAAAATAAGTAAATACTGGTGGTCTCTGCTTAATTCTGAGTAGATATTGGTCCACATCACAAAACCACTATTACAACAGTCAATAAAATATATAGTTATTATATATTTAGTAAGTATCGCAGAAACTGAGTGAAAGCAAAAAAAAAAAAAAAAATTTAAAAAAAAGCATGTTTTGCTTAAAATAATATAAGAACATATGAGAAAAGGCCATTTGGTCCATCTATGATCAGAAAAGCAGAAATAAGAAAATAAAATTATACTTCACAGACAGATATACAATTAAGTGTTAGAAAAATGTAGATGATATAAAGTTACCTTTTAAGTTAAATTATGCATGTATTAAAAAAAAAAAAAAAAGCTGACAGAGGCCAATATGGGTTCAGTTCCTTCATCTAGGTGAAAGCTGTTCAAATATCCACACTGCACTAACCAGAATCATAAATAACGATGGCTGTAGCAGCTGTCTAATTAGCAGTTCAGGACAAGGAACTAACCTTACTTGTTAGCGACATTTCTGTGCTATACACACCACACAAACAAACCAAAAGATTCCAGTATATATTTTTCATGTTAAGATAAAAAAGAAGAAAAATATAAAATACTGAAGCAATGGGCATGCGATGTCCACGGATTTGCTTATGATTTAGGTCAGTGCTTACCTCACTGAAAAGATCTATAATGTGATGAATAAATACAGTAGAACCTGTACTAACCTTATTGTTTTGTTCAAGGAATTTTACATAAAAAACCTAAAAAAACAACAAGACAGATTCCTATCTTGAAAGTCAGTTGCTCGTATTAGTATTTTAATATTATGATAATTTGTATGATTTATAGTACTGGCACAATTAAATCTGAGATTACAAAACCCATTCTAATATAAATAGACTACACAATTTGTAATAAACTTGAGATAAATGTGAGTAATATTTCTTGTAAAGCTGCAGCCCATGGGAGTGTATATTTCAATCAGAAAAGCGAGGGAAAGCAGCCAACAGTTATCTTGACTCTATTCTCACTGTGACCCAAAAGTTGGGTTGAATTTAATTATTTGAAACTAAATGTAATGAAATAATCCACTACTCTCACTGCAATAGCATTAACTACTAAAAGGTCCTAGTCATAGACTTAAATGACAGTTGTTAGTAATTAATTTCCATCTGTAGTTGATGGGTGACTTCGTAACTACTGCCACTAAGTAAAATTAAGAAGAACATGTTAACTAACAATAGGTCAGGGCCAATGAAAAGCCTTTGTGATTAGTGAGTAGCATTGTCAGAACAATTCACATACACACTTGTCTGAGGTAATCCCAAACAAACCATCAGAAAACCATACAGAATGTCATAGAAATGTTAATGTGCTAACAACGGTCCTGCAAAACCCTTGTGTTAGACTAGACAGGCGTTCTGTATGTCTGAAGCAGTGTTGGGCCATGGAGATGATGGGCATTGTGTGCTACTGTCTGGGAGTATCGTCCTTTTAACCTGCTATTCAAGAGGAATGCTCTTCAACACTGGAGAGGTCTTTTACTGTGTAAAACAGGAAGTCGAATATGTAGATTCCTTCTTTGAATGAAGTCTGCTATTTTGATTATTTTAATGTTCCAGTCATTGTCGATTAACAATAATTATTTTGCAGCTCTATGCAATGATAGAAATAGTAAAACTCGTGAATTATTGATTTTCCTTTTGTAATTATGAGTAAATCACCTTCGCTGGACAAAAAAATATTTGCTGTTGACAGGACCTTTTTTATGCAGGGCCCTAGAGACTTATAAAGAAATATTATTGGTAGCTTAATGTTTCCTATATTTTTCTTTACTTATTCTCTAACTGAACCGTTAAAAAATATCACTTTTTCTATAAGGCGGTACAGACCGCAGTTAGAAAATAACCCCCCTTACCGGATCACTATAAAGCTCAAGTTTACAAAACTCCTAGGTCTTTTTCATAGATTCCTTCTCCAATTTCAATATCTCCCATATGATATTTATAATGTACATTTTTATTTCCTGCGTGCAGTACCTTACACTTTTCTCTATTAAATGTCATTTTCCATGTGTCTGCCCAGTTCTGAATCTTGTCTAGATCATTTTGAATGACCTTTGCTGCTGCAACAGTGTTTGCCACTCCTCCTACTTTTGTGTCGTCTGCAAATTTAACAAGTTTGCTTACTATACCAGAATCTAAATCATTAATGTAGATTAGGAATAGCAGAGGACCTAATACTGATCCCTGTGGTACAACGCTGGTTACCACACTCCATTCTGAGGTTTTTCCTCTAATCAGTACTTTCTGTTTTCTACATGTTAACCACTCCCTAATCCATGTACATGTGTTTCCTTGAATCCCAACTGCGTTCAGTTTGAGAATTAATCTTTTGTGCGGGACTTTGTCAAAAGCTTTCTGGAAATCTAAATAAACCATGTCATATGCTTTGCAATTATCCATTATGGATGTTGCATCCTCAAAAAAATCAAGCAAGTTAGTTAGACATGATCTCCCTTTCCTAAAACCATGTTGACTGTCTCCCAGGACCCTGTTACCATATAGGTAATTTTCCATTTTGGATCTTATTATAGTTTCCATAAGTTTGCATATAATAGAAATCAGTCCTATTTTTCATAATAGACTGGTAAAAAAAAAAAAAAAAAAAAAAAAAAAAAAAACACTTGGTGGAAGTAAGCTAACTTTTCCGCAGTTGTGGTAATAACTACATAACCAACTGTATGTTGAATATGCCACCAAAACACAAGTCGGGTTGTTCAAAGCAAAAAGAGCAGAAAAGACAGCTATAAATTTCCCAAAAAGCAGAAAATGGTTTAAAAGTGGGCCAACAACAGCAGATGAAAGTAAAGCGTGGAAGCGGAACTGCTAACCTTCTCCTTGCATGAAAAATTAACAACAGTTGAGCCAGAGGAAAGACGTGAATCAGAGACATTGGATTGCAAATGTACAACAACAGCACATACAAGGTACTGAATCATGTATTGTAAACCCGGTACCCAGTCAGGCACTTTTATTTGATTTTTATGATCCAGCTACTTGGTCTGACTTTTGTACCAAAGAGCTAAGAGTTTAAATCATGAAACACAAACCCGTTCAGCTAAATAAACTGATATTGAATTCCCCAAAAATCACACGTTTTGTACTCATTTTGGGAAAAATTTGATTTATTTTAGCTTGAGTTTTTTTTTGGGGGGTAGGGGTGTCTACTTTACACTCTTGCACAGTGACTCTTAACACTGGCTCTGCTTGCTATAGGCTTTTTCTAAAGACAAATTAAACGGTTATTAGATATTGCAAAAAAAAAAAAAAAAATGAAGGTGCATAGTGGTATGTATACAACAGACATTCATATAATACCACTCAGGAAGAAAGTTATTGGCTTTTTGACACATGTGTTTTTCATAATCTTTAATATTATATCCAACTTGGTACAGCCTGTGCTTCTTGAGAATAAATCTGTAGTTAGACCCATGTGGAGAACATTGCACAGAGGTTGTAATTGCGTTTAAGGTATAATTTTGAACACATGGCTTTTAACAAGATCTCTCATAGAGCTGCATTGTTCTATTGCTGGGGCGGAGCTAGTTTTTCATGCCAGGGTGGGCGAGTCTTACTCTAGGGGCCCATTGGTAAAATAGTTTTCTTATAATTTACTGGAGTCATGATCGTGTGTCGAAGCAGACGTTGCAGAAGTGCTGAATTGCATAGTGGAATGCTGATGTGCATAAAGTAGACTTTTAAGACTATAACAACGCTCAATTAAAAGTTGATAAATTTTTAGAAACTGTAGTGTCGGTACATAAAATAGTTGAAAACATAAAAGGAGATGCAAATATTTGGCATACAAATGCCCACTATTGAGGTACTAAGAATCCAGCAGATTGCTTAAGAATACCATACATGTAAACAGTGAAGAGTTTATTGAGGAAAAATACAATGGCATTGAAAAGAAATTGGTTTTGCTCACATTTCAGATAGACTTTAGACTCCTACCCCCCTGCCGGGACAAGTTAAAAAAACAGGTCCCCTAGAGGGCAAAGGTATTCAAACCTTATTTGACTTGATGTCAGACAGCCTGCAATGCTCATATTTTCATGAACATGAGAGGAGGAGGAACACATTCATGGCAATATTATATCACAAGGCTCCATTTAGTTAAAAATAAGATGTGATAATAAATATGATTGGCAAGCAAAAAATAAAATGTGAGATGTTAACCAAAAATGTACAAACATATTTTTAATTTTAGTTAAATAAAATAGAACAAAATAATACTACTACTAATAAAATGCTGTTATCGAACAACAACAATACTACAAATAACATTAATGTTAATTATATATCAGGGTTTATGTAGTGTTTTACTAATAGTCATTTTTGGTTTTGTTTTGAGGGATGGAATAGCTGCAGTTGAATTTATTTTATTTCTGTCGCTAAAATGACAATAAAAAAATGCGAAATGGATGATTTTAAAACGATCGAAATACTTTTGCTGTTAAACAACAACAACAACAACAACAATAATAATAATAATAATAATAATAATAATAATAATAATAATAATAATAATAATAATAATCTTCTTATAATAATAATATCTTCTTGATAGATAACAGTATTAATTCCTTTAAAAAAAAAACGCAGCCTGTGAAAAATCCTCCGAACTTGAACTCATTTTTTTTTTGCTGCTTTTTGACAAATCTTTAAAAAAAAAAATTTTTTTTAAAAAACCCTGGTGCAAATATTATTAATAATTCATAATTACATAAATAATAAAAAAAAAAAAAAAAAAAAAAATAATAATAATAATAATAATAATAATAATAATAATGTTTCTGTACAATAAAAGTAAACTACCGAGTCGTTTTGTTTCCTTGTTGAGGAGGTGAAGGGGTAACGGATTTGCGATAGCGTAGCGTGCACGGGGGCCGATATAGTCTGCTTGCAAAGAATCCGGCTCTTTTCTACAGCTGTAGCGGTGCTATGATTTAGTGCACGAAGTACCGCGTTCGCGCCTGCCTGCGGGAACCGAGATAGCTACAATGCATATATATCAAATTAAGCTTTTTTTTTTTTAACCAGTTGGTTAGTTTTGGCGTTTTCAAATCACTCCTATCTCACATTGCACACAGGCAGCGCTGCAGAAGACAGACTAACGAGATGAGTATCGCTGCAGAATTAAGGCTCACACAGTGTAGCGCTATGTGCGCAACTCGTTGTAGACGTCATCATTATATGCCACAGTCCGATCACATGATAAGGGTGATAAATTTAGGTACTAAAATGAAGTTTATTTTATGACAATAACCTAACCCTAAACCTAAGGTTTGTCGGGTATTATGGTTGATGAAGCACAACGTAATTTACCAGTTGCACAATGTGCTCTAACTGAGAGGGAGTTAGCTTAGGATGTTAGCTTATCTGTGGGTTGATCAGATGTGTCAGATTTTGGTTTGGTAACGAATGAGAGTTTTGAGCAATATTGAGAAGATATCCTATAATATGTGATACTATGGCCTAACAGAGTTGGTGAAAAACATTTAGCCTTAAAACTTTAAAATGAAAATGCTGTTTGTTGTTTCACTTTACAGAAAATTTATCAATGAGTGCCCTAGTGGACTGATTACTCTCCACGAATTTCAAAGACACTTCTGTGATGGTACAGTGGGCAACGAGTCTTCAGAATATGCCGAGCAGATATTCAGAACGCTGGACAATAATGGGGTAGGCAGCGGGTTTTGTAGTGGACGGAATTGTGGGCATTTTGCAGGAACTCCAACCTAATTTCATATGCATTACAAAATAAATAAATTAAACAAATAATTTGTGATAAGTTCCAATGTACTGTATCACACCTACTTCTCATGGCACCCTTATTTCATTCCTTATTCATATGATTGGCCACTTACTGGAAAGAACCTTACAACAGTTAACTACAATAATTTTGCAGTTAATTTTCCCTTTGCTTATATTATACATTTAAAGAGCATGCCCAGGGATTTTTTTTTAAAAAGCTGGCATATGTATCTGTGACTACATTTGTGCTTTATCGTTAATACTTTATGGTTTTGCTATGCTTTACTATGGTATACTTTAGCAAAGTTTTATAAGGGGTGTAAAATATTAAAAAGTTTATTGTGAGCCAGAAATTATTGTTTATTCCATTGCTATTTGCAATACCTTCAGAAATGCATTGTGCAATCTAAGCATTCTGAGTAATTAACTGTATCATTAATCTTTTCTTCAGAAATGACAGATACTCGGAGAAGCATGGAGGAACTGTTTATTTAAAATCCTCACAGTTGAACGCCTTTTTTTTTTCATACATGTTAATATTTGACCCCTTCAGGATGGGATTGTTGATTTCCGAGAGTATGTGACTGCTATAAGTATGCTAATTCAAGGCTCCCCTGAAGAGAAGCTGAGATGGTCCTTCAAGTTGTATGACAAGGATAGCGATGGTGCTATTACACGATCGGAAATGCTAGAAATTATGCAGGTATATTTTGCTTTATTACGTTCATCAACAAGCAAAAGAAGTGATCTTCATTAGTAAAAATAAAAAAGAGAAAATCCAAACAACACCATTCTGCTTATTTCACTGTTCTGCTCTAGTTTTCACAAAGCTTCCTACAATCATCTTTTACTTCTGCCTAAACCACAGATAATACTTTTACATTTAGCTACACTTTTAGGGTTTCCAAAAATCATGTCACTTTGTGTCATAATTTACTTTTTATTTTTAAGTTGAATTTGGCCCAGCATGTATGGAATTATTCCATCAATACATTTTATTTATAATTTAGTAAATAACTATGTACTATCTTTTTATTTCACAAACACATATTTTGTGTGTCTGTGTTTGTGGAATCCATTTTCATCCTAAAAAGTTCCAAAGCTGTTGAGAATGGTTAATGCAGATACTGTCAGTAGTGTAAAATATGAAATAATTGAAACCATGTGTAACATTTGTAAAAGATGGAAGAGTAAGGCAATTTTTGAATAAAAACAAGAACTAATAAAATTAGGTGTCATAATGTTTATCCCAGTAGGTGGCATCAGAAAGACTTGTTTCCATTAAATCTTTTGGGTAACAATGCAACTGAGGCTGTGTAAAGCCACCTGGTGGTCATAGAGAATTACCAGGCAAATTTTTAAAAATCTTTATATGCAGTTTTAAGTATAGTATTACACACCGTGTTAAAACTGTAAGAAATCCAGTAAACATTTGTGTATTTACACACAGCATACTGTTTACACACACTGTTTAGAGGCAGTACTGATTCTCGTGATGTTTTTCATGTGCTCTTCAGGCTGTATATAAAATGAGTCTGGCAGCTTCTCTAACAAAAACGAACCCTTTAACAGTGGAGGAATGCACAAACAAGATATTCAGCAGACTGGATAAAGACAGAAATGGTAAGAAGCTATATTTGGGAAGGTTGCTATAATGTAAGCTAGCTAGCTTTAAAAAAATCGCTATGCAGCAAATTCAATGGGTCCCTTTGTTTAATTTGCGCAGTGTTGTGTTATCGCCTTATAACATTAGCAGTTTGTTTTACATTTTACAAAAAATGGGTGCAAACTTAGCAAGGTGGTAAAGGCTTTATGAATATGATCTAATATGTCATAAACCTTCTGTAGTATTCTGTAATAATAGTAAACAGTAACACTGTATTATTTATAATTCTGTGGATCTTTCTTTTTTGTACAAGAAGGCAATGTACAGGTAATATATAAATGAAGCTTTGAGAAATGCAGTCATAAAAGTGGGTTTGAGAGTGTTTTTTCTCTTAGCTGATAAAAGCCTGAGGTGGGCTCTTGGTGGTTGGCATTGCTCCAAGGTGGCCCCAGCACTTCTCTGTAAACCAGGTCTGACATAATACAGATCTGAAATACAGTATATATTATTTCTGCCCTTCACAGTGCCTGATAAGTATAATACAGCCTCTCTGAGACCTGCACACACTCAGTGAATTGTAATTGCACCTTTGATGCCCAGTAGTACATGCATGGAAATTTAAAATGTTCTTCCCAAGGGCTAACAAGGGGCGATTCTTGGTGGGCAGAGTGGCCTGTTCTTGTTCCCAACATTTCCTTCTAATTTAAAGCCTAGATAAATTGTGATGAAGGCACAGAAAATGAAAGCTTGGCAAATCACTCTAAATGCGGTAGAATCAAGGTAAATACATGTTAAACTGCAAAACTTCCGTCCAGATTCAAGTTCCTTTGCCTAAAAACTGTTCTCCACTTTTCTCTTTCTGTAGCCGTTATCAGCCTCGAAGAGTTTATCGAAGGAGCTTTAGATAACGACTGGATACGTGAAATGCTTGAGTGTGACCCCAACACAGTCAAAGTGGAAATACCTCAGAAAACCTCTCCTGTCTAGCAAGCACATTACCTCTACGTGACTCGACACCATTAAGAAACCCAACCTGTAGGGAACTGTACAGCTCCTTAGCAACAGGCTATTTATTGCACAGTAGTTGCTGTGGTTTGAAAAATTTAAAGAGACACTGCTTATGTAACACTGTAAAAATAGCATTGGGAATTTTAAAATGACTTACTGTTTTTGTGAGAATTACACGTTGTAGTTTATATACTGGCTTGAACTGTGCCACTGTGAAATGTAACATGCCTTAGTTTCTGATTGGAGGAACTGCATGATGTCTTTTCATGATGTCTTATTAAAATGTTCAACAGTGCGTATTATGTGGAATTTTGTATTCTGTTAAATTAAATAAGCTTACTCATTCTGTTCATCTGTCTGTATTCTATATAAGACAATGCAATAAAAAATAGTTAAAATTTACCTTATTTTGTTATCTTCGTAATATCCTTCAAAACATAATCCCAGTTTTCAGAGATGGATTCAGCTCATTGGAATCTAGGTTCAAATGTAAACTTACAGGTAAACGTACTGTACAAAAAACATTAAAAAAATGTTGCTCTTTAAATCTTTAACACTGAATGCTCGTTTGGTATATTATGTGTGATATAGTACAATACTTTTCCATCTCCATAACCTCAAAAGCCAAAATAATGTTATATGCTAGATTCACAAAGCTACATTATTTTCTTTAAATTGTTATTTAGCATAATGTCCTGTGGCCAAAGTTTTAACTGATGCAAAAACTGAAGTGACTTTGCACATTGCTACACAGTAAGATGATGTCAGTTTTATGCTTTTTGGATTAACTGTAGTTCATAATGTGTGAAGCACAAATGCACAGTATGATACAAACTATTTAATGTACAGTACCAAAGTGATCATCATGTAAGTCTTATCCAGAAATATAGAAGACCTCTTCCCCAAATATACTGTATTAAAGGCATTAAGAAAAATGCTAGTTAGGTCTTGTTTTATTATGAACATTTTTATCCCTATAGTTTTTTTTTTTTTTTACATTAATAAACAATATACATATCCTTTCTGCGAACAACAGTCAACAAAATCCTGTTTGATGCTTGCTTAATGCACATACACATTGCAGCCAGATCAACAACAGTAAGCCATTTCTATTCAGAGCAGGATTATAGAGTGTATCACATTTCATATATGTGCAGAATCTTGAACTCTCTGGTTTATATCACCTTTTGTTTGTTGTCACAAGATTTAAATGGAAAGGGCATAGTCTATTAACAAATTATTGTCCATGTCAGTGCAGTGATCTATAATGCAATGGTATGAGCTATTAAGAGAATATCACTACAACAGTAACATTTTCATATTTTTACAAACCAATATGATGCCAGAACACACTGATTATTTATATAGGTACCATTTTTGCTACTGCATCAAGAATACTGTGCAATATTTGTTCAAACTCCATTGTGTTTGAAAAAAAGACTCTCCACAGCTTATGCTTTTATAATATGTACTGTACAATGTTTACATGATTGACACACAAGTGCTTTGTTACTGACACCAGTAGCTGAAAGCTGTTAAATGCAACACTGCTGCGATTGGTCCACTGCTTGGGAGCAAAGTAACCAGTTGTGCAAGTCTAGATCTTGATCTGAAGTGCAGGGTGTGTGAAATGAGCATAACAAGCTACTTCAAGTAATGTGACAAACCAAACAAGCAGCGCAAGCCTGTGCTAGCGAGGTGATGGATTTGTTTAGTTCCTTATTGCTGAGGTGATCAGCACTGCAAGATAGCAACACTCCGAGACAGGTACTGATCTGTGAGACGACTGAGAACGCTGCTTTAAAGGGGCTTGTTTTTGTCAGCGGTAACTTTTCTAGGAGTTTTAGCACCTGCTTATTCAGTATTAGGAATGGTTAAGAGGTAAATAAAAAATAGAGTCAAGTTAAGTCTCTGTAAGATGTTTTGAAAAAACTGAATAAGTATAGCCAGAGCATGGTAACAGTTTGACAGGTATGTATTTTGTATATTTAAGAAAAAATCCCTAATGAATTCTTAATCATTTACTATGGAAGTCTCATTTGTTCTGTGTTTGAATGTTCTGGGATTGTAATATCAGTTAACAGGGTCTTGCTTTGATTAGATATTACTAATATTGCTTGGAGGAGTTTAATACATCGACACATGAAACTTCAGCTCCCTGGCTATATTTTAAACCCCACAAAACCACCCTTGCTCCTGTTTCACTTAAATGTGTTTTCCTTTAAACAACAGCAACAAAAATCAATGATTGATTGAATGAATGGTTGATACCACTCTGTTACGGTGTATATGTGATTACATAGCAATTGCACTTTAAGTACACAACCACGTGTGTAAATACAGTTTCATTATCAAAGATCTAGCAATGCCAAAATATTTCTAATTCCACCTGTCTTGACTCAAACAGAAATAAAATAAACAGTTGAATACCCTCCCTTAGTACTGATATTCATAGCTAGTACTACAAGGAACCATATTAGCTTTCCTCCTAGGTCTATGAACAGTATATACAAATCCATCCATTCATCCAACTGACAATGGGGGAGTTTCCATGTGTTTTCTAATTTTACTCAAGACATTGTGCCCTAGCAAAATGAAAAATGGCCCTATAGATTTCAGATTTATTTTCGGCCACAGTTCTGATCCTCTCGTGCTGTTCTCCCAAACGTTCACGCACATCGCCACTTCACATGTAAATAACCACACATGGAAAGTCCCCCATTGACACTTTGTGCTTGCCTCAATAACTTACTGTGCTATACCGTTCTCCCTTCCAACAGATGGCACTTCAGGATACAGAATTGGTGGCTATGTACTCCACAGTTAACAAAAACAAGGAGATAGAAAAGGTATGATGTTGGAACAATCTGCCATTGTTATCAGCAAATGCCTGTAAATGCTATCGGAGAGGTAAAAGAGAAATAGTTTCATGAACACGTTCTAATTATATGTTACAGCCGTCAAATAAAGTCAACATAAAACATCTGAGTACTTTTATAGAATTATTAAAATGTGTGATAGCAATCAGCATGTAGTGCTTTCCTGTTCATTCATTTTGGTTGAAGTAGAGCCCCTCTGCCTGATAGGAATAGATAGTGAAATACCCCCTCTTGCTTGATATGTGACATACTGAGTGCTTGTTTATAATTTTCTTTGTTTGTTTTATATTTATATCATTTTTCACATTTAGGTTTTTTCTCTCTTTCTTATCTTTCCCTCTTCTTGGTTTATTTTGGGTTGATAATAGTGTCTGTACTGAACTCTCACTGCAAGTACCTGTTCCATTTAATCTCTAAAGCAGATCTGTATTTATTTGTACAGTTACTTTCTTAACAAAGTGTCATGACTGCAGCTCTGGAATGTCCGGCGCATCAACACTCCAATTAAAAGAACAAAGATAATGAATGTTCTTAAGAAATTAAAAGCCGATATCTCCTTGTTACAAGAGACTCATCTGACAGAGGCAGAACATCAGAAATTAAAGTATAAATGGATATTGCAAGTTTTTTCATCATCATACAACTCAAAATGCAGAGGGGTAGCTACGTGTACTACCCTCGTATAACAGCCGCCACAGTCATTTTTTAAGCGCCACAGTCATTTTGATCAATTTAAAAATAAATGCAGTGGCGCCAAATTGAAGTAATACGGTATATAATCTTTTATTTTTATTTCCCCCCCCCCCCCCCCCCCCCCCCCCCCCCCCCCCCCCCCCCCCCCCCCCCCCCCACCCTCCCCCAGCCCCCCCCCCCCCCCCCTGGTCAATTTCCACCACCCCCCCCCCCCCCCCCCCTACCCCCCACCCCCTAACTGGCACCCCCCCCCCCCACCCCCCCCCCCCCCCCCCCCCCAGTTCCCCCCCCCCCACCACCCTGTGTTGTGAAATGGTTTAAGTCCGACCTTAACTGGCACAGTTCTTGAATGTCTGTAGGCCTCACAGTCGAGGTGAGACTGGTTAACATTAAGTGAGACTGGCCAGTAACATTAAAGGAAAAATGTATTTAACCATGTTCAGATTGTAGCGAATTCATGTCTTGCTTTTCTGTTTCTGCAATTTTGTTTATATTTTCTTAGCTGTACCAGGTATGTGCTCCAGGTATTTTTTAAATTATTATTTTTTTAACATTGATATAGACTTGGTGTTCTATACATGAGATGACATCCGTACACAGGGCAAGAGGTACTGGAATGTTGGGAAATACTACACTGTGATTGGTTAATTTCTGATATGTGATTTACAATAGATTCAAAATAGAAAAGCCCTTTCATTTATTGTACACTAGAGGACATAATGTGTTCCTAGGAAGCCGCCTATGCAGGCTTTTGGTCAACTAACTGGCACCCCCCCCCCCCCCCCCCAGTTCCCCCCCCCCCCCCCCCCCCCCCCTGTAGGCCTCACAGTCCCCCCCCCCCCCCCTTTGTTCCCCCCCCCCCCCCCCCCCCTCGACCATCCCCCCCCACTCATACCCCCCCCACCACCCCACCCCCCCCCTTTGTTCTTGAAATGTTCAGAATCGAATGGCTCCATTCTTGACCGGTGAGACTGGTTAACATTAAGTGAGACTGGCCAGT
Organism: Polyodon spathula; assembly: GCF_017654505.1. Lineage (NCBI taxonomy): Eukaryota > Metazoa > Chordata > Actinopteri > Acipenseriformes > Polyodontidae > Polyodon > Polyodon spathula. Next base: position 25,154,337 of record NC_054540.1, on the reverse strand, counting down.
AACATTAAAGGAAAAATGTATTTAACCATGTTCAGATTGTAGCGAATTCATGTCTTGCTTTTCTGTTTCTGCAATTTTGTTTATATTTTCTTAGCTGTACCAGGTATGTGCTCCAGGTATTTTTTAAATTATTATTTTTTTAACATTGATATAGACTTGGTGTTCTATACATGAGATGACATCCGTACACAGGGCAAGAGGTACTGGAATGTTGGGAAATACTACACTGTGATTGGTTAATTTCTGATATGTGATTTACAATAGATTCAAAATAGAAAAGCCCTTTCATTTATTGTACACTAGAGGACATAATGTGTTCCTAGGAAGCCGCCTATGCAGGCTTTTGGTCAATCGGAACTTTCCTCTATTTATGATTAAATTGCATTGGATCAGACGGGTTTAACCTTGTCAGGCATTTCAGACACTCATTTTGTGGAATGTCAACTACTGTACAGATGGTCTTGCTTTAGCAATTTTCTGTGCCACTATGTACGATGACACTACAAGCTTTCTATCAGCGGAAATTGTAGATTTAATTACGATTTTAGTTATTAAAAATGAGTACACACACACACACACATATATATATATATATGGATATATATAGTATTATATAATATATATTAATATTAGATATATATATTATTCGTTCTTATATTCTATATATATACTCATTTTAATAACGGCTTTATGTTTTTTACTCACAACACCACCTCCTCGCTGTTCTTCAGCCCTTACGGTTGAACTTGTTGAAGGAAGTTCTGTATCATCATTCTGTGGGTTTTGTTGTTTTGATGTTGATGGTCAAATTAAGAATGTATCCATATCTGGTATTTATTGTGTGTGTTTCCATCAATTTGTCGTATACTTTGTAATCTGTCATGCTCCTGCTGAAATAGCACATTAACACATTCTGTGGTTTATTTTTGGAGGACCCCTGGATACCTCCTCAAGGCCCCATAGTGGGCTGTGGACTCCCGGCTGAGAACCCCTGGTATACAGGATCTTAGTACCTGCAGCAATGGACTTGCATGCATTGTAAAAAAAATCTAACATGCTCTTTGGCCAAATGTGGTCCAGTGAGAGATAAATTCAATAAGATTCATTTTCATCTAGAATAAAAATAAGGATACCATGTTTCAAGAAATCATTGCTTAAAACTTAATAACCACGATCTAACATCCAATTGCCTAAATAAAATATCTCATTCAGGGACCTGGAATGTTTCAAATGTGGCTTCTGTGGGCAAAGTGTTACAGAGGGGAGTGGTTACTGGTTACTCTCTGGGGTGCCTGATGTTCAGACATAATTCCAAATGCTCTACTGAGGCCACAAAAAGTTGGCTAGGATTTGATAACTGAAAGAGAATAAAATACAAAGTGAATATAAACAACATAAATGCCACAGTAGCCAAGATAACTCTTAACTATATCTATAGTCAGTGTCTCTTTAATTGTCATTTATTTAGGTCAGTCACACTGCTGCCTTTGAACATGTTGCATACTTGAACTTTTTTGATGACCAGTCCAAAGCTCTTGCCATTCCTCTTAGGATAAAATGTCCAGATGCTGGTTTTGAAGAGTTGTCACCATCTTCAAAGCAAAGTATGTATCTATCAATATCATTGTGTTAAATGCATGCCAAAAGCCACATTTCTAAAAAAAAAAAAATAATCTTTAGTAAAAACTTGAAACTATATTCTGTATTGAATACATTGTAGATAAATCTGCAGGTTAATATTATACTAAGCTTAATGGGTAAAGGTAACTTACATGCTGGTCTGAGCTATGGTGGAAATTCCTTGTGCCAAAAACTGCCAAGACAGGAATAAAAAATGGATTATCAAAAAAAAAAAAGTACATTTAGAATATACAGAGCATACAAGATTATTAGAAGATTATGCTCAATTTAATGCAAAAAATGTAAACTCTTTTTTTTTTAACCTCAATAGACTATTAGAAGATTTAGTGATTTCTCAATACTTCACAATTCATTCAAGCACAATTCAAAAAGCACAAGCCCCTAAGTTAAATCAGAACTGAACTTCACTCTGTGTGGTTTTCATTTCTAAAAATAAATTGTGCTAATAAAGATAATAATAAAGAGCTTTGAGAGTCCAGCACTTTGAGTCAAATGGAATTGGCTGGGGAATAAGCGAAAGCATGGCAATACATGTATGTAATGGTAGTTGCTGTGCTACCAATGTGTGCACCTTCCACCTCATGTGTTTCAGTCTCTGTGACAATGTAGTCCTCTGCCTGTATAATTTAAACCGGTTTCATATTTCACTCAATGGAGAGCTACTGAGCCACCAATTACTTTACTGTTGTTTCAGGCTTTGTTTAGGTTGCTAGTTTGTTATCACAAGACATAAAAACAACATACTTTTTACTTATCCTATCTTTTACTTTTGGAAATTCATAACTATCGGTGTATCATACAATATCATGTTTAGTACTCAAGTGAATAAGCTACAACTTGGGTATCACAATGATGACATTTGTTGGATGAACAATCATGCAGGTGTTTTAGCAAATTCAGCAGTGCATAAATCTTGTACCTTCAATGGGTTTCCAGGGATCTATCGTATGCATTGGTGTGTCTCTTGTAGGCAACTAAAATTAAGGGAAGCTGGCTATTTAAATTATCAGATTTTATAAGCATAGTTAATGTACAACTATAATGGAACCAGTGGGCTTTCACAGGTGGGATGGGAGTATTACATACATTTCCTATCCCTGGTTATATATCTGAACTAAGCTAAAACATGAAATTAGAATTAACATTTAAAATGTATATTAAAACCATTGATTAATGATTTACTGTACCTGCCTGCCAATATATATATATTATATATATATATATATATATATATCTATATAGATAGATAACTATATATATATATATATATATATACACATATACATTATGTAATACATATACACACAAGTATGCTTGGTGGTAATTTTGCTGTCTTTTCAGTCACCATTGACTATCTATCATAGGCTATCTATTCTGGGACACAAATATATTTAATAAGCAATTGAACAGGGAAAGAAAGAAAGCAAAGGCCATACTTCCAAATTAATAATATTATCAAACTAGCAAGAAACAACTTAGATGGTGTTGCAGTATTGTATGTGGCAGGTAATCCATTGTTTTGATTTTTTTCTTGGCAGTTTATAGAAAGAAAGTGCCTTGGTCCTCCGTGTGAATAACATGGAACTTCAAATAGAACATAAAAAACACAGTGAACACATGTACTGTACATTACTTTGTGAATTTTTAATGAGTATACAGTATACTTGCAGTGGTTCAAAGAGACTATGTATTTAGCATTATTTCATATTGGCATGTGTATTAAAATGCATCACAAACAACAGCAAACCTGATAAGTAAAAGTACACTTCCTAATAAGATGCAGTAAATATGTCAAGATTAACTTATTCTCTGGAAGTCTATATCTAAAGATTGGTAAAGACTGTAAATATTGTGACCAAAAGTGGCCATCATTGTATAGTAAAACTTTTTTTTCACCTGCCACTCTCTCAACCCTACCAGGCCGCCTGCCGTCCCCGCTTCCCCCAACACTCAAGTGAACCACAGTTTATCAATAGTAGTTACAGTATTTGAAATTTATATTAAAGATAAATACATAGACGATACATATTTTCACAACCAGTTTCATACACTAATACACACATGATTAAAATGCTGTCACTCCCCCACTCCCCCTTCTCGTATATTGAATGGTTTGGTCCAGAATCAGCTTGCTTCACTGTCCTATTGCAGCCGCTTAAGAGCGAATGAGACTGAGGTGTTGAAACAGAAGTGCATTCGTGCAAAAAATGTATAAGGCCACAGGTACCCTTTATTTGTTTGTTTATGGTTGAGTTTTATCTTTTAAATACACGTTTAGCTTATTTTATTTATATTGTTTCTTATATATGGGGCTAAAAATAAGAACTTTTATTATTCCAATTATTACATCTCCGCATTATTACAGGTTCCCTTCACCTCTCTTACACATTATTCACACCTGTTGTTCCAGACCAGAAGCACGCTATAGTCAGACTTTTTTCATTATTTCTCTCTCAAGGGTTTCTTAGGGTTATTGTATTCTTTGCTTATTTGCATGGGTTATACACAAATTACGGAGCTCTCCCGACCCCCAAGCACTACGCCCTGAGTTTCAAGTTCCATAACTTTGCGGTAAGGTTTGAAACTTGGTGTGCTGGGGTGTGCTTAACACACTTTAACGATCACACATTTTAAAACATGCTTTTAATGTGTAAAGAGGGTTGTTTGTGTAAGTGGTTTATTGTAGTTCTTGCCTTGGAATTTGGACTGAGCTTTTTGAAATATATTATTAGAATACAATACATGCGTGATAGGAAACTAACATTTTTGCTGGATGCTCCTGAGTCACTGGATGTTACAAACACTTTTGTGAATGTTTTTGTTTTTTTAAGCAGTCACTTAGACCAAACATGGATGTAAAGTACTGTGTCTAAAGGTCAGTTAATTAAGATAAAGAACAGATAAAGAAATGTGACTCCTAACGATGTGCATCTCTATAATCATCTTTCAAATATATGTACAAAAAAAAAAAAATAATAACAGTAATAATAACACAAATTCATTCACACTTTTTGATAACTAGCTCTCATCTGATTATGTCATCTGCCTCTCAGTTATGAAATCATGACTGTCTATTTAATTTTTTTTTTTTTTAAAGAACACGAACAGCCAAAAAGAATGAGCAAAGCAATTAAAAAATGTAGTGGGGAAATGAGAGAGGATATGCTCATCTAATTAAAAGCTATGGCACTGCACCAGCCAGTAAGTTAATAAAAACAAAACAAAGCAATTACACCTGTTTTTCAGTTTCATGAATTAAAGGAACAAAGGAACTAATATTTAATGCAAATATATGCATTCATTTTTTTTTCAATAAAAGATTATAAATAGACAGTGAAGTGCTCTCTTCTTTGTTTTATGCAACTCTCTAATCATTCTGCTGTTGATTAAGGTTGGCAGGTTTTGATTGAGACATTAATATTGTTAAAGCTCATTCTATAAGATATATTTACCCTTTGCTTTTACTCTCATTGCTAATGTGAAGTTATCTTCACTAAAGTATTATTCTTTGATTGATTTGCAATCTTCATTTTCTGTCCCAGGTATCACATCATGGTGACCTTTAAAAAGTCAGGAGTTAAAAGGACAAGTGTGGCCTCAATAGAGCTGTCAGCATCATGTCTAACTTCCAAGTAGATCTGGTACACCAGGTACACCTTTACCTATGTGGGTGTATATAACATGCATATGTAAGACATACCAGGATGTGATGACTTAAACAGAAAAGGAGAATGCTTTAATCAGCAATAGTGTTTGTTTTGTTTAGAGTAACCTAAAAGGATATTCCTGAATCATAAATTCTAGCCTACCAGATCAAACAGGCGCGACTCAATAAAGCCAGGGACACACTTGCTGATGCGATCGTCACATCTCTAGGGCAGAGGTCACGTCGCAAAAAACACCTCTGAGATCACAGGATGGATACAATTTGTGATTTTTTAACTGATATTTGACCTGCCCTGGATGCATAAAGTACAGCGGCAATGGGGCAAATCCATGACAATAAGCAAAAACATAAGGAAGACAGTACTAAATACAATTTTGGCTAGATGGTGGAGTGATCGTGAAAAACACATATGACTGGAGACATGCATATCTCTATTAATACACACACACACACACACACACACACACACACACACACACACACACACACACAACATATATTCATACATACTTACACAAGGTATTCCATTGGTTTGTATATGTCCGGTTGGACAACTTTTGAAAACAAGCCCTGGAAGCCCCAAAAGCATTGTACTTTTTAACTATGAAATATTTGCACATTACTTAAAAAATGCTGCTACTACTATTAATGGTATTTTAATTAAATTATAACTGATCAAGTTTTTATTTACAATATAGGGAACATGCTGTGTCAAACAAATGGTTATAATATTATGTTTTCCCTTCATTGTAAATAAAAATAGTTATTTGGTATAATTTAATTGAAACGCTATTAATAAGAAATAAATCATGGTTATAGCAGCAGTTTTTAAGTACCGTATTCTGTAAACATTTTGTCGTGAACTCATTGGTTGCTGACTTTGAGACTTGCGAGTGGGTATAACTCACTACCCTGATGCGAGGGAATCGCATCACAAAATATTAAACAAGTTTAAACTTTGTGAGCCGATTGAAGTCGATCGGCCGATCCTGTAAAATCACATCGCAAAGCATAACACATTGCCCGATGCGATGGAAAAATCACGTCGCTATTGATCGCATCGGGCAGTGTGTCCCCGGCTTAACTAAATGTACTGTAAAAATTATTTCAAAACTTTAACTTCAAGACTATTGAACATGCACAAAGAACTTCTGCATGTCAGTTACAGTATATGGAATACTGTACCAGTTATAGTTTTACATACTGTATGAGTATCCAAGCTAGGGTATCGGGGCCGATAACACGGCAGAATAGCTCCACAACCACCGCCTTCCCCATTTTGCAGGTTGGTTTTCTTTTCAGGGGTCAGTGTACCATGTGGTCACACAACCCTTCCGCAATACCCTGGGCAGTGTTTCTGGGGATCTTCGGTACTCCCTGATCAATGCCCAGTGAGTCTCTGTTGTAATGTTGAAGCGATGGAGGATGTCCAGCTTGACCAACTCGTACCTGGCAGCATTGAGGTCGCTCATAGCCTGGTGATGTGCCTCTGGGTCATCCTCCGCCGACATCTTCATCTCCAGAGCTTTCGGTGCTGACATTGCTGGTGTTCCTGTAGGGGCTGCTGCTGTGGAAAGAGTCAGTCCTAGCCGTTCAATGAGCGCAGTGTAATGCTCCTCCCTCCTTCTCTTCTCTGTCTCCCATTTGCTGTCGGGTACCTCCGGCAGCTCTGCCAGTGCATTGCGATCCATACCCAACTCTGATACTATGTGTGGCAAAGTGGCTGAGTGGAAACAGGTGCAGGAGTGATGCAGTGTGGTAATGAAACAGACAGAGACTTGTAATCCTGTTTGGAAAGGGTTTTTTATTTACTTTATCTAGGTCTGGCGACCAAACATTAAACCCCTGGCAATACACACCAATGTGTACTGCACGGGGTAAATAACAAGGAAAATGCAGTCCCAAATAATAAACACTATCTGCCCCACAATAATACATACATGGTGACCAGTCCTGGGTGCGAGCAGTAGTACCCGTGATGGGTGATACAAGTTTATATTTGTGACAGTGGTGAAGTGCTGTTCCGCCTTAGTGCTGGCCCTTGGTGACAGCTCCAGAATGATGTTAGCTGTCTAGTACCGTACAAGACAATACAATTGCAAACAAAGAAAACACAACACTCATGAATTTCGTTTAGGTATCTCTCAGAGTCCTTCTCGGGTCTAGCAATTCAAACCAATGTGAAGGAACAGATTGTGATTCTCTGTCCCCTTTTATGCTGTCACCTCATTGGTAAACGAGTGCAGCTGCCTATCCAATCTACAGCTGCCACATTGCTTCCCTTCCCGGTCAATGCAATGCATTTCTCCCTTGAACACTGGGAAAGAACTGACATGCCAGCCAGTCCAGGGAACTCTGTTCTCGCTGCTAAGCACCCTCACAGGTCGGGAGGGAGATTTACAACTAAGAATCATTGTATTTCTACGTGGCAAAATGGTTAATAGTGTGCAGGTGCAGGTGATCAACGAACAGACAGACAATTGTAATCCAGGTGCAAAGGTTTTTTAATGAATTTTATGTCCAGTGCCTGATGTCAAAACAAACAATAAACAATAATGATGGTGATGGTGAGTAATACAGCGACGTGTATTACTTACTTTGTAATCCATTGGTTAGTCCTGAAATAATAGTCCAGTTTATTGTGCCCCTACATGAAACACAAAACGCATACACAAGTCAGTTAGTGCGTGATTTAGTGCTTTGGTGCAAATACAGTTATGGTGATACAAGTGCAGTGCTGTTCCAGGTTTGTGCTGGCTTCTGGTGACAGCTTGCGACGAAGTGCCCGCCCATGTGTGTATTTTCTGTTATATGTTGCGTGTGGTGTGTTAAATGTTGGTGTATAGTCATTGGTACACAGGATATAAATGGGTCTGTGTAACACTAGTGTTTAAAATGTATATTTGTATTTAGGCACGAGGATTGCACAGCACTTCACGTGCAAGTAAAATGTAATATATGAGCAAGGGGAATTGCACTTCATTAATTCACGTGCAGTTGTACCGCGACTCCAACTGAATGATTGATTAGCAGTCGAGTCACGGTACAGCTGCATAAAAGCAACATGTTTTCACATACTCAGGGTTGTGTTTTCGGGAGTGGAGAACGGGAGAGAGAGAGAGAGAGAGAGAGAGAGAGAGAGAGAGAGAGAGGAGAGAGAGAGAGAGGAGAGAGCGGAGAGAGAGAGAGAGAGAGAGAGAGAGAGAGAGAGAGAGAGAGAGAGAGAGAAACGTAATTACAAATATCAATTGTTTTGTGTAGCGTTCGTCCACCCTGTTTTTGTCAGTGTCTATTCGTTTTGTTTGTCTATTTATTTTGGCCTCACGTGCCGTGTGCTGTTTTTGTTACAAACCTTTTATTTTCTGTCTCTTTAATTATTAAACTACGCATCAGCACCTTCACCATTCCAAAACCTGTGTTCTGAGTCAGTTCCTGTTTCTGGTCTGTCGTCACCTACTGCGGCCGTCTTTGTGACACAGCTCCAGAACGTGTTAACTGTCTAATAACAACAAGCAACAATTAGACAAGACAAACAAACACTCACGATACAGATTTTCAAAGCAGAGGTCCTTCCGGGTTCTTTTCATAAACCAAAACGAAGGAACAGATTACATCACTTTGACCCCTACTTATACCGTCACTCATGACCCCTTGGTAAATGATTGCAGACGTTGGGAGGGAGATTTACCACCAAAAATCATTGTCTTTCTGTCACATTCCGTCACTCTCATACACATTATTATGCAGCCTTAATTGGTTTTAGAGTAACCCACTTATGGTGGTAAATATACACATTATGGCCAAAATCACTTTCAAATTATGTTAAAGCACAGTTTGAGTGCTATACACCTGGTTGTACAATACTTTGGGCTTTAGCCCTGCCCACTTCAGAGTAATATACAAATACAAGCACAAGTAGAAGATTGATGGTTTAGAGTACAAGTACGGCTCAAGCTTCCTCTGCACAAGTCTAGTACTTCTAATTTCCCTGCACTGTGTAAAGTACATAATAAATAAATCAAACAACCCAAGGTAACATAAAAAAAACAGACAACAATGTGGTGACATCAACTTTATATATAAGTCTAGACAAATCAGCTCTTCAAAGTCTTTCCCTTTTATTCCCTTAGAGAGCAAATTATTTATAGCTACAAATTAATATAAAAAAAACTACCTTAGGAGCAGATGAGACCCAAGTTTCACAATCCATAAAGTTGTCTTTTTAATGCTTGGAGCTACTTTTGACAGCCCACAATAGTAATTTGTATTTGACGCTTTACAGTTTATGCCTTCCACTATAAATGTAATTACCCTTTCAGAAACCTGAACAAAAAAGAAAATGGAAGTAGAAGTTCAAATAGGAGGAGAAGAAAAGGAGGCCAACAAATGCCTTGAGAGAGGAATAACATAAACTCACCTGGAAAAAAGAAAAGGTAAACATAAGGGACAATTAATGAAGTTCGCAAACCCTTAGCCTGTGTGTTAAGGGTGTTTTCCTTGCTGTATTTGTTGCATGATTTTGTTGACAGTCCCTTAATTCATGAAATCCATTAATTAATGTCCTAGTGTTTCACATTATTACTTGGGGGGGGGGGGGATATAATAGGGTATTAACATGACAAGAGATGTACAAAGTTTTTATTGTCTTTCAGATTCCCAGATATCTTATACTTGGTTATCTATCTACAGTGCATGTGGATTTACACTTTTCACATACTTAGAGATAGTTGTTGTTTATGTAAGAAATAACCCACAACAGCGTATGCTAGACCCTGGATGTCCCTCTGCTATGATCCGGCTCACAGCTTACATCCAAGATATCAAGACCTGGATGTCTGCCAATTTTCTTCAGCTCGACACTAACAAATCTGTACTTCTGAACTCAAGAATCTCAATATTGCTGCCTTGAACCTTAGAAACTGTCTGCTGCTGCCTTCCCCCCCACTGTACGAAGCCTTGGTGTACTTCTGGATAGTAACCTCTCCTTTGATGCCCAAATCTCCTTTGTAGTCAAATCCTCCTTCTACCACCTCCGAAACATCTCAAAGGTCCCTTTCCCTCCCAGATGCAGAGATACTCTATGCATTCATCTCCTCTCAGCTCTACTACTTCAACTTTCTCTCACCATAAACCGATTGCAGCTGGTTCAAAATGCTGCTGCTGCTAGGATCCTTACCAGATGTAAAAAACATGATCACATTACCCCCTGTCTTGTCCGGCTGCAAAGTTTGGTTACCTGTAAAGTTCAGGATTACTTTCAAAATTCTCCTGTTTGCCTACAAGGACATTCATCACACAGATCCAGAGTATCTCTCCAACCTTTTCCTTGCACGCAAGCTGAGGTCCTCCAACTCTGGTTTGTTTGTCATACCCAAGCAAAAGTGCACCACACATGGGAAGCACACTTTTAGCTTCATGGCCCCAACTCTCTGGAAGTCTCTCCCAGCTCTAGTGCATGTAGCTCCCACAGACCCCCTTGTTCTCTTTTGCTTTCAATGCCCTTTATCCTATATCTGTTACTAGCTGCTGTCTAAACTGCTATTTCAGGGTTTTCACGCCATCTTACTCCTATGATTCTCTAAGACACATGCATCCGTAATGTTTAGAATTCACATCCTAGCCTTGTATCTAATGTATTATGTCTGTATTTAATGTATTTGCATTGATTTTTACTTTTTGTGTTTAATGTACTATACCCTGTATTTCACTGTGTTTAATGTATTTTGCATTGTTCCTCACTATCTTGTAAAGATCCACTATGAAAGGCACAATATAAAATATTGATTGATTGATATTGATTGATTCATTGTAATGTAAATGGGGATTTTACAAGATATGCTTGAAGTTACAACATTATCTACAGGCCGCGAATGCCACTCACATAGTGAAAGATTAGTGTTGATTTGTTATCCATCTGATTTGAGCACTGAAATCTGATTGACAGTTTCAGAGAAGAACATGCAGGGCACTGGAAAGTGAAATCTTGGTGAGTTAAAAACAAACAAAAAAAAACTCAACAAATCTGGGCTGAGAATGATGCCATGTGCCAATCTACAAGTTTGATATTGCAACATGATGAAATAGAGATTGACAGGGTGGTTACGTGTTTCATGACACATTGGAGAGGGTTGACAGTCACAATTTATATGTTTTTGTAAGTTTAGTTAACAAGTGAATTTACAGTAATTCCCATCCAGTCTATTACATAAACAAAAAACAATATACTCAATTCAAGAGGACAATTTAGCCATTAAAGAATCCCCCTTGTATTGCATATGCAACTGTTGCTTCTAATTGAGCTTTTTGCCTCAGGATAGCACTGTTTCTCATATACATGGAAATAAACCATCTGCCTATGAACCTTTTAATATTATGAAGGATTTTCAGCTTACCTTAATGACTAGTAATAACTTCAGAACTTAATTAATAATTGCTTGACATTTGAGTGATATTTCCCCAGACTAACTTACAGTTCAATATGGGAATTTAAACTATAGGGATATACAGACAAGGTTTAACTAGAAGCAATAACTTCTGTTATCAACTTTTTTGTTTAAATAACTGCACCAAATTAAAAAGGCTCAAACCTGGTGCCATTAATTAATTAATCAACTGCTACATTAACGAAGAAGGTAACCTTCCAATAATTGACAATAATGGAGTTGTCTGTGAAACCATAGATGTGTCTATAAATAATCAATTTAAACTAATTCCTGGCCACCAGTTAAATATTGACACATGCAAACCAATTCAACAGTAACCCTATTGGTATGCTTACAGTGGCTTTTGACACTGTGACAGGGCAACATCACAGCCAAGTTGTTACCAGCAGGGAGAGAGGCTGAGACACAAAAAGCTGCAGTTTAGCACTAATATGCACATTTATTTACAAATACACTGAACAGACACAAACAAAAACACATTAGCAAAAAATAAAAGGCACAAGGGCCAAAATAAAAGGTCTACACAAAAACTCACGAACATAAACAAGGCAGCACAGCACGGAACAGGAAACACACCACACAGACCTCCACACCGACATTAACTCTACTAATTCTAATTACCACCAATGAATACCTATTTTATACACCCATGGCTGGTTAATCATTCAATTATGTATTCATTTGTCGGCTCCAGCCACATTCCCACGTGTTTTGACAGGGAGAAATGTATTCTCCTCCCTGCCAATCCAATATTCCCCACACCAACACACAAGGGAACAATTGCAGAATCATTATCTTACTTTGACAGAAATACACTTCCCTGTCTCCTGTAATCCTGTGTCGAATCTTGTGTTACAAAATGCCAACCAGGGACAGGACACAGGGCTACATTAGTCATCAGTATTTCTCCATGATTGTACACTCAGGAATTTCAAAACATAGCTCTCTGAATAATGTCAAAACATGTTAATCTGTTTATACTATATTTTTTTTATACACACAAATTATATTTGCAATTTACAAGTCCAGACTGTGGCTGATAAATTACTGAAATCTCAGCAACATACTGAGCTCTCTATTTAGATAAAGCAATAAACCCTTAGCTCACTGTCCTTAAGAACATAGAACCGAATTCTACAGTTGAAAAATAATTGAATACAAAATACTTCTCATAATAATTATAGCCACTCTTTGATAAATTAATTGAAATTCTGAAGTTAAGGTGCAGCAATTCTGATAATCACAATGCTGAGCAACCAAAAAACAAATCACATATATTAGCTTACATATTTAAAAAATAATAACTTTAATTAGAAGTAGCGATAGCATGCTGGCACAACTGTAGCATAGCATGTTAAGGAATTCCTTCTGTGTTATGGAGGGATCTTAATAGAAATATTTAACAAATAACTTCATTTAACCATCCTTGGAGCTATAAAAAGGAAAACAGAAATGACCAGTAAAGCACTCATTACAGTTGTTGTAAACCTGGATGGCTATGATTGGCTAAATAAAACTGGAATGTTTAACAGCATTCTAAAATCTTACAAAGTTATTGTAAACACCCTTTTTAATGCAATGTGCATTTAATTATTGGTACATTCTTATGATGTGTGCTACATGAAATATCAGCATAGCCCCTTTTTTATTACCATAAAATGCCACTGGCAGCACTTAGAAGTTTGTTGTAAACCCTTGTCAAAATATTTCAGGAATAATAAATAGCATGACAATCCTATCGTTCTACCTCTATTTTCATTGTAAACGTAACCAGTGGCTCTTTGTCCTCCATGTGGTACTTTGAAATAGGAATCAAACTGAATGTGGAAGGATTGAAATATGTGTAAGGGACGCTCTGCCAATTTGTTCACTAATTGCTTCCAAAAAATAAAAATATAAATCTGTATAAAATGAAAACAGAGGTACCATAATATGTGTGTCACATAGAAAAAAATGTCACACCTTCAAACTGATGGTAATACATATTAAATAACATTTACCAGAATTATTTTTTCATACACATAATTGTACACTCCTCTCCTACAATAAAGAATCATTTCTTTAAATACATTTAAAAAAAAAAGCTTTGATGTCGATGTTGAGATGGGGAAATGCTTGAACAGCAATATTCATTATGTCTGGTAACAGGCATTTACAGCCGACATAGAAACAGTTCATGACCTACTGGCTGAGAAATGATGCTTTTAAAACCATTCTTATCAATATTACAATAAAATACTTCAAGTGCTTAGATTTTATACACAATGTTACTTTATGGTCCATAAACCAATTAAACCCAAATGTGTATTCTTACAATTTTTTAGACAGGGAAGCTATCACCCCCCTCCCTGCTGTATTACAATATGATGCAATCTAAATATGATTTCTTCAGACAAACCTATTATCCTAATGTATTGTAATAGTTGTCTCTTGTCTGATATAACCAGGTGGGAATCATTTATTCCACTATGTGTTTCACTTGCTGATGCCCTGTCTCACACCAGTCCAATGCTGTAATTGTAAAAGTTCATCTAAGGTCTGAAATTCGCTTCCTTGGAAACCAGCTGAAAAAAGCAGGGTTGTTTTTCAGGTTGTCAAAAGTAATTCTTACTGTGTGAGTTTATTTTAAAAGAAGATGATCACAGGAAATGGATTAAACTTGCACAAATGTAGGAATGACTAATAAAGAGAAACATACATATTCTATACATGACAAATAAATAGATGACAAAATTAATTGAAAAATGCAAGGGCTATACTGGATGTGTATCATGTAGTGATTAATTGAAATTTTCATTCGAGATAAAAAAAAAAAAAAAAAAAGTATGTTGTGTGCTGGTCTTCACATAGTTTTTAAATCTCTGTTAACAAAGAAATGCTGATTCCATTATAAATCAGTGTAATATTGTTATTTACATTTAAGTCCCATCATATTTCTGTCAGTATTGAATGTACTTAGGTTTGGTAAATTGAATTTGAACAATTAACATTTTACATTTCAGATTTGTTAATTTGACTGTAGTCTGGCATGAAACGGTTTCTGTTTATCTATATTTTACAATTAACTATTAGTGATTTCAGCAACAAACAATATTCTAAAATCCTTTGATATGCCATGCCCCTGCCTGTTTCTTTATATATCTGTCTTTAGGATTTAACTGAATAACAGTTTCTCATTACATAGTCATACTCCGTCTTCAATTTCCAAAAACCTACTTCAAAAAAAAAAAAAAAAATGTAGTTTCTATAATCTGTGGTTCCAGATTGTAAAATGCTGTAGATACAGTACATGTATTGTCTTCTTTCAACAGAATCCACTCCCAACACAAGACACAAATGCATGTTTCTTCACAAGGCACGGATTTGAGGCCTGTTACCATTCCACTGGCCAACAGAACAAGTCAAAATTGCCATAGAAGTTCTGATGCTCTGCCTCATCTTAACGTCAGTTACAAAGACATCTGGAAGAGACTTCAGACAGTGTTCAACAAAGTGTTCGCTAATCAACAGAAACCTCTGGCCAAGGCATTTATTTGAGTCCTCTTCTCTCCTGCAATGCTTCTGATGTCACATCAATCACACCTAATCGACTCCTGATAATGATGTCGTTTACTGGCTGCTGGTTCTGTCACAATATTCTAATAAAGTAGCCGATATTTTGGAAGCTGTAGTTAATTTTTTTATTTATTTTTTTATTCATACGATATTAAATTAAGTTAATTCTGAAGAGAGGCCACATTTCCATTTATACACAAGCCTGCAGCGTTCATACCATAAACTTTCAATAAAAAACATATGAAAGGGAAAGCTGAAGCTGAAAGTTTTTGAGCTAAAAAAAGTTGACTAGTCTTTCACACCTGTTAATTGCTGTATGTAGACCTACATGAATGTGAGCTTGTGGTAACGGGTAACGATGATGGAACTGGTCAGGCTTTTGTAACCAGGAAGGAGACTCAGAGGCAGAGAATGCAGGTTTGTAAGCGCTGGTGTGCACTTATATTATTAATAATAATAATAATAATAATAATAATAATAATAATAATAATAATAATAAATAAACAACTAGACAGAACACATTAACAAAATAAAACAGCACGAGAACTACGGCAACAATGCATTTGTACACGTGTGTGGCACGATGAATGTATTATTAATAATAATAATAATAATAATAATAATAATAAATAATAATAATAATAATAATAATAAATAAACAGCTCACTAGACAGAACACATTAACAAAATAAAACGGCACAAGGGCCAAAATAACAGGCTATCAAAAACTCAGGTACTAAACAAACACAAACAAGGACATGGATGTAAATACAACATGGAACACAACACATACCTTCGCCAGCATTAACTTCAACACACTAAGCACACTAACACCTGTGATCACCTTATTTATACACCACATTCCCACGTGTTTTTGCTACTCAATAATCTGCACACACACACACACACACACACACACACACACACACACACACACACACACACACACGCGTGCTTTCCACAGAGCTGTATTTACAGGTTAAAAGGACACTCAGTACTGCATCTCCAGCCCTGCCTCACTCCTTGTTCGCTGTATTTATCACCAAACTCCTCAATAATGCTATCCAAGTCATTATTTTATTACTATAACATCTCAAAAAGTTTGGCAAATGTCTGCGAGTTTCTTTGAGCACCAGAAGCGGAAGCAGCTATCTTGTTTGTTTATGTCAATGTTATATCTGTGGTCAAGGGACTATGCGTATTGCTCAGATCCACCTCTGTTTTTTGGGGGTTTTTTTTGTTTTCTGGCTTCTCTCAGCTTCTATCAGCCTGTTTCGGCCATTGAAAGCTTTTCTCGACTTTTTCTGGAGAAAAATTGATTAAGGACCTGAGTATGACGCCTTTTTGATGATGTTGGATAGCGTCAGACATCGGACTGGAAAGGAAAAATTGTAATGTCGGACCTGGTCTGACATAGGACTGCAAAGGGTTAAACTTGTTTTAGTGTGAATAAAATTACTTTTAAGCAGCGAGTGTAAAATAAACAGCTTGTGTGAAAATATCTACAGTAAACTTTAATTTAGATATTTCAATAAGCAGTTTGTCTATTTTTTTGAAAAAGGTAGTTTCATTTACTGTGCAAGTTTACTATGGTGCTTCTTTATGGTGGTCCCTTTGATGAGGTTTTAAGTACAGACTCAAGTGCTGGAGGAAGAAGGGGAAGGTTCAGAAAAAACTGGGTGAACTATTTGCCCTCAAAGATCCTTAATTATTTTAAAATGTGCATTTAGGACCTCAGTTTAACATCTGCAGATAGATGGCTTGGACAAAGACTTTAAATTCAATATTAAGTAAATTTGTTTCTGGGACTAGTTATCGCTCTGCCTTTTGTTTGTCATATGAAAAGTTCCACAAGCTTCTATTGTTTTTTTTTTTTTGTTTTTTTGCCCTCACTTGAACTTCTCTATGGGTGACAGCCGAGGATTTGGTTAAAAAACTGTGCTACCAATTGGGGCGAAGACAGGTATAGCTGCTTATGAGTAACATCCAGGCATTAGTGGGCTGTCCCACCCTAAGAACTAAGAAACAGGTTAGGAGCTTGCAGGACATTATGCAAAGCATGTCCCAGTTGTTCCACAATAGCAGCCCAACTACTAGACCTCTTGAAAAGCTGTGGCTGTAAAGTTGTTTGCTGAGTGTGAGATGGCATACAAGGAGTTTAAGAAAAATCTCTGTAACAAACCTATTATGCTGCCCCAATTTTTTAAGGGAATGTGCTCTCCATATGCATTAAAGTTTGGTCTTTCATGGGGAAGAACATTCAGTTGTGTACCTCAAGTGGATGCTCTTCCCCAGAGAGAAAAAAATAATTAGTTATTGAAAATAAGTGGCTAGCAGTTAAATGGGCTATAATGTGCTATGGACTGGAGGCACTCTGTTACTATCTTCTGGGAAGAGCATATTTGTTGGTAACAGAATGTGCCACCCTCAGATGGTTGCAGTTGATGAAAGACAGCAATGCTTGTTCAGTGGTACCTAGCCTTGTAACCCTTTTCTTTCTTGGTACCGAAGGTGGAGAGGTGGCTGCCACCGAGTGCCCTGAGCTATACTCTGAAGGGGAAGTATGTGGCAGAGAGGACCATTACAGACGGTCCATATATATGTGTAAATATAAATTTTTCACAAGAAAAGAGCAAGAATGAGCTGACGCAATTTTCTGTAATATGGTTTAGGACTAAAAACCTGTAATTGAGACGTATAAAACATTGTGGGTAAAAACATAACTTTACATTTTGCCTGACTGAGGTAACCTTTTCTTTGTTTTGTATCATATATTATTATTATTATTATTATTATTATTATTATTATTATTATTATTATTATTATTATTATTAATAATAATAGTATTAATTTATTTATTTTGTTTTTAAACAATGAAAGTGCACAGACCGGTGATAAAATATATTTATTTGTACAGTGTGTTTCTTTACTGCTTTAAGCATCTTGAAAATGTATTTTTTAATACAGTATTCTGTGTACACTTTTACTCTTCGGTATTCAGAAAGCAAAGCCATTGATATATGATTGTTCTGGAGATTATCTTATCCTATTTTCATTTAAACCTCTAGCTTCCAGTGAATAGTGCTGAAATGAAGCTTCATTAGGAAAGGCTACATGCAAGGTCAGAAAGCCGGCGTCTACTGGAAATTAGGAAGAAGAAAATAAGAACTTTAACGGAAAATTCATCACCTTGATGAATCCCTTAATCGGGATTCAGCCTCACGTCTGCTGTGTTTTCTCCTTCTTCTGAACAATTTATGGTAATGGATCCACTCTCTCCATTATATAAATCAAGGCAAATGGTGTGAAAGTATTTCTTTATTTTTGAAATTCTAATGTGTGTTGACCTTCATCATGGCCTAGTAATATAATTCCCAGTTGACGAGTTATAAAAGTATTATACTAAATGGCTTGTACAGTCTTCTCACATGATTGCTTATTTATTTATTTAAAACCTGTAGAGCAGTGGTGAACATTCAAATGCAGGTATTTTATATAATAGGGTTGAGGGGTCACATATTTAGCATTGAAAAAATAGAGGGTGGTGGGGGTCAGCCAGCATGTACTGCACTAGGACACAGATTTTTGTTAGATAACAGTGTACATAGCATACATTGTAACAGTCTAGTGGGCACAATGTGGCTGTTTTATGATCATGGCATTGTTTAATCTCTTGCATTTACTATGCTGTAATTACAGTAGTCTTCATTAGAGGAATATCTTTCCATATAGAAATGCAAAGACTTCAAGAGAGTTAATTCCAGAAAACAAATATTTATAAAGAACGAAACCACTGATTGAGTTTCTGAAATAAAAACCTTACATGGTCACAATTATTGAGTTTGAATACTGATGCTCTTGGTCTAAGGCTAAGTGTGTATGGAGAATGTTTTAAGAAATATTTATTAACTGTTGTCCTCAGGCAACTATTGTAGTTTGTCTTGGATCCAGACTTAACATTCAGAACATAGTTGACCTAGCAGTATGTTTTGTAATTTGATTATGGTATGAATTTGTGACAGAAATACAATGATTCTTGGTTGTAAAATCTCCCTCCCGACTTGTGGGGGCACTAAGCAGCGAGAACAGAGAATGGCTGCGGCAGTCTTTCTGACACTGTAAATAGTTTAACGTAAGGAGAAACAGTCGGATGCAATTTTTTTTTTTTTTTATTGAGTACGTTACATAAACATCTGAAAAACCGAAGCGCGCATATATATATATATATATATATATATATATATATATATATATATATATATATATATATATATATATACAGCTCTGGAAAAAATTAAGAGACCACTGCAAAATTGTCAGTTTCTCTGGTTTTACTATTTATAGGTATATGTTTGGGTAAAATGAACATTTTTGTTTTATTCTATAAACTACTGACAACATTTCTCGAATAATGCAAAGAAAATAAGTTCAGTTTCATTTTTAAACAACACAATACTAATGTTTTAACTTAGGAAGAGTTCAGAAATCAATATTTTGTGGAATAACCCTGATTTTCAAGCACAGCTTTCATGTGTCTTGGCATGCTCTCCACCAGTCTTTCACATTGATATTGGGTGACTTTATGCCACTCCTGGCGCAAAAATTCAAGCAGCTCGGCTTTGTTTGATGGCTTGTGACCATCCATCTTCCTCTTGATCACATTCCAGAGGTTTTCAATGGGGTTCAGGTCTGGAGATTGGGCTGGCCATGACAGGGTCTTGATCTGGTGGTCCTCCATCCACACCTTGATTGACCTGGCTGTGTGGCATGGAGCATTGTCCTGCTGGAAAAACCAATCCTCAGAGTTGGGGAACATTGTCAGAGCAGAAGGAAGCAAGTTTCCTTCCAGGACAACCTTGTACTTGGCTTGATTCATGCACCCTTCACAAAGACAAATCTGCTCGATTCCAGCCTTGCTGAAGCACCCCCAGATCATCACCGATCCTCCACCACATTTCACAGGGGGTGCAAGACATTGTGGCTTGTAGGCCTCTCCAGGTCTCCATCTAACCATTAGACAACCAGGTGTTGGGCAAAGCTGAAAATTGGATTCATCTGGGGGTGCTTCAGCAAGGCTGGAATCGGGCAGGTTTGTCTTTGTGAAGGGTGCATGAATCAAGCCAAGTACAAGGTTTTCCTGGAAGAAAACTTGCTTCCTTCTGCTCTGACAATGTTCCCCAACTCTGAGGATTGGTTTTTCCAGCAGGACAATGCTCCATGCCACACAGCCAGGTCAATCAAGGTGTGGATGGAGGACCACCAGATCAAGACCCTGTCATGGCCAGCACAATCTCCAGACCTGAACCCCATTGAAAACCTCTGGAATGTGATCAAGAGGAAGATGGATGGTCACAAGCCATCAAATAAAGCCAAGCTGCTTGAATTTTTGCGCCAGGAGTGGCATAAAGTCACCCAACATCAATGTGAAAGACTGGTGGAGAGCATGCCAAGACGCATGAAAGCTGTGCTTGAAAATCAGGGTTATTCCACCAAATATTGATTTCTGAACTCTTCCTAAGTTAAAACATTAGTATTGTGTTGTTTAAAAATGAAACTGAACTTATTTTCTTTGCATTATTTGAGGTCTGACAACACTGCATCTTTTTTGTTATTTTGACCAGCTGTCATTTTCTGCAAATAAATGCTCTAAATGACAATATTTTTATTTGGAATTTGGGAGAAATGTTGTCAGTAGTTTATTACTAGACAGCTAACACGTTCCAGAGCTGACATCGTGGGCCAGCGCAAAGCAACAACACACCTTTCGTTGTGTTGTGAAGCAAACAGTGTTTATCACGAGCACGACTGCTCGCACCCAGGACTGGTGACCATGTATGTATTATTGTGGGGTGGATATTGTTTATTATTTGGGACTGCAATCCCCTTGTTATTTACCCCGTACAGTACACATTGGTGTGTATTGCCGAGGATTATTGTTTGGATGCCAGACCTGGAAAATATAAATAAAGCATTTCCAACTGGATTACAAATCTATCTGTCTGTTTCATTTATGCACTGCAGCACACACCTGTACCCACTCAGCCACTTGTTCATAGACTCAAAGTACATGTATTTCTATTTCTACTATATAATAGCATGATGGTTTCAGACAGTATGTGCATCAGTTAGAAGCATGTACATTATTTTCCCAGTATTCTCTGAATCAGAGGTTGCAGATGGGGTAAGTAATTGTCCTAAATGAAGAAATATATACCCCTGTGGCTGATAGGACGTCTGCGGGTCTGCAGTGGAGCCATTTAGATCTGTGTTGTCCTCCGGCACTATAGGTCTGGTGGCTTTGCTGTGGATCCACAGTGCGAAAAAAGATGGCTTGGCCAGAACACAGGTGTCAGTCACCATTTTCCGAGTTGCAGGGGATTAAAGCGGTGAACCAGGATTAATAATAACACAATTTTAAATTCTAAATTGTGAAGAAAAATGGGGTAAAAATCATTGGCAATAACTAAAAAAAAAGTATTACTGGCATGATAAATGGAGACTGTAAGTTTTATGCATATGGACCCAAGTATCATAATTTAACCTTTATAGTGTTGTACATGCATTCTTTTTTCAATTTCCTGAAAACTTTTCCATGCTGTGTTTTTCCATTCTTTCATTTTCCCATTTCATTGGTTTCCTTTACTAATATGTTGTTCAAAATATATATCCTTCAATTAAAACCACGTCACATAACATAACACCCAGGGAGTCACTTTGGACCTCATGTTATCTACATTGTCATGGAGACCAGACAGTTTATCAATTTATCACCTTTCATTGCTACGGTTATGAAGCCAGTTTACACCCTTTTTCACCTTCACGTTACAATTTGTAGATGCTGTGCAATTATACCTTTTAATCACTCCTATGGTCTTACAGATACTGCAGCTTTGCCCCTTGATCATCAAATGTCATTGCAGTGGGCATTTTATACATTTAAAAAAATAAATCCTATCTAAAAATATAGGTAATTCATCTGATAGGACACTGCTGTACAGGACCCCAGACAGCCCGTATCCTTGCAGCCTGAGCAGCAACTGTAAAGGTTAGCTCAGGGGAACTCAGTAGTATAAAAGTTAGACTTTTATTGTGGTGCGCCATCCAGGGAATAATGACGACGATGATGTAATAACAGGACAAAAGTAAAAAAACTAAAACATACCACCAAACTTCAGGGATAGATCAGAGTTGCCTGAAGGAGTTAAAAAAAGTACTGAAAGTTATTTTAAGTGATCTGGGATTATAGGAAATAGCACAGCCAGCTCTAACACATCTTGCAGGTATTGATATACAGTAAGTTATATGGAAGCGATACCAGCTCTTTAAACCATGGTCCTGTCTGCTATGTTTACATTAAAGATACTGTACAGTAGAACAAATTCCAAGATAGGTTAAAAAAAAAAAAAAAAAAAAATCCTGACCTGGCTAGAACAGGTCGACAAGAAAACAGGCCAAATAAACTCTTGCTTGCTAATGGAGCACTCCTTTTTAACATTTTTCTGACAGTCAGTCAACTGTAGCAAATCTTTTCTGAAACTGAACACTTACAAAACCCATTCCAATGAAAAAAGAAACCAAAATATTTTGTGTTGGGCTTTGGACAACCAACTCCATCTGAAATAACTTGAAAAACACCAGCTGAGTTCCTAATATTGAAGACAAAACTGAAGGGAACACTGTCAAGCTGTCTAAGATCCTGTCAAGAGCAAGAACATTTTTAGATCTGTGATAAAAATGGAAACACCTAACTTTATTGTTTTTTTTTTTTTTTTTTATGGCTAAAGGGCTTCTATCAATTTAAATGCTTCCACTTGACATTGGTTATATAAAACATGTCCATTCAATTACAACAGCTGGGCTATGGTGCAGAGAAGTTGTACAGGGTGTTGTCACAAAGACGGCTGCAGTGGTTGACGTCAGAGTAGAAACAGGAACCAACACAAAATAAACAGAGAGGTGGAGTTTGGTGAAGCTGAGCGCTTAGTTGCGCTCAGCATTTAATAAATGAACAAACAGAAAATAAAAGGTTGCAAGACAAACAAAACACAGGACACAACACTTTAGCCAAAACAAAGAGACAAACAAAACGGACTACACAGACAAACATGGTGAGGTGAAATCAATTATTTATGTTACTTTTACTTTCTCCTCTCTCCTCTCCACACCCGTTCTCCACTCACCAAACACACAACCCCAAGTGAGTGAAAACATGTTGCTTTTATGCAGCTGTACCGAGACTCGATTGCTAATCAATCATTCAATTGGAGTCTCGGTACAACTGCATGTGAATTAATAAAGTGCAATTCCCCGCGCTCGTATTATCGTATCACTCGTGTTACACAGACCCATTTATATCCCTTATACCAATAACTATACACCAACATTAACACACTACACATAACATACAACACAAATAAATAGCCCAGGGGCGGGGCACATATATCCCCCCTTGTGCAAAGTACACCTGGCCTCAACGGCCACCTCCTCCCTTAAAAACCTAGCAGTCCAGGTCAAAGTCTTGGGCTGGGAAGGGGGGCTTCACTGGGCTCATGGATGAAAATGCTGTTAGCTCCCCTGCCGGTAGTGGCACGGCTGAGAGCATGGTGGTCCACTCCCGAGGCAGAAAGGCTGCTGAGGAAGGTGGCCTCCTGACCTTTCCCCCTTCTCAGCAGGCAGCTCCCTCCTGTGGGACTCCATCCACAAGAACTCTTGCAACGAAATTGCTGCCGGGGGAGGTGGTCTCAAGACCTCTCCCCCCTTCTTCATAGCTGGCAGCTCCCTCTGGTGGGGCTCCGGCCACACTGACCCCTGCGGCCGAGCAGAGCTGACAGCGACCCCTGGCGAAGCAGTTCTGGTGATCCCAGGCGAAGGCGGAAGCGGACCCTCGGAAGGCAAACTCGAGAGGGGAGCCCCTAGCCATAGAGGCGGCAGTGGGAGCTCCCCTTCTCCATCGTACCCTGCAACCAGTGGCGCCCCAGGCAATGCAGAGCAGCAGGCAACCCCAGGTGATGCTAAGAGGCAGGCATCCTTGGGTGATACCAGGCAGGCATCCTTGGGCAAAGCGAGGCAGGCATCCCCAAGCCATGATGTGTGGGGAGTCAGGACAAGCTAGGGTGAGGGTTTTGGCCCTCTTCTCAGCCACTGGGGCTGGGTGGTTCCAGGTGTCAAGATTTACCTTTGAAATAAGCTTATTGTGGTTCAATGATCTTGCAGAGTGTTTTCAATTTTATTTGAATATTCTGAGGATCGTGTGCTGTGTATTACTTAAAAAAAAGATCACGTTAAAACAACACACCAAAGCCTTAATCAAAAATTCTATTTGTACCAAAATGTATTTTTGTTTCATGCCTTTATTTATTTATCTAAACTTTAATTGACCCTTTCATTTTGACCACTAGATGGTACCACTGATTGTCAATGTATCCATTCACTGATATTTGTAATGTGTTTATTGTACAGTAGCAGATAATGTATTCATGTAATTTTGCAAAAACAATAAAAAATTATTTTTTTTAACAGGTTTGTTCAGAGTTCTGATTGGAAAACACCATTTCAGGTAGACTTTGGGCCTGATTCCCCACTGTGAGCAAATTATTTATGTAATACATTTACTTTGCCACCAATTGGTCCATAGTGGAAAGTATAAGTCTTCATGTGTCTACTCATCTGTATTTGAAGTTACTAGAAAATGAAATGTATAGCATCTGATCATATTGACATACTGGTAATTGTGTTGCTGATTTATAACTAGCATTGTATTGCTATGAATACAGGCACTGTCTCTAAATGGCAAAATGCAGCAAACTTGACAAGTAAAGCATGTTAAAAAAACCCAGTTCAGAGTAGTACAGTCTGTAATGGAAACAAGAATGAACAATAATGAATTTGGCCTTTAAATAAATAGCCTCATGTGACCTCAGCAGAAAAAAGCACCCTTTCCTAAAAATCCTGCAAAAGAACATTTTCTTAGACGTAATTTGAGCACATCATATTATAGATTAAGGTATCCATGCCTGCAGTTGATTTTCTGGGCTTGGCTCTCCTGGGATTTCTGGAGTTCCACATTTGATGTACAAAAAATATGCAGTATAGGTATGTACCAATTATTGGTGGCAGGTGAATGAATTAATTTATTTCTAAATAATTATTTGAAACATTGGGACCTATATAATTCCAATGAAACACAAGTTTTATATACATTTTTGCTTGGGAAGTAGAAGGATCCACATCATTGTGTGTGCTAGTGTTTGCTGACAAGGGATGAGCCTTGATGGGCCAAATGGCCTTTTCTCGTTCTCAAATGTTCTTATGTTCTAAACAGTCTGTAAATTGCTAGGACATTGTCCACATTGACATTTGATATCATTTGTAAGAAAGTGACTCTGGGGATTCCAGGTCTCTTCAGGATTTGCAACGGAAACTCATTAAAATAGAAAATTGTGGATCGTTATGTGAGCCTAAATAATTCATGTTCCAGCAGGTTTGTGTAATTAACCCTTTATGGGTTGTTTGCATACTGCTTAACACTGATTTGTTACTACACCAATTTTTCATTTAACTCAACGCCAGCATTCTTTTTCCTACCCCCCCCCCCCCTTCTGATTTGTCTGTAGAATATTAGAGGCATATTTAAATGATCTAAGCTGCAGTTACTGAGTGCTGTACCCAACACTCATTTTAAACAAGTAATGGAATGCTAAATGCAAAACTAATGCAAGTTTTTTGCCTGAATAAAGGTTTAAATGCCATCCTTCCTATTTAATAAGTTTAAGTATAAAAATAAAACAGAATACAATAATGTTACTTCGCCTTCAAGAACCTTGTTTTTCTTTTAACAATACAGAGGCCTATTCAATTGATCAAATATCTTTCTCATTTGTTGTAATATTCATGGTGCAAACTTGCTTCATACGCAGTAGTTATATAGATAAAAAACAGTAATTTGTTTTTAAACTGTTCTAGAAATTATCTTTTCAAATCTGCTACTGGAAATATTCAAATTTCAAAAATGTTGTACACTGCTATTTTTTGTTTACGTAGAAAGCACTTGCCTTTTGTGAACCTATTAATTAGGATATTTCCAAAGTGTTCCACCCACAGAATTTGAATCAATGCATTTCAACACAAAGAAAAGTTCCAGGCAGCATTCTAGTGTGTGGTTAGGAAACAAATTGAATTATTAATTAAGTTGTCCATTTTAACCTTCATTACAATCATTCTTTGATCTTGAATGGTGAATTGGGAACAAATTCCCCTGCTGTCCATTTTAATTAAATCAATTATGCTTGTGTAGAATGGGAAGATGGTTTTGTACAGTGGTTCACATTTCTCTGAGCATTAAACATAATTGCTCTTTTAATTTAATCTGACATCTGCATCAACACACTTACAGTGGAAATTATTTTGTTTTTTAGGTGCATCACAAGTACAGAAACACTGCACTGCTGCAGTAGCCAGAGAAGCTGCTGATGTGTTCACTTTCAAATACAAATGTTCATGTCAATATGGATAATTAATAACTAGGCCTTTTGGTGAATTACCAATGAACTTTTGGATGTGAGCTGGCTATACATTTTTCTGAAAGCCAATTTATTTAATACAGCACTGGCTACATTAAACACCTTCTGCCAGTCATCGTCTCTCTCAAGTCTAGAGATCACTGTGGTTTTGTGATGTCCTACGGGGTCTAAATTGAGACTTGTGATCTACAGCAGGACCGATCAAGAAGAATTTGAACAAAATCTCCAGAAGTGAAAAACATTTAAAGTTGAGTTTTCTAGCTCCCTATTTCCTACAGTTTTACTCAGAATGTATTACTGTAACAAAATCTTTAAAAAATAAAAAGAAGATAATTCAAATATTTCCCCAGTGAACTAATGGATATCTGATATTAAATTGTGATCAGCTCTATAGTAACACTGGCTTGGTGGGTGGGGGAGCTTGTTAAAGCAATTGTCTAAATGAAGAAATTGACAAAGAAACTGGTTTATTATGTCCCCCTTAAGCATGCTAATTTGATTCTTGATCCACTATTAAAACTCATTTCAGACTCTTGAAACATGGTAATAGAAGTCCTCACAGTAATTGCTTGCTCATTATTTGCCAAGTCTGTAAGTAATGCCAATTTTTATTATGTACTAGACACAACACAGCTGAAAATTACTTTCTATTTGAATGTAGATCTGGGACATTACACTTGTATGCATATTTTTATGTAATTTTTTGTGTAGTACAAGAATAATTGCACTTTAAGATATGTGCCACCTTAATTGACGATAAGTGAAGAACAAAATTGATAAAAGCCCTATACTATATATATATATATATATATATATATATATATATATATATATATATATATATATATATATATATATATATATATATATAGTACCATGAAAAAGTATTTGCCCCCTGTCTGATTTTCTGCATTTTTGCATATTTTTGACAATGAATGTTGTCAGATCTTCAACCAAAATCAATATTGTATAAAAGGGACCCTAAATGAACAGCGCTGTGGAGGAATTTTAGCCCACTACTTCATGCAGAACTGCTTCAACTCAGTGACATTTGTGGGTTTTCGAGCATAAACCGCTCGATTCAGGGGGTTTAGGTCTGGACTTTGACTAGGCCATTCCAAAACTTTAAATTTTTTCTTGTTCAACCATTCTGATGTAGACTTGCTTGTGTGTTTTGAATAATTGTCTTGCTGCCCAACTGTCCCAGCTGTGCTTCATGGATGGATGGCCTGACATTCTCCTGTAGAATTCTCTGTACAGAACAGAATTCATTATTCCTTCAATGATGGCAAGTCATCCAGGTCCTGATGCAGCAAAACATTCCCAAATCATGACACTACCACCACCATGCTTGACTGTTGGCATGAGGTTCTTACTGTGGAATGCAGTGTCTTTCTGATGGTGGAGTCATGAACACTGACCTTAGCCGAGGTGAGAGAGGCCTGCAGATCCCTGGATGTTGTTCTAGGGTTCCTTGCTTGCTTGGAGAGATTTTGGCAGGACCGCCACTCCTGGGAAGACTCACTACTGTCCCCAACTTTCTCCATCTGGACAGTATGGCTTTGACTGTGGTTTGGTGGAGACCCAGAGTCTTAGTAATGTCTTTGTAACCCTTTCCAGACTGATAGGCATCAACAACTTTTTTTTTTTTTTTTTCTGGAGGTCTTCAGGAATTTCTTTTGATCGTTGCATGATGTGCCTCTAGAACCTGTGTGCGGACAACTTCACTCTGATGGTAAGTGCCAAAGTTAGTCAGATTTCTATTGGGCAGGTCTGTCCCAAATCAGGCCTGATTGTTAACCAGTCATTGTTAACCAGAGTATTCAAACAGCTGACCCTAATTATCCCTTTAATTGGGTTGAGTTAACTAGGTGGGGCAATAACTTTTTCACACATGAAGATTGCATGTTTGATTACCTTGAACACCAAACAAATGAAAGAAGCACCAAACTTTAGTGTTATTTTTTTCTCTCAGACTCCCTCTATATACTACTACAACCCACAAAAAGATCTGACCAAATTCAATGTGAAAAATGTGCAAAAATGCAGAAAATCAGACAGGGGGCAAATACTTTTTCATGGCACTATATATATATATATATATATATATATATATATATATATATATATATATATATATATATATATATATATATATATATATATATATATATATACGTGTGTGTGTGTGTGTGTGTGTGTATATATATATATATATACGTGTGTGTGTGTGTGTGTGTGTGTGTGTGTGTGTATATATATATATATATATATATATATATATATATATATATATATATATATATATATATATATAATATATATATATATATATATACAGTGGCTCTCAAAAGTATTCACCCCCCTTTGACTTTTCCACATTTTATTGTGTTACAACATGGAATCAAAATGGATTTAATTAGGAGTTTTTGCCACTGATCAACATAAAAAAGTTCATAATGTCAAAGTGAAAAATAAAATCTACAAATTGTTCTAAATTAGTTACAAATATAAAACAGAAAATAATTGATTGCATAAGTATTCACCCCCTTTGCTATAACACACCTAAATAAGCTCTGGTGCAACCAATTGTCTTTAGAAGTCACATAATTATTTGAATGGAATCCACCTGTGTGCAATTAGGGTGTTTCATATGATTTCATGTTAAATACACCTGTCTCTGGGAGGTCCCACAGTTGGTTAGTACATTTCCTAAGAAAAACTACATCATGAAGACGAATGAACATTCAAAGCAAATCCAGAATAAGGGTCTTCAAAAGCACCAATCAAGGGTAGGATATAAGAACATTTCCAAGGCATTGAATATCCCCCAGAGCACAGTAAAGTCCATTATTAAGAGATGGAGAGAATATGGCACAACTGTGAATCTGTCTAGAACAGGCCGTCCTCAAAAACTGAGTATCCAGGTGAGAAGGGCACTAGTCAGGGAGGCCACCAAGAGGCCTATGGCAACTCTAAAGGAGTTAGTCTTCCCCTGCTGAGCTGGGAGACACTGTGCATATGGCAACAATAGCTTGGGTGCGTCACAAAACTGGCCTTTATGGGAGAGTGGCAAAAAGAAAGCCACCGTTGAAAAAAACTCACATCAAATCTTGGCTAGAGTTTGCCAGAAGGCATATGGGAGACTCTGAGACCAAGTGGAAGAAGATTCTATGGCCTCAACAATAAGAGCAAGCCTAACACCGCACATCATCCTAAGAACACCGTCCCTACCATGAAGCATGGTGGTGGTAGCATCATGCTACGGGGATGCTTCTCTGCATCAGGGCCTGGAAAACTCGTGAAGATAGAGGGCAAAATGGATGCAGCAAAGTACAGAGAAATCCTGGAGGAAAACCTGCTGAAGTCTGCAAGAGATCTGGGACTTGTGAGAAGATTTATCTTCCAGCAGGACAATGACCCCAAACATACAGCCAAAGCCAAATTGGAGTGGCTTGAAAACAAAAAGGTCAATGTCCTAGAGTGGCCCAGTCAAAGCCTGGACCTCAATCCAATTGAGAATATGTGGACAGAGTTGCAAATGCTGTTCACCAAAGGTCCACATCCAACTTGACGGAGCTTGAGAAATTTTACAAAGAATGGGCAAAAATTGTAGTGTCCGGATGAGCAAAGCTGGTAGAGACTTATCCAAATAGATTCATGGCTGTAATTGCTGCCAAAGGTGCCTCTACCAAATATTGGTTCAAGGGGATGAATACTTATGCAAGAAATTATTTGTATTTGTAATTAATTTAGATATTATTTTTCACTGTGTTTTAGTAATTTGTCTAGATGGTTCTATTGAAGG
This sequence comes from Polyodon spathula, assembly GCF_017654505.1. NCBI lineage: Eukaryota > Metazoa > Chordata > Actinopteri > Acipenseriformes > Polyodontidae > Polyodon > Polyodon spathula. The sequence goes on along the minus strand of NC_054540.1, from coordinate 25,123,704 downwards.
TATACATTAATTTAATTATATTGTTTTTACTTATTAAACAACTCCCTCCGCATCAAAGAAATGTAAGATAGGGTCAAAATGTCTAAGTCACTTATAATTTAACTCAATGAACCCTTTGAGAATGTATATAGCACCATGGGCATCTAGCAAAGCACATTGATGTCATTGATTTTTGCCCATACTGCCCCACAATATAAACTGACTCCTTTATTTGCCTCACCTAAATACAGATTGTTACTAACATTTCAAAGCTCAGTGGTTTGAATCAAAATAGCTTTAGTTATTTTGAATTTATGCATCGAAAGTGGAATCTTGAAACTTGAGAACTGAGCACAAGCTATTTATTTTAGTGTTTTTTCAATCTTAGTTTTCTTCTATTTCCTTCAGCTGTTCCTCATCTACTTCTATGTGTCTACTCTTGACAGTTGCTGGTGCACTTATTTCATTTATTTATTTGTTTCAAGAGAACTGCTGTCTTCCCTCAGCAAGTTGGTGTTGTACCAGTTATCTATTTTCACCCCCAAATATATTAAAGGGAATAGGTGGAATGTCACTCATTTTTAGCAGTGGTTTTGTAACTAATAACAAATAAAATGGCAGTTTGTCATGGAATTTAGAATGTAGTGGTGCGTAGTGATTTATTCAGTGTGAAGCGGCTCATTAGTATGCAAGCCATGGTATATGATACGTCACCTGAGAGGGGTTGCCCCGAGCTACCAGAATCTCCGAGAGAGAGCGCTGCTCTCTCCCAACGACAGCCGGGTTCTGAGGTTGCTGTTGGGGGGCTCTGGCTAGCTTCTGCCTTGCTGTGTAGAGAGGGGTAGCAGTCCCAGATCCAGGAGGGACTCCGCACTGCATCACTCTCCTAAACCCTCCACTACTGGACTAAGGCAGCTTCTCCCCAGGCCGGGAACTGTTTAAGCGGGGTGCAGTGTAGCGTCGGGTCTCGCGGACCCGCTGAATGGGACTTGTTGCTGTTGCAGCCTGGTTCTAACCAGGTCCGCTCTTTCCCGCCTGTGGACACTATATAAAGCTGCAACCTGTGTGCTGAAGGGAGAGAGGGTACTGAGAGAGGACTGCAGCAAGAGCTAATGGCCATTTTTGAGCTAAAGAAACAGGACTTATAAGCGCCAATCTATTCCTCTAAAACAACAGCACTTATAAGCTCCATTTCAATTCGAAAATAAACAGCCTTTCCAGCGCCAAAGAAATCCTTTGTTGCAGACTCTTTCTTCCCATGGCAAGCCGCCACCACAGTGTTAAATGTATTAATGATGGTTGATCATTTTTAAACGTTTTATATTTATCTGGATTATCTACTTATATAAAGTCAGTTTAATGTGATTGATTAACATTAACTTTATTGTAACATTATGCAGCACTTATCACAGATTTAGTACATTATGTTTTTTTTTTAATAATTGATATTGTTAGCTTCTGTTAACAAGGGACAGCTGTAGTTTTCGTAGTTATTTACATTACAATTAGCAGGTCACTCATGATCTCTTTGGTTCACAGCCGCAACCAGTCTCCACAGCAACTTTTCAAAGCTGCGCTGGGCTGTGCAGGATCTGCACATTTCTGCAGGTGGAGTTGCGTGACGTCACGCAGCAGCCCTTGAAGAACATACATCTTTGCGATTCTGTCCAGAATTGCAAGTCTGTGCAGAACTACGGAAATCTGCACCACACTGTACTACTTCATGACGGGAGAAGCATGGTGTATTGAATTACTTGTGGCTGATGTTGATGATACAATTTGGCGACTTTGTTCTCTGAAAATCCCTGTTGTTGGCAGTGAAAGTCTCTAGATTTGTCACTAGTCGCTTTGACACTGTTTTTTTTGCTAGGGAAACCGAAAAGTCGCTAGATATAGCAACAAAGTTGCTAAGTTGGCAACACTGCTGCAAGCACTCCCAATTCTTGCATCCTTGGGCACACCCAAATTCATATATATATATATATATTATATATATATATCTAGTATCTATATATATATATATATATATATATATATACACAGTGCCGAGAAAGCCCATAGTTTTACCATGATAGCCTTCTTTAATCAAAACCAGTCTTTTACATATCCAAGAGGGTTTATATTAACAAATTCCATGTCTTTTGAAACAAAATGATGTATGAATTAGAAAAAGAATGAGTAAATAAGATTCAGGGTATGTGAAAAAGTAAGTGAACCCCTGGTAAATCCCATCGAAATGTTGTGGCAGGACCTAAAGTGAACTGTCCATGCAAGAAAGACCTCAAATTTCACAGAGTTGAAGCGGTTCTGTAAGGAGTAATGGGCCAAAATTCCTCAAAACCCATGTGAGAGACTGACCAGCAATTACAGGAAATGCTTAGTAGAAGTCATTGCTGCTCAAGGGGGTGCCACCAGTTACTGAATCTAAAGGTTCACATACTTTTTCACACATGGATATTGAATGTTGAATCATTTGTGGATAAATAAATGTTGAAAAAGTATCATGTTTTTGTGTAATTTGTTTAATTAGGTTATCTTTATATTTTTAGGACTTTGATTAAGATCAATAACATTTTAGGTTTGAAATATGTGACATATGTGAAAATCCTAAGGAGTTCACAAACTTTTTCTCAGAACTGTAGAAGCACGCTTCACTTGCTGAAGGTTGTGTGTTTGGGAGTGGACGGCAAATACTATGGGTGCTGGTAGCACCAGCACTGTACTTGTTTAGTTGGTGTCAGTTTTGTGTTCGTGACTTGTTTTGGGTTTAACCTGTTATTTTGCTCTATGAGCATTGTTTTTTTATGAAACCTTTCTATTTTTGTTGCAGTAAACCGGCACAACACCCCAATTTACCATGCTGTGTGTTTCTGTTCCGAGTCTGACATCACCACTACAGCCATCCTTGTGACAGTATATCATCGACTCCATTAGTAAATATCGAGGAGTCACCCTTTTTATGAATCAGCATTTATTTTTACATAATATATCTAAATGTTTTGTAACAATCTCAACTCTCAATGCAAGCACTAATAGCGATTCCTCTGGACCTTAAATAATCACCCCCCCATATACAGCTCATATAATATGGAAAGGAGAGTTGAGTGACAGATCCAAGAAATGCTGGGTAAGTTAACGCGTAATTACAATACTTTGTTATTTTGACCATAAAGAGCTTGTATAAGCCCAGAAAAATAACTAATCACATTTACAAAATGCATATCCATGAAACATAATCAATACACCACATATCACATTATGCAGAGTAAATTGACAAAAAGAATACACAATCAATTACGAGTGCCAGGCATCTTCCTTTTGGAAGTAATATGGATTTTCTTGTGTTTACTGCATCTTGTAAAGTGCTTTGCGATGTTGTTCCACTATGAAAGGCACTATATAAAATAAAGATTGATTGATTGATTGATTGATTGCGATAGTGGTCCACTATGAAAGGCACTATATAAAATAAAAATTGATTGATTGATATAATTCAGCTAGCGTATATAATGTAAATGCACATTCCTAACAAGCCCCATCTATTGCATCAGTTAATTTACAATATAAATGCACATGCACAGCACGGCCCCCTCTATTGCATTATTTATCCAGTAAAGACAGTATACATGTACATTAGCTTCAATCCAGTATGCACCATGTTGCAGACTGAGTTTAAAGTTCACTGTTCTCCTTTAGTCCAGAGAAAAAATTATACCTTACATAAAAATCAGAGTTTGATCACGAACAGTCCATATCAGGGCACACAACGAACACCACCCCAAATACTGTAAAGGGCAGGAAAAATTAGTCCTCTGTATCGAGGTGCTCGTTTAGCCCTGATAATAAAAACCAATTGTCCAAGCCAAAATGCTTATCTGTAATCCTGCTTCCACATGAAAAAACAAACACAGCAGGTAATCCAGCGAGTAAGAGTAAAAAATGCTTTTATTTCACGAGCTTTCTGCAAGCTGTCCACAGCCACACTCAGACGCTGGAACCCCAGAACAACAAATCCTCGGCTTGGTAAAGAAATTAGATTTAATTAGTTCTTAACTCCCATTGGTTTTCATCTTTGATCCGCCCCCATAGGTGTCAACAATAGCATTTAACTGAAAACTTCTGAGAATTTTCTCATCAACTGATTTTCTTTTACTTCTCATTTATTCAACACATCAAACAAACGTGGATTGGACAGCAACCAGCCAACAGAGAGCTCACTCCTCAAACAGAGGACAACAGAGTATATTTAAAGAGAATGAATCCCTTCCTTAAACGAGACACCAATTTAAAAACAATCAGTGTTTCATCAAAACTCCCTGTTCCCTATTTACTTAACAGGATTAGCATTAGGGCTAACTTAACCTATTCAACCAGCAACTTCAGAGAACCAATGCTGAGATACTAACACTGTGCATATCGACACTAAATGGCACTTAGAAGTGTTTGATAAGTGGAATAATTTTCTGTGACAATGTAATTTAAAACACTTTCACAGATTCCCTTATCCATCTAGCTAATTGTTGAGAACTATTCGATCGTCTGGCAAGGCAGCTGTCACGCAATTAAATGCGACAGACAGCACCCTTCTTGTGCTGTGAGTGTGTAGCAAATGCTACAGTTTATTATTAAATGAATGTGAGATCAAATTATTAGTAAGAACACATGTTTCCATATGGTAGCTGAACATTAATATCAACAAAGAACAAGTAAGTTACTAGATTTTAATGAAAACCATATTGTAGCCAACTTAAGTAAAATCAGACTTATGTGATGCCACTATTTGATCTATTTCTTACTGCTTAATCTAATTAAAAAAAATAAAAATAAAGATATGGGGGGGGGGGGGGGGGGGGGATGGGGGGGGGGGGATGACATGCCCCTACTGCCTTATGGGTTAGGCGCTTAACAGAACTACATCTATATACAGTAGTGGGGTCTAATCTAATCTGGTCAAATACATTTTGATCAGAGAGTAATTAGTTAGAAATTATATTTTCTCTAGTACTAAAGTACATTAATTTTCATTATAGTATTTTGTATTCAGCCTTCCTTATCACTATGCCACTCATTGTAAGCCTGAATTGCTTGTCATATCTCTTCTATGGTTTGGAGGATTCTTTGGAAATACTGTTAAAATAATATGCTTGGAATTGATTTATCCACCTAGGGGAGGGGAATAATTCCTTGGAAGGAACATTTACCACAGAGCCATCAATAAAAAAGGTGTATAATACAAAATCTGGTTAGATTTTCATTTGTACTTAAGGCTGTATTTTGTAAACGCCACCTTTGAAGAATTAAAAAGTTGTCAGCATGTACTCCCACCCCCATGAAACTCAAGCATTATAATTGAATGAAATAATAAAAGGTATGTTGTCATTAATTTATGCTTGCATCTACTGTACAGTTTCTGTTTTTGTTTTGTTTGTTTTTTTACTTGTAATATTCCTTGCTTATCCTCCAAAGAGAGTAGATCTACTGTTGCTGGGCCAAATGATAAACTTCTTGACATTCTGGAAACTGACCTAATATAAGCTACACAAATCCAGTGATTGGTGCATAGATGTGTAGTGAGATGAATAGACACAAGAATGGGAATCAAAATAAAAATGATGGAATTATTGATGTCAGTATTGTCATACTGTAAGTGAACCTGGTAGCGTATTGCATTCTTAGATTACTTTTCTGGTGATAAGCTCTGCCCTTTTGGAAAACAGAGTGGGTGCAATTAACAGTTATCGAACAACAAAGGGTGTTGATTTACTTTGATTTATCAGTTTGTGAGAAGGGAGTTTGATATGTAGCTTGAAAGGTCAGTATAAAGATTGCATGGTGCAAAATGTATAGAACCATATGGATATATGTGGTTCCAAGTTTAGATGTTTTCAGAATTGATGAAAAACATACTTTACATTCTTTAAATGCAGTCATTTGGAGATCGTTTGTGCATTGGCACGGTACATTAGAGGAATGAACTCTGGACATATTCAGTTAAAATACATGATTCATTTCATATGCCATAGTATAATTTTGTCTTTTTCTTAATAAAGTTATATCAAAATCATTATACCAACAACTGCAGGTAATTTCCTAATATACAGTACAGTACAGTAGATGGACTAACATAATGATGTGGCCAGCAATCAGTGTGCTTAATACAAACAATAGAAACGTGTGTTGACCATGGAAGGTAACTTGTTTTATTCTGTAGAACAGGCAGTTAATACATTTTCAAAAATAGATCATGATAATCACCAGCAAAGGAATGCAATAAATAATGAATAAGCCGTGGCATGTATACTAAATTGCACCTGCTGACAATCTGCTCCTCTCCATGAGCTAGCAAAATTAATGAGCAATATGACTTTATGAGCAATCGTAGATGATATCTAATTTCTTTTAAATTGACATATTAAATACAAGCAGGAGATCTGCAGCAGAAGAAAAGGGAACAGGGAGTCAATGATAAAGCTTACAATGATTTTAAGACTCCCATGTATGTTTCCAGTTGTGTTCAAGATTTTTATTACATGAGAGTAGCTGTTATTTACTTCATCCAACACTGCTGGAATGGCCTTTTCATCAATATAGAACACCTTATCCACTACTTTGCCATTGAGATGATGTAGCTGCTCCTTGACTTAGCGTGCTTGAACTGTATACCGGCTCATCTGGTGTAATCCGTTAGTTTGCCAGGTAACTGTGGTGCAGGCTACCGTTGTAGTCATGGTGGCCATATTGTCCATGTAAGCTCGAAGATATACCAACTGTTTGCTGAATAAAGCATCAGGAAAATAAAATGCCAAGGAAAATGTTGAGCTCAATGGTAATTCACTTGAAGTACAAAGCAGATTCACCATACATCTTTGAAATTATGTACCACATAAAATCTGACAGAGTTAAATTTTTTGCCATTTAGCTCAGCTGAAGCATATTGCTTGTTTGTAGTTTAGAAGTGACAGAGAAAGAATGAATCTTGGTTATAAATCTCCCTCCCAACCTGAGAGGGCACTGTGTAAAGGGAACAGTGTGCCCCAGATTGGATGGTCTGACAGTTCATTCCAGGGAAAGGTGGAAGTCAGCCATCTAGAAAGGGGGCAGCGCTACAGTACACCAAGTCATTGCCCCAGACGAGAAATGATGTGGCAATCGTGGATTGGAGGAAAAGCGATTGCACTCGCAAACCAAGGGGGCGTGGCTGACAGTTCAAAAGGGAATGTGGCCGAGCAAACTGCTCCGTTGTTATGGTAGTGAAAGAACCGCTGAAGGAGTGTAATAAAAGAACCGTGAGTGTTTAGGGTTTGTTTGTTTGGTTGATCTAATTATACTCGTTGTTCTTGTTAGACGGCTAACACTTAAGGCCAGCACCAACCCGGACAGCACTGCACTACTGTTCACTAATAAATTGTATTTCACCACTTGCACGTTAGCTCTCACTCTGAACTTGTGATCGTGTTTGTGTTGTGTGTGTGTTTATACTGTGTGTATTATTTTGGGACTGTAACCTGTGGTTTAAACAGTGCAATGCACATTGCTGTGTATTGTCTGGCATTATTATTTGCGGTCGCCAACACGACCTGGATTACAATTAAAACCAATAAAGAATTGTTTGGACCATGAACTTTGCTGTTTGTCATCTGTTTATGCATTGCATCACCTCTACACCTAGGCCCTGCAAACCACTTTGCCACAGAGCTAAGCTATCAATCAACTGCAGTTTGTGGTATCTGACCAACTTGTTTTTGTTAACATTCAGTTGCAGAGCCTATTCTGAGCAAATCGAACACCTCATTAGGTAGTTCCTAGAAGTGTGTATATCTGCCAACAAGAACAAACCCATGAACTTCAATCAAGCTGCCAGGTTGATGCAGAAGTGGCATTCCAAGCAGTTGCTGCTTGCTTGGATACAGCTTGGTTTTATTAGGGGTGAGTCAATGTTTGGTTATAAATGTGTATCGCAACATACAGAGAAATGTTTTCTCAGCAGGTTAAAGGGTTATCACTCCTAGCACTTGACATTTCTGGAAGCTTGAAGTCCAGTGACATTTGCAATGCAGTAAAAAAATACCTTTAAGCCACATTTTAGATACATCCAAGGAAATCTCTAATGAGATTTATATTATGGCATACGGTTTATAATAAATACTGGTTCACTTGTCTTTGGCTTCTGTTTTATACCCGTGTTTACATAGTAACTAATGAAACTACAGTATAAGATGCCTAATTTTAAATCTATTGTAGAATCTTGGTATAATTGTCTGAAAAAAAATGAACAAAAAAAAACAACAACTGAACCCTGATTCTTCAAAGCAGTTTTAGCTCATCCATTGCTAATGCTGAGAAAATAAGATGATGTTATTTTGACTGCAATTGTAGTAATCCCTTCAATGTGCATGAATAGCTGTTTTCAAGCACACCAGCTCCTTTTAATCCTTTCATAAGGTTTGCTTTTAACTTCAAAGTTTTGCTTCTGCTTTGTACAGATTCTGCTTTTAGCTTCTACCTTACAGGTACCTTAGTTAATGCTCTGTGGAAGTGCACCATGTTTTTTATGCTTTTCTGTAGATTCAGTTTTCTCATCCCTTCGACCTGTAGAAACCGCATCTGAATTAAATTCAACGAACGCCTGTCAGCCCCTCAGGCATTCCAAATAGGAAATAAACAGAAGGGGAAAAAAAGGACTTAATCTACAGTAAGACTTTAGATAAACTGCTCAGGGAATTTATTTAATTGTGTGCTGGCTTTTGCCTGCAGTCTTGATTTAGCTTTTTATTGGAGTTGGATGTTGATATTATGTCATTAAACTACATGTTAAATGGGTGAAATGCAGTTCTGTTTTAATTGTCTAAAGTGAATCTACATTTAAAGAGTGGAAAGTTCCATGTAGTTCCTTTAACTTTCTCCATGGAGATAGACATTCTCTGCATACGGTAATATGGAAATCTGAGCTATTGAGATAGATACTCCTTATTCAAACGTTATTTAAATTCAATGATACATTTGAAGATGCCGAAGATTTTGAAGATGATTATTAACATACACATAAAATATTACATATATTTGATATAATTTAGCTGCCATTTTTAAATGTATAAACATCTTCATTTTGTTTATTACTAATTAGAAAATTCATGGACTATATATGCATACTGAGCTTCTGAATCATCTATCTCTGGATAGTTGTATTGTAATAGCATTGTTAAATCTGAATTAATTCAAACTCGGCCAAAATGGTTCAAATACCATTTTATATTTCCATATCCCCTACAGATTTTTTTTTTTTTTATTTTTATGCAGAGAAAAAACCATAAGTGAAAAGGTCATAGTTGTGGCCTCAGGTATACATGGTTATAACTGGCCTTTACTCAAGGGAAGCACTATTTTTTACGATTGAGACATGCATAAAAATTCTTACTGATTTTGTAGTCTGAGCTTGTATATTGAATATCATGGAAATAGACCAGAAGAGGCAAACTTGAAAATATATAAAGCACCAACCAGGCCTGTGTGTTATTTTTTTTTTTTTTTTATGAATTATTTAAACTTAATCTTTTAAACACCAGCATCTCTGCTGTTTCAGGATATTTTGCTTTGGCTATGACACATCTAAAATTCTTCAGACAATTCCTCTCATGTTATATATAAATTAAATTGCCAGCTTGTAATGTGTTGGCAGGTCACATGAAAACTGTTTTTAAGGCATCATTGTTTTACTGCCAGCATTCTCACTTAAATCCTTCTCTTGCATGACAAGGTTGTGATAAAAGAAAACAAAAAAACAACAATTATTTTAAAGGTTTCTCATTTTATTTGACCATTTAAGTAAATTGTGTTTTTACTAGCTTGCTACTGCCTTGTAATATTTATTTAGTCTAAAATTAAATTAGATGAGAAGTATGACAAATAAGCATATATATAAACATCATAACAAAGTTGATACAGTAAATAAATTATATTGAAAATTATATATGAGTGTGTCAGTATGAGTACCACTACATATTTTACTGGCAGGGTAATAAAAATAGTGTAGTGACTTTGGTATACAATTTATTTATATATAAATTAGTCTCTTGGCGCACTGTTTAAGAACGTCCAAATGTTAATAACTGAGACATACCATAATAGTTCGGTGATATCATGTTGAACTCGGATTCCCTTGACAACAATTCACATCCACATAACATGTCAGAAATATAAAACAATCATTTATTTAAGGGGAAAATGAGTACACAACTAATCTAATATTACAGAAAGCAAAAGCTATTGGTTAGAGATATCAGTGAACAGTAATATGCAGTTCATTGATTCTATAGTCAAACGATTACAACGACCATGCAGAGAATGATATGGTGACCCCCCCCTTCTGATGCTACAATGAGTACCACTACATATTTCACTAGCGGGGTAATGAAAACAGTAAACCTGAAGGGAATGTCCAAAGCTGTACACTTCATCACAATAACCAGCTTGGGGTGTAGTACACAATTTTGTACTGTACAGTTTGACTTTGGGGCTTAGATTTAATTGTACTTGTTTTGGAGTAGTCAATTTCCCTCAGTCTTTTTGTAATAACAGAGATATTATATGTGTTTGATTTTAATTCAGGATATATAATGATTTATATATTGTAAACAAAATAGAGAATGGAGTCAAGAATAGACTCTTTTGGGATCCTACAAACAAATGGCTTTTTGTCCAAAATGTTTTTAATTATTTACTATTTACACCCTACTCCACATCCAAAGAGAATTAGTTGTCAAGTGAATCAGGCAGAATTGTTCTAAAGCTGTGCTGGTATGATGACAAGTTAGCCAACTTGTTAGCCAATGAGATTTCTCCCTTTGTTACTGCCATTTAATCCAAATAGTGATATAGATTCAATGCATCTGTATCTTAATTAGATGTCAAATTTCAGAACTTCATTGCTGTATTTCAATTGAACGGAAATAAATTCCCCCTCATTGTTTGTGCTATTCGTGACTTTCCACAAAACCTTATAAAAGTTTACCACTCTAGACTGGCTGGTCGTTTTTGCAGTTTTCTCCACGTTTTTTCCCATGATTATACTATGTATTTACCATAGTTTACTATCATTTGCCAGGTTTTCAATATGCTTTCTGCTCTCTGGACTTTTCAATGCTTATAGGCTTAGCCATGCTTTCATTATGCTTTTACTAAAGGAAATGTTTATAAGGGAAGGGCTGATGGGCTGTATGCCTTTTTAGGACCTGAAGTGCAAGTATTAATTTTTAGTTTTTCTTTTCCATCAATTTAAGAACAAACTTCCCCCCAAATCCTTTTTGCCGAAAGTTTATTCAAGGTCAAATGCTTGAGCTCTTTTTTTCTCCCAATGTCATCCTAAAAAGTCTCCTAAAAATGAATCCCTCAGAATCCTCAAAAGAGAACATTAATTTATAAAGCCCTTCAAATGGAATATACTAAAGATATGGGCCCAATAAGTAAGAGATAACCAGAGGGCAAATGGATTTACAGTTGAATTTAATACAATACATGTTAGATCCAATTTGACCAATACTCTTCAAGGCTTTTAATGAGAAGGAGACAGCTAGATGTCAAAATTCCTCAAAACTGCACTCACTACTTTAATTGCAGAGAAAAATGGAAGGGCAAATAATTATGCTTCAGTTACTCTGGGTCCAACATATTTTAATTAATCCGGGACTTTGGATATTGGTAAAAGAAACTTGTGCTAAATTATGCAACATAATTGTAATCATTAAAATAGATGTCATTCAGCTTTGATAAAGAAACTGTATGGATACAATGGTGTGTAAGGGTTCAACACAAGTGACCAGGCTAAAAAACAGGAAACCAGGTAGCCATTGAAATAGTAATGCTACCAGGCACTTTTATATAACAAATAAAACACAACAAATAACATCAATACACAGTCCCACTTTTAGTTGCTTTTGGCAACAATTGACAGAATCTCCTTTTTCAGACCCAGTCTACAAGACTCCACATACAGGCCAGATGCAGCCTTATAGACTTCCATCATTGAAACCAAATCAAATAATTAATTAATTGATGGGCCCACCAATCAAGGCCCATATTTTACTTCACATTGTCACATGGAAAACAAGGCTAAAATAAACCTGTTCCTGGGTTCAGATACCACACACTTGATTAAACATTTGTAAGGTAATAAAGTTAACACATTTAAATATGAAAATAAAGATAATATGTGGAATAATATACATGTATACTGCTATGAGTGGAAACAAGTACAGGTACATTTTATAAAGAAAACAATAAATCACAAAAATACATACAATTTATAACTGAGGGTTTTTCACCTCCTGCATTTACACCTACCTGTGCACACGACTGCCACTAATATAGCAGTCAACTTAAACACAGAGGGTTGTATAATTAAGGGAACACGTATGACTTCCATTTGGAACCCCAAAGCAAAGTTATCCTTCACCTCTCCCTTAAGTCCCAAAGTTCTTTTCACTTTCGGAAATGGTAGCCCTTCATGGTCCAGCACAGGGGCCATTTTTGTTCCTCCTGTGTGCCCATGCAGGATTGCAGTGATGAAGCGCTCTAGGCACCCATCCTTTATACCTCCCAGCTCATCCAGCACTCCAACAATTAGCACCGTGGTGTATGCTATGGACTGGGTGACCAAAACAGGACCCAGCCTCCCATTCACAGGCTCCTGGATTGTGACGGCTGTAAGTCTACAACTGTCTCAGGCATAACCAGCTGCTGGACATCAGCCACCCTGCAGCGGTAGGAACTCCTCCTCCATTGCAGGACTACACCTATCCAGTTCTCCGTTCATGGAAGGATGACATCCCACTCAGGCTTCAACTCAAGGGGGGAAGAAAGTTGCTGTCTCATAAAAGCAATGACTGATCCCCCTCTGGCTCCAGGGACAGCAGCTCCTCGGACCTGTCTTCCTCTTCAAACTCTGTATCTTGATATGAACAGATGGTCCCCATAATGCCCAATCTCATTACATAAAAAAGTCACAATTCTATATGTATATGCATGTGTAGCTTGCAACACTGATGAAAAGTTTGCAAACATTTTAACATCATCACCAGTTTTGCATAAAAGCAAACTCAATTAAATCTCTGTAGCTAAAAAGCATTCAGGATGCGGCAGAGCTTAAATTATTTAACATGTGGAGCTGTTAGCTAATGTGAGCTATTAAAAGTATTTCAATATTAAGTTGATTTTTTTTTTTTAACAAATGGAAAAGTGTTATTTTTCATTAACAAGGCAATGAACATCCTCCTTTGTTTTTTTCTTGTTGCAATGCTAAGCAAAATTCAATCATTTTTCTAAATACTACACAGCATTTCAACTGAAATCAGTATTAAATACAATACAGTATTAAATTATCCATCTAATTCAAACTATTTAAATAGTTTACATGGCAAATGATGGCAGAGAATCTTTACATTCAATCAGAACCTTTTTAGCTGATCCTAGTGATAATATTCCTAGAACTACATTCCTCATTCCCTTTACTGTCTCATGTTTATATTGTGCTGAAATGTGAGGGTTTTTGTTTTTACAATTGACAGAAACTGTGTTTTATAAAGGTTTAAATGTGTGTTTGTGTATGCTATATTGGTAAAGCAATAAGTGTCAATAAGTTATTTTAATAGCTGTCGTTTATGTAAGCAATAAGACACGACAGGGTGTGGGATATACTCTAATATCCACACGGGTGCGTTATAAGTCAGTGCCTTATTGCGCTTATCAAATGGGTCAACTAACTAAACAAAAAACAATAAAAAATTAAAAATTTTAGATTTTTGTACAAATATTTTAAAAAGGTTTTTTTTATTTTTACGATTAAAAAAATGTTTTAATATAAAATATATATATATATATATATATATATATATATATATATATATATATATATTTTTTTTTTTTTCCCTTAAAACAAAAAAAAAAAAAAAAAAAATAAAATAAATATATTTATATTTTATTTATTATTTATATATATATATAAGCTTTGAACTATTTATATTCCCTTTACGGGTAAAAGAAGGTGGGGAGAAACATTTTTCCTTAAGGGAATCTTAAACCTTGGTAATTATATTGTTAAACCCTTAAAACTTAAAAATTAAATAAAACACCAAAAAGGGTTGTTCAACCTAGCTACGTGTCGGTTCAATTTTTTTTTTTATTTATTTATTTATTTTTAATAAGCATTGAACTGATTAAAAACAAGAAGCATTTATAGATGTAAAATTGAACACTGCCATTGAAATTGCAGATTTGAAGATTACAGGCCCTTTTTTGAACAGTAGGTGGATCTGCAGCAAGTCACACAGACCTTCTTTACCACATCTGGCCACATCAAAATAAACCTCTCACCAGACCAGCGGCAGTGTCAGGTGACAGGAGGTATCCATGCCAGGTTTGCGGTACCATTTCCAGTGGCAACAAAGATGTTGTTTGCATTTTGAAATACTCGGACAATGGCATAAAAAGAACACCCATTTCCCAAGTAGTAGACTGTGTATTTTTTTTTTCTTTTTCTTTTTCTATGTCCAGAAGCTTTGCTTCAGTAAGTTCGATGCCTAGCAGCATTGCCCTTTTTTTCTCCATTTGAATAAGTGTTGGTGTCTGATTCAGACTCATCCAAAATCTCATCATTTGGTTTCCCAAAAGATCAACATTTCTGTCATTTTTATTGTAAATTTAAATATGGCATATTAAATGTGGTTAGTCATGTTTATTAATATAAATTGAAATATGGCTGGCATTTTTTTTCAAAATTCTAGTGGCGTACGGATATCTACAAGTGATTTGCCCCTTTTTGAAAAAAAGTTTCAACCCATGGGAATACGCTGTAATATTCACACCCCCTGTGACCTGTTTTGACCAATCAGGATAGAGTATTTAAAAGATCAATTTTATACATTTGGATTGGTGCATTAACATTATTTGATTATATCGGTTTTCCCCAGAAACAGTACATTTGTCTAGGAATATTGGTTATATTCAGTATATTTACAGTACATTATTATTTTTTTTTTTTTGAAGACGTAGTTTTAGCCTCCTGTAGTACGAATACAAATGTGCTTGTTGAAAGAATGTTCACACCGTAGTTATTCAAAAATAAATAATTAAATAGCTACAATTACAGTACCTTGCTGATCTATGAAAAGATGGGTATTTGCTAGTTATATTGAAGGATATGGTTGCTAGCCTTTGGGGTTTGGTTGTCAAGGTGATTGTTTCTATTTTTATTATCTAACACCATCAGTCTGGCTTTTAATGAGATAATAAAGTATTAATGCTGAATAATATGGTATGAACAGACCGGTAACTTGAAATGCCATTGGGTAATAGAATAAAGTTGAGTTGTGCTTGCCCCTGTCATGCAATAAGTATTGCAACAAAGCAAAATTGACTGTAAATTTACCATGGTAAACATGGTAAATATCTAAGTTTGTGTCTAGGGAATAACTCCATTCTGTGCTCTTTATAGAGTAAATCACAGGCCTCTGTTTAATACAACTGAGCCTTACTGAACCATCAGTACCCAATGGTACATGATGCTATTATCATTAGGATTATGTTGGAAACAAAACAACAGCCAGATACTGTATATGAGGGGTTGCATTAATAGAAACTGTCTGGTTTTGGTCAATTTGACCAACTATGAACCCACTGCAAAGCTAAGGTGATGTTTTTGATCATGCACAAGAAGCTGTGCTAAGCTATGCTAGCTACATTCGTGTTCAGTGATGCACTCATGGAGAACCTGTCATGGCTTAGCCACTTAGTTGCTGTTGAATGTTATATGTTCATTTGGATTAGCAATAAGATTCTCTACTATCCTTCAAAATGTATTTCATGTCTTTGGAGGCACACGATTAACTGCACAATGAACTGTCACTGTATGTGTTTAACATTTTAAATTTAAAATTCAAGTTAGAGGACAAAGGAAACATGTAGCAGTAAAGGGGTTAAATGTCCATGCATCAAGAATGCAGTCAGGTTCTACACTATATATATATATAAAATATATGGGTTTATTAACCTGTATTTAATATAGGAATAGACTAAAAACAGTAGAGCATGTGCTATGAATTATTTAATTAACCACCAATTAACTTTAAATATTAAAGTTAGTTCCTTAGCTATGAACTGTAAAAGCTTAATCTGCCTTTTAAGATGGTTCTTGGGAATGTCCCTAGGATTGCATTAGGATAAAACCCCTTGAGATGCATCCATTCTGTTTTCTATTTATTTCAATTAAGAGGGGAATGTTTGTTTTCTTTACTGCTGTCTGTACTGTGTTGATTAAATTGTTCTGTGTTTGTGTTAGCCTTTCAATTACATACAAGATAATGGAACCACTAAAGTTGTGACTCTTGGTGTGTAAAAATACAAAGGGTTTTTCTGTGTTCCTTGCTTAAACATTAATCTTAATAATTTCAAATTATGATATACACATTTCTCATTGTAAAACATACATATTTTAGGAATGAAGTACAAACATTTATTTTATCAAGAGTAAATCCTGACACATGCAATAAAATCATATATTGTCTCATAGTACAGATATTTAAGCGATGGCTTTAGAGCTGAATAGACACTTGAGAACTTGTGTGCTAGAGAGGTAGCAGGCTGGTCTCTATCACATTGCATTTATTCCAGCCTATACAGATTCTGTTACGAGTCTGTTAATCGTAGGATATACCATATACTGTAAATCACATGGAAGTAATTTTCATAAGACAGAAGGCAGCCCCTTTTGTATACTTGTACTACCCTAGCAAAAACAGAATTGTTACCAGTATATACAATACTATACTTTAGCCAGTGATGTATAGTATATAGAAATGTTCCTTACATTTGTTAAATGGTATACTCTTAATATTACAGTAAACTCTGTTCTTCACCTAATAAATGGCACAAGTCCCTCTCAAAACTTAAATTGCTTCTTTTTGGGTGTATTGTTTGCAGTGGTGTAACTTTGGTTTGAAAAGTGGGAGGGGCAGTTTCTGTAGCTGGGGCATGCATGAAGATTATTCTATCTGAAATAATAAAATATGTTATATCACCTGGCCAATCACCCATACAATACAACTTAGTACCGACTACAACAGCACTGTAGTTACCCGTACAGAGAATTAAATACAGAAACAAAATAACACCTGTACTTTCCCTATATGAGTTCCTCACTTTAAAGCTTAAACAACTTTGCTCGTATTTCATTAAAGAGCCACACCAACTGAGATCCACCACCAGCCAGGATTGAGAACACAAACCACATATGACAATTTAACTATTTAAAACAATTTCATGTCGAGTATTTATACAATGCAATTGGAAATTTCAGGGTTCACAATAATTAAAACAATGCACATTGGCCTCTAGTGCCACCGTTTGGGATGTACAGGCAGCCACGCATGCAACCACTCATTTCCCACAATTTACTACAATTGCACATGAGCCAAACTTATTGAAATTGTAAAGCCAATTAACATCCTCCACCACTACTGCTGACCATCCAGCCAAACCCTGTACCACTCAACTCTGAGTATCACACTTGTAAGAGGATTCAGAAATAATCTCCTTTCGTTCCCACACAAGTCCACAATTCTTGTCCCACAACAGTGCTTGTCCAGTAAAGTTCTGATGGGACGGGATGGGGGATAGCATTTCGAGTCATGCCCCACACTGCACTGGTAGCAATGGTTAACTAAAAAAACAGACAAGACGGTTAAACCCATAGTTAATCCCAACAGATTTAAATTTTAAAACAATCCTTAAAATTTTATATAAAAACACCAAGTAAAAAATCTAGTAAAAGTTCTTAATTTAACATATTAATAAAAATAAAAACACTAAACTAAAACCCTACTTATTCTTCTAAAATATCTTCTATTAATGCACTGTTGAATAGCAAGGGTTTAGGTTGGCCAGGGTGTCCTAGGCTCACCGTGCACCAACGACCACTGTAGATTGGCCGGGCGCCTGCGGGCTTGCCTGTAAGCACCCCGGAGCTGCATTGTTTTGGAATTACGAAGCCATGACTTTAGTCTTCAAAGAGCAATGAAGCTTTTTTCAAATTGGAACCTGAATCCCGGATAAGATCCTTTTAGTACAATTGACCCCTGAGGCAGAGTTGAGTTCTAGAGCGAGTGTGGCATAATGCAGATTTAATGAGAAGGATGAGAATTGCCCTTGAAATATATTTCTAGAAACATGGAGGTTTCCCCACAATTGAAATACTAAAGATAAGTTTTGTTAATAAAACAATGGTAGTAATGTACTGATGTAAGAAAATGGTGTTTCTAAAAAGTATTTTCTGCTTCCATCCACTTAAAATATGCAAACGTAGCTTGAACCTCAAACTGCAGTGTATTGACGATAATGTAAACAACACCAAGCTCCAGACAATGAGTTTCAAATTTTAAACTTGTTCCTGTTTACAGGTACGATCTCAACTTTACGATGATGAATACAACAATGTCTGTTATGGTAATTGTTTATTTATTAGTTAAAAATGTTGAGTAAAATGTTTTTGTTATAACTAGCAATGCAAGAGTCTGTGCTATGTATTTAAACATGCCAAATAATTTAGAATCAGTAATATATTGTGATTCATTTGGTATAATAATTGTGTAAAGAATTATTGGTAATGTATTTAGTTTTTACTTATGTCTATATTTATTTGCACAAAGTTCATTTTGCTGTTAGGTTAAACTGCAAGTAGACAGAAACCTCAGTGTGATAACATTAGTAAATAACACAATCTATGATGAATTACAAATACAACTCACACTAAATACAAAGTAATGCACACGATTGTGACCATGCATTCAGCGCAATTCAGGTAAATATTCTTCCGCGGCCAGCTGATAATAATTTTGCTCATAATAATTCAAGAGTTTGTAAAAAGGGTTCAAAGCAAATCACATTATAGTCTATAATGAATTAAACTATGAATGTAATTGTGTCAACATTTTATAATCAGCATTGTATCTGTTAAATGTGAATGTCAGTTCTCAGCAATCGCTGGCTGGTCACCAGCAAAATCACCAGATGTTTTCATTTACATGAAGGAAGACTTTGGAGTTTTGATTGATTTGGAATAACTGTGAGCTTGCAGGTGTTATTGACTGCTAATGCTGTCCCAGTAGGTTTCAGCGTCAGGCATCAGTGTTTGAGATTTTTTGGCATTATAAATGCACAATTGCACATTTTCTATTAAAGATTCAATATAAACTATATGATTTGACACATACTATTTTAAATGGTCATACATGATCATACTGTATTGTTGTGTATACATATAGATATAAAAACAATGGGAGGGGAGTTATGGCCAACAGTTATGGCCAACAGTTTTGCATCACAATATAAAATCCTATCTAATTTTACTTCATACAGTTGAATAAAACCTTCTGAATAATGTTAGAGTAACATATTGAATTGCCTAGCACTTTATAGTTTTTCATATACTTAATGAAAAACTGACAAAAAATTAAAAATGTGATATTTCAAAATCTAACATGACATACTGTACTGCTAATGTTTATTTGATTACATGATGTTAAATAAAAGATCCAAATTATGTTCATACATTTTTTATTTATTTTGTTGTTAATTTTAGGGAGATGCACTGTAATCTTGTGTTGTTTTTACTGTATGTACCTGTATGACTAGTAATTGATTCAATAATTACAAAAACACAGGCAGGTTGACACCTTTACTTTTACAGGAGTGGAGGGCATTAATCATTCTTTTTTTTTTCTTTCAGAAAAGTCAGTGTGTGTTCAGACTATAACAATGGTAAGCCTGGCCTGAAAATAGATTGCACTGTCTGCTGACTGACAGTGCTACGATTAAACTGGCAGGCCAATACATTGAAGGCTTATTTTTCCAGGCATTGGTTCCAACGAAGCAGTCACTTGTAGCAAACATACAATGTTGTATTGTTGATCCTTAATCCTTTATTAAGAGACTTAAACTATATATTTTGATATTTTTTAAAATAATCTAACAGTAAGAAAGCTGTTATTGGAAAATCTTTTTTTTTTCCCATGAGTCTAACCCAAACCATCATACATAAAATAAGCACTATTAAACTGCCATAACACCGTTACATCATGTATAGTTTTCAAAACATTTCGGCATGCCTGTTGCAAATTATTGATAATTATAATGTGTTATGACAGGTCAAGCCTTTTGTACGTGTAATGAATGCTACACACAGTATGCATTTCAAATAAAAAAATCATGCAATTGTTAACTACAATATTTTTACAGTTTTAAACATAAAATGATCATTAATACTATGATCAATGGATATATAATAATAATAATAATAATAATAATAATAATAATATTCTTTAGCTAGCGCCTTTCATAGTGGACCGCCATCATAAAGCTCTTTAAAAGACATGAGACTAGGATGTGTGAACTATGCATCAGCTGCACAGTCACTTACAAAAGTGTCTCACCCGAAAGAGGGAGCACAAGAAGGTTAAGTGACTTGCTCAAGGTCACACAATGAATCAGTGGCTGAGTTGGGATTTGAACTGGGGACCTGCTGGTTATAAACCACTTTCTTTAAGCACTGGACCACACAACCTGCTACAGCTGCATTTGTTATTTTCCCAAACATTGCAGCAAGTATATTGTACATTAAGAAATGGTTCCTTTAAAATGTAAAAAAAAGTGTATACACAACCTGGATGGAAAATTGAAAAAGCAGTTTCAGTGATAAGCAACTGGTTTACCAGACTACCCTATCCACGCTACCCGAATAATGCAAGATTATGGCATTTTGAAACTGTGATTGTGAATGAAGCGAATAGCAATCACAATGTGTCAGTCAATCAAAGCTGTTAAAAAGTGTGCATAATTACAGTTTTTATATTCTTGACCATTCAATTGCTGTGTTGTTGTAGTAAAAGTTTGAACATTTGAAAAATGGTGGTTATTCCTGTGTTTTTCTTCAGTATATTTCACTTTTCTTTTTACAATTCAGTCCTGGCTTTTATAATTGTATTTTATTCATTGTTGTACATCATTTTTAATGCATATAGTGGCTGCTATGAGTAGCAGCTCTGCAAGGTACAGTATCTGTTAAAATCTTGCTGTCACTGCCAGCCAGCAGCATATGCTGGTCTTAAAGAATCAGATGATTGTTCCAGTATTCTTTACCTGCTTTTTTGCCAAATGATATCCTTCCTATACAGATATCAACCTTTGAATCTCAGGTTTAAAAAAAAAAATACCCCCTGGTTGTTCTGTCAGTCTGTGTTTTAAAAACCAAGATCTTGACTGAAAGAGGATTAAAAGACTTTCCCTCTACCACCTTATAAAAAAAGCCACAAATATATTGGGCTTAGGGGTGTTATATATATAAAGTAGCTACAATAAGTACACACACAGGCCATTTTATTAGAACCCCCTGGACAGAGGGGACCCCCGGCCAAAACTTTTCTAACTACATTTCGTTTTCCATTTTCTTGCTTAAATCTTTTCTTTTGTACCCATGCCAATCTCCCCCTTTGGAGAGCAAAGCTTGCTCCCAAGTTTCGAGCTAGTCACTGACTGAACTTATTGAAGGTGGCTCTTACATCTTAAGTTACCTTGCTTCCTGGCGTTGGAGATCAGTTCGGCCTCACCTTAACGAGGGTGGTTCTCCAAGTAGTCTCTTTATTCTAGTAGTCCCTTTTCCCAGGCCTGGCTCCTTCCTCATGAAGTGGTTATTAAAACTCAGACTATTTAATTAATTAGGGTAATATAATATCATATAATATTAAAATACATGTTTGCCATGCAAATGTATCATGATCAGACAATTTTCAATACTATTAAAAACAATGTAGAACACGTATTTAGTTTCACATTAACGTTAGGTCCTTTAAAACCTTTTAATAATCTTCTCAATAACGATCCTGCAATCTGATTATGGATCACAAGAAGCTTTTAGGTGATGACCAAACGTGACATGGACTTGGATTGACCTAATATTGCTGTTGATTCCACACATGCATGTGTGTGTCTCTTTTGATTTAGACAAAATAAGCTTTTTGGTTTATTCAATGAAGTGTTTTTTTTTCATTGAAAACATGCTTGTCACAATGCATTTTACATTCCTTATGTATTTATTATACTTTTATTTTTTGCATCTGCTTAGCAAAAGAGGTACACTCTGTAACAGTATTAACTGTTCAGTCATTCGGTTGAATTTGAATGAGATCTGTTATAAAAAGTTTTTTCACTCTGTAGTGTTGAATAAAATATTGTTCTTTAATGCTAGATCTTTCCATAGTTGTTGTATATATCTGAGCTAAAATATTTTACATAGAAAAGAATATAAAAATAAAGGGATAAACCATATAACAATCGCATAACTTAACAACTGGGGCTTAATGTGTAAATCTTTTTGCACGATATATGTAAGTCCACAATTGTATCATCAAGGGTATAGGGTTAAGGTTAGGGTTAGGGTTAGGTTTAGAGTTAGGGTTATATTGTGCAAAAAAAAAAAAAAAAAAACAAGTACCTACTATGTAAATACACAGTAATTAGAAACACAATATAAAGTGTTACCGAATAATCTTTGCTCAGGTATATGTTCACAGATTAAATGGTTGGATAATGTGACAATAAGCACCGTCTGGATCAGTCTGAGGATCGTTTGGACAGAAAGGTCAGTACAGATACTGATGTTGTATTATCTCAAAAACAGCATGTCATAAACTGCAACATTCTTTAAGCTGACATATATGAACTTTTCAACTGGATTTAAAAGTTCAGTGTTACAGAGCGTATTTTAAGTGAATAGGGTCTAAATGAAATCATAGATATCCACAACCTAGATCAAAGTCCAAACATGCTCATTGCGTTTTCACTGATGATGAAGTGTCAACAATATGATGTATGTAGTAGAATATGGGGCAATAGCACCTTTAGTTCCAATATGTAATTTATGGCTTTTTTGTATTTTTTATTATTATTATACACAGTAGCACAGGCACACATATGCACCTACAAAAGAAAGTTCAAACATTAATATAAGTATGACAACCTCAATCCATCACTATAAGTTACATTTATGTATTCGCTTTCCGTTAATAACCTGTTCTAATTAAATACAAAGCAATATTGTACTGTATACAGCTCTCCAAATTAAACTATGTTTGTGTCTCACATGTGCACAGAAGTATATATACTCTAGAAAATCTAGACATCTATTTTTTTTCCTTCATATAATTAGGTTAGTTATTCATTTAACTGTGAATTCATAGAGAAAAAAAGACAGTGACCTTATTAAACATTTTAAAACAAACCAAATAGAATATATACAGTAGCCTAATATGTTTTTTAAAAGCATATACAAGTACAATACTGTATATAATGCTTCAGATTATGAACAATGCTTTGTAGACACAGAAGAGTGTCCCAAGGTGTCTCTTATCCGCTTCCATAGAGGGCTCAGTCAAAGGCTATTGGAATTTTCAAATCAATGTCGTCTTGATTGTCTGTGGCACCAGATCATAGTGTTGTGTATGAAGGTGAAAGAGGTGATCCACTTACAAAGACATTAAGAAAATCAAATTTGACAGTTTAAATGGGAAAAAATATATTTAAACAAAGTTCATCATTGGTCCTAGGCACTAATGTTGTTCTTTGGGTGTATTTCCACCCACTGATAGAGGCAGATAGAAAATTAACTCAGCAAATATATACGACAGCAGCCTTTAAGGGCTCCCAAATAAACATTTCCTAATATCTGAAATTCCATTTAAACAAATTAGCTCCCCTCTGTATAATTTGATTCTGTTATACCAAGGTAATTCATAATAAAATAAAATTGGTTTTAGTGTGGGTGTGTGTAGGTATGCATGCCTGTGTGTGTTAATCACTGCTATTAGGGCTTGGCAGATAATCTGAATATTCCACCCACCTTTATGACTAAACATCTATTTTATCTTCCAAAAATAATGCAGCAGTCTAAATCTTTGTCACGATGTAAAAGCAAAATATAATAATAATAATAATAATAATAATAATAATAATAATAATAATAATTTTTATATAGCACCTTTCATAGAGAACCACCATCACAAAGCTCTTTACAGAGGTAGGTTGTGAACTGTGCTTTACATGCAGAATCACTTACAATAGGACACTGATTTAACATCTCATCTGCAGAATGGAGCACAAGGAGGTTAAGAGCCTGACTCAGGGTCACGCAGTGAGTCAGTCAGTGGCAGTGGTGGGATTTGAACCAGTGACCTTCTGGTTGGACTATAACCACTGGGCCACACTGCCCCCTAAGAAGCTGATATTAAAATAAAAAAAAAAAAATAATATATATATATATATATATATATATATATATATATATATATATATATATATATATAATCAGAAACTATAGGCTCTAAACTTGCATCCATAAAACCTTGTCAAAATGGTGAAACGAGAGGCATTTCATAAACAATCATGCAAGTTCAAAATAGAGCTGATCATTTTCAAAATTTGAAACCAGCTGCAGTAAATTGGAGGCTATTGTACCTGTAAGTGCTTTGTGTTGTCCTCTATTAGTATAACTGTTCTACAAGAGCTTTTCTTCGGTTAAGTGAAATTTAGATACATGGAGTTACTGCACTGGTGCTAACAATGATGGAAATCTCATTTTATTGCTTGTAAATTCAATTTGGTTTTTCTGTTTTGGATATTTTAAATAGTAAAAATGTAAAATATACTCAGCATAGGGAAAATACCAATATGTGGAATGGAACTGGATCAGTCAGACATAAGTGGAAAGACATAATACCTCGAATTATTGCTGTGGTTTGTGTGAGTTTAAGAGTCCTAATAATCTGCACCTTGACTGTGGGAATGATAAAATTACCAGGAATGAAAATCTGCAAATCTGCTCAGCCTACATAAAACCAATGTAGGTGGATATCGAGGGTGATCACAATCCCATCACAAGCGCAAGGTTAGAGTGAAATGCATTCTGAAACTTCTTCAAGAGGCTAAGGGAATAAAATAATATATAATAATAATAATAATAATAATAAATAATAAAAATAATAATAATAATATATAATAATAATAATAATAATAATAATAATAAAAACACAAGTTTTATAGATTGGTGCAAAATCGATGCAGGTACTGGGTTCACAATGTAGAGAGTGACAGACAGACATACATATGATCATTGTTTTAAATAAGATCAGAACTTTAACATTGTGTGTTTGGCATTTTCAAGAATGAAGGGATGATGTTGAAGATATTGAATGTTTTTGCATGTTAGAAACAAAAATCAAATGGAGCATAACTGACTTCCCCTGGCTTTTTACTTTGGGAAGTACTTTAGGAAATAATCTGTTATATATTTTGCATGTATAATAAACAATACATTTTACTTTACACCCCAAGATAACTTGTATGACTTCTGACTGCTCTCTGGTGTCCCGGGTATGCTTTGTGCATCCATATTAGGAAGATACATTCATATCAAATTGAAAGTAGCGGATTATAGCCACATGTAAACCGAAACCATCTATAGGAGGCCAAGGGCTTGATTTTCCAAGGTTGGTAAATTACTCAGGATAAGGGTTAGTAATGTTGAAAGTTCTGTAAGTTCTTTACCTTGCAATTTTCCATTAGTAGTGGTACTTTACTGTTGAGTAAGTGTCTTTAATTGAAAGTAAAATCTCCTGCCCTGCCTGTAATTAATAATAATTTATGGACGTGGAAAACAATTATGTTATATTTCTAAGTAGTCGCTGTGAATTGTGGGATTGATGTTTCCACATACGGAAATGCAGAACAAGGAAGTGCAGAAGACAAGAAAATACAGAAAAAAAGAGTAAAACTGGAGTGAAAAGTACACAACTTCACAAGTCCATATGTTTTTACATAAGAGTATAAAATACCAGCATGTATTATTTGGTGAGGGAAAAGAAAAAGTTAGGCATTTCAATTGAATTTGAGATTGTTTGGATTTTTTTTTATTGTAAGGCACCAATTCTGGTTAATTGGTAAAAAGTAGATGCACTGTAATTCAAAGAAAAATGACCAGTAACTGCCAAATGTATCTGGGTTGTTTGTGTGGATTTTATTTGTGCACATCTGATGACAAGTGCTTTTTATGAAATACATTTTCTATTATTCTGTGTCTGATTTGTGTGTCTTACATGGGTGGCTGATATCTATTAGGCTGAACATTCGAGTTCTCCAAAGCTGGTATTTGTTCTGTTCTTCTTCAAAATGTATGTGTGTGGCAGGGTACCCCCACCTCTGTGCATATTTCACATTATTAGTATGTATGGATCAGTGTACAAGGTGTGGTATTATTAGTTTTTAAAATGTATGGTTTGGTGTTTAAAAAAACCGGCCTTGATATTCGAAAGGTTTGCACACAGCGCAGAGATTTATGTGCCTCGCAAATGGCCATTAAGCGTGAATGTACAACATGTGCTATATTCAAAACTTATTTTTGCGTGGCACCATCCGTTCTGCGCCAAGCACAAATATAATGTATTCAAAGTGCAATGTGTGGGGGGGGGGGGGGGGGGGGGGGGGGGTGGGGTGCGGGGGGGGGGGGGGGGGGGGGGGGACGACCATTTTTGAAAGTATGTGCCAAGCACAAAACCAGTTTTGCGAGGCACAAAATAACACTTTTAAAAAACCGAAGGGGCTCAACCCATACAATAACCCTGTAGTTGCAATCACCAAAAGCTCCCTTTCCTTTTCAAGACTTGACCCCGGTAATTCTACAAGGTACACTATAAGGACGCTTTTTTTTTTTTTTCAGTGTCATTATATTTTATAGTAAGTTATATTTTTGAATGCATGCTGTAAGCTATTGTTTCATTTCTCCATTTAGTGGCTTCTTTCTGTATGTACATGCTACTGTTTGGAGTGCCATTGCCACCGATGTATGTTGAGGTTTAATTCTGCATTCATGTGGAGAGTATGGGATGCACTGTACACCTATAATAGCTGCTTAGCGGGGTAATGTTAACGGTTGCTGTATTGTATTCCAATTCTGTGCATTCCGATTAGCTCTCTTTTGTGCATTTGTGATATATTGGTAACGAATGCACAGGCGGTTTTGCGAGGCACAAATACATTTGCAAATTGAACAAAAACTGTTATATTCCAATTTCTTGCAACTGCTTTGTGACGTGTTTGAAAATAAGCCACGTTGTTTTATCTTAAAGCATGGATGGGGTTAAAATTCCGTATCCTAGCTAAATTTGTGTAGAATGTGACCTGCAGCTTTGGCTGAACAAGGTTGGGTTTTGTTCAGAGGAGGAACATAAGTGAAAGACACAAATAATTGCTACTTGTGCTGGGTTTATACCAGCACATTACTTATTTCTGTGTTTGTTCACTGAGTGTTGTGGTGTCTGTTTGTTTTGGCCAGCGTGCCATTTTGTTTGTTCTGTATTTTGTTTTGTTTAAGTCTTTGATTTATAATAAACCGCTTCACTCATCATACTGTGTCCTGCATTTCCCGATCTGACGTCACCCACAAGCCATTCCTGTTACAGTGGGACATTTCTAATTATTACTACATTAGGAAACATAGCACACACCAGAATTATTCTGAACACTTTTCTGGCACATACTGTAGGCTTGTGTTCTCTTTTTAGGCAACCAAAATGGTTCTTAAGCAGACAAAAGGCATGTTCTATTTTGTTTCCTGTTTTTCTGTGTGCCTCGTTATATCTTTCCTCAGCTCTTGTTGTAGGACCAGTCACTGGAGTCAGAAGCCATTTCTTTAAAGGATAGCCAATGTCACCTGCAACAGATAGCACAACACATTTCAGCATTTTTAAGTTACAGATATATAATTGTAATTAAATAATAATTACACTCCTTAAATGTCCAGTTAAACGAGAATTGTAGATGAACTGATCATCACTTATCAAGTAGACAGCAATCTATGATGTCTCCACTCTCAAACATTCTCCAAGTTTCACTCTGTTGTAAAATGAACGACTTAGCAAATACCTTTGTGATAGGACAATGAGCAGTGAGGATGAACTGGACATTTAAGGTGTGGAATTTTTTCCTTTTTCTAAAAACTGCTTGTCACAAAAATGGCCTAGAAACAGGAACCCGGAAATAAACAGAGAGAGAGGTGGAGTTTGATGGAGCTGAGCGAATGGTCTCACTCAGCATTTAATGAATGAACAGACGGTAAATAAAAGGTTTGTAACAAACCAAAAATACAGGATACAGCACTCGTTGCCAAAACAAAAAGACAAACAAAACAGACAATATAGACAAACACGGTGAGCAGATATTTCACTACTATTACAATTATCACAATTATTACCTCCGTCTCCAATCCCGTTCTCCACTCACTGAACTGTACCGAGACTTGACTGCTAATCAATCATTCAATTGGAGTCGCGGTACAACTGCATGTGAATTAATAAAGTGCAATTCCCCGTGCTCACATATTATTACGTTTTACTTGCATGTGAAGTGCTGTGCAATCCTCGTGACAAAATACAAATATACATTTTAAACACTTGTGTTAAACAAACCCGTTTATATCCCATGTACCAATGACTATACACCAACATTAACACATAACATATAACAGAAAATACACACAGGGGCGGGCACTTTGCCACACTGCTTCAGACTCTGCAGGAGGTTTTATTGCTACATGTACAATCAATTAGTTCAGTTATCTGAGGCATTCCTGCATCTTGATAAAAATTTAACTTATTTGCTGTTTCTCAGCCACTGATAGTGGGAATCTAATAACAGCAGGACATATCTTTATCAAGGCTTCAGTTACATCATGAATGATCTTGCATACTGAAGACTGTGACACTTCCTGACTTGCAACATTAGACATCAATGCAAGTCCATAGTCATAAAAATGTAGGGCCAAACTGGAATTGGGTGTGTTCTGTTGGTGGAAGCTTCCAAATCCACCTTAAGCAATTAAGAAAGATCAGAAATGGTTTTCTTATCAAACCAATAATGACTCAAAACTTGTTCATTGGTGGCCTTCATTAAAAGTGACCATGGAACGAAAAAGTCGTTCAGTAGGGTATGCTCTGGTCCTCTGTTCGCTCCTCCTCTGCAACAAAAGCAATAAAGCCATCTTGCCTTTCTCTGATTAAAAAAAAAAAAATGTAAGTTTCAGCAGGGTTTTATATAATATGTGTACATTTACATCATTAACTTCAATGGTATAAATGTACACATTGAAATTACGTGGAAATTGTCCTTAACAACCTGGACAAATCACTTTGTAAGTTTAGTAAAACGTAAATTTACTCAAAAACGTAAATTTACTTGGTGTGAGCAGGCAGTGAGTAAAGTACATTTACTCAAAAAAATAAAGTATAACTTTACTTACCTTGGAAAATGTAAAAAAAAAATACATTTACTCAAAACAGCCTTTACTTATGAATAAACACCTTTACTTACTTTGGAAAATCAGGCCCTAATAGTGTATTTCAAAAGTGTTGTGAAGATTGGTGCAAAGTTAAGGTAATTGAAGTGTTCACCCGGTATAGTGTGACAGACAGGCAGACAGACAGACACAATCGCAATGAAAGGGTCACCATTTTGTGAATAAGGACCTTAAAAAAGCAAGTGAGAAGCTTTCTCATGCAATCTATGATGTCAAACAGCAGTGCAATAACTCATCACATTTGTGAATTAAGACAACTAACAAACACACCCAAGATGGTTATGATAATGATTCTGGCTGTGCAATTATGGCCAGGGGTGTCTCTATTGAATTCACGCTGACATTGATATTTTCCAATACAAATGATCTTTTTCATAGTACCACTTATAGAATTGGCAGCTCTTCTGTCAATTCAGACAAATTCTTGGCCTCCAGCCATTATATCCTTTCCTCCAAACATAACATACTGAGAACTGGCTGTAATTATTCAAATTAAAT
Organism: Polyodon spathula; assembly: GCF_017654505.1. Taxonomy (NCBI): domain Eukaryota; kingdom Metazoa; phylum Chordata; class Actinopteri; order Acipenseriformes; family Polyodontidae; genus Polyodon; species Polyodon spathula. The sequence continues at coordinate 25,093,787 of NC_054540.1, read as the reverse complement.
AAAACCATTTAAACAACTGGTTTGGTTGATAATAAAATCTGGTTACTTCAATATATGGGAGACACCAGTTGTGATGATCTTCCTATTGAATCTGTCCCAGATTAGTTGGACGAAAGATGTCCTACAAAACGTTTGCAAGCAGTATTGCAACTTATGTTTCTCAGGACGAATGCAGTAGATCAGATTTGCATGAACTTCCCAAAAGTAGATTTCACAGAGCAGTCTAAAAGTCAATAACACCATCAAGGCTATCAATAAAACCTGACGATCCTGATTTTCCTCATGATGCTGTTGAAGGTCTTGATGGTGTTTGTGATGCTTGAGAGATCCTTGAGATTTTGTTGACTCTCCTGACAGTTTTCTTGATGGTTCTGATTATGTTGTTCATGGTTCTAACAGTTATGATGGCTTTTAGTAGATGCATACATCACAGAGTACTTAGAAATTACCTAAAAAGTAGCTATGCAGGATTTTTATTTTGCTTCATGCCTGTACACAGCTCAGGTCCAGACAAGATTGTTTATCATGTACATATATAGTAAATATGGATGGAGAGGAAGGTCATAGTGGAAACTTATTGCCCTGAGGGAAGACTATTTTTATCGACAGGGCTATAATGCCCGTAACCGCAGGCTGAGGGTATTGCACCCTGGAGGCAAGGTTGGATAGTAAATATGATGTATATATTTTGTTTAATTATAGCTGATACAGCATAAGAAAATAAGTAAATAACAGAAAATGTATTTGAAGTTCATACTGCATAGTTATCAAAGCCTTTTGGTGTACAGCTCTTTGTCTGGCTTCCTGACTGCTGCATAAGACTCTCTTAGTAGTACATTCACTGTTGAACAGTTATTTCACTTTCAGCCATTTTCTGTTGTGAGTAATGCAGGGGAAAGGAGGTGCGTTTCTTTGAAAAGGGGCATGGCTATACATAATGCATTATTTTTATTGTGGAGTATTGTATTTGTTCTTTAAGTTCTATTTAAGCAATTGTGCACATCGATGAAGGCTATACCGTGTTAGAGAACACATTTTCTCATTATTTTCAAAACAACACTTTAAAACCAAGATGTACCTTGAATTCGTCCGGTACCCTTCGGCTAAGAAAACATTTAGGAAAATAGTCCTGAAAAGGAATACATAGGATCACATACATAATGAGGGGAGGAGGGGACTTTGTTAAACAAATAACTTTTTATTGGTCAGTGCCAGATAGCTTAATGGAGCGATATGTCTGAACTGTCTGTGTCTCGGTTTGTCATTGTTGATAGAGCTGTCAGGCTGTGGACAGGCTGATGCAGCAATTCTGGGTACAGGACTGGTTGCTTTCATGGCTACAAAGTATTGATTGGCTGATTTTGGAGGATACTAAAATACATTTGAACCTGATTGTGTCTTTGTTTAGTATTTACTGTCAAATGAGCTTTCATTATGGCAAGTCAAAATGAAAAAGCCGGGACTTGTGTGGATTGATTTTAAATTTTATTTGCAGTTGATGCTATGACGTTTCATCAGGCATCACCTGTCTGAGAGAAACTCGGTAGAGCTGGAAGCTGATTGACTGATGGGACTGAATAATTTTCTAATGAAGGACATTTACACAACTCAGTCTAAAGATCTTTAATCACAAAAAATGGTAAAACAAAAGTATGTATGAAGGAATGATTAAATAATTTAAATATTTTTATTTTTTATTTTATTTGCTCCATCATCAAATTACATATGAAACAAGTACATTCAAATTATATTTCAAATGTTACAAAAGTTATCACAAACTGTACACTTGAAAACATCTCTTGGCATCGTTACAGAATATAACAAATATGTTTACAATTTACAGAAAGCAACTGTTTTAAAAATACTGTAACATGAAATGCATCATAAATACTTTTACATTTACCATTAGAAATAGTGTTCTCTATAATTCTCACAAAAGCTGCAAATTACATACATCCAAAAAATGCCGAGATACAAGTACTAAATCAGTTTTGCAGCACAACCGTAATTTAGCACAATGGCCATGTTTTGCATCACCAAACTGTACTAAGAAATAAATTACATAGTGAACACTAAATATATAACTCTATGATAAATATTTAACCTATTACATAATTGTATGTACATTTCATAACATTCAACAACAAAAAAGCATGCAATCATCAAGCTACTTTGTAAGAACAGTGAAGTTAATTTGATTATGTCAGTACTGTATATGCTACGTTTATTTTATATCATATTAGCACACTGCCTTAGTCAATATTTTTTATGCACAGTAATTTACATCTGAAAATAGATGCTAAATATTTTTGATACAACTGGTAGTTGACAGATTTTTTTAAATGCATGAGTTAATTGGTCATGGATTAAAGGGACAGAAGAAATGTCTTGCAAATAAATACGCACAAGGTATATATATGTATTTATGTATTTATGTATGTGCATGTATTTTTTTATTTGCAAAGACCAATGACTTTTAAAAAGTCAAAGAGACTGAAGGGCTACAATGGAAAAAAGGACGGGTATGCCATTTCTGTATCTTGGTAATACGATCAAGTTTTCGATTTACCAGTTTTTTTTAGGAGGGTTTACAATAATATCAGTATTATCACTTCTTGTTGATTGGACAAGCTTTCATTCTGACCAAATTTTATTTTGGCATGCATCACATATCTCTGTCCATTTTGCTTTGTGTCAGTACTCATTGGTTATTTCAATGAGAGAAGGCTTCAGTCCTACTTAAAAATCTGTGTGGTCCTACAGCTGGAGAAACAATTTGACTTAGCACCCTCAAAAAGAGGGTGCTAACAAACGAGGTATTTGAAATGGCTTTATTAGTGCAATGTTAAAATAGCGGTATGGAATAATATTTTTCTTTAGAGCTGGGAAAAAATACTAAAATTCGAATGAACATCCCTCCACATGAATTTGAAGGAAAAATCAATTTGTCCCTGCTATAAATTACAAAGTTGATAGAAGTTAGAAATATGTATCACAACAATTTTTGCCTTGCACTGATTTACCACCTTGCTAGAATTGCGGGACAGTTTAAAAAATGGCTGATGTGTGGGATTAGCATAAATATTATAACAGGATCAACAAAATTCATCTGCAGATTTGGCAAGAGGATCAGAATCGGGGGATGCAGATGCAGGTACAGTACGTCACTCAAAAATGAATCACGGTTTCCAAACAATGGCCCAACTTGTAAGGTAAAGGGATCAACATTCTTTTTAATGGTTTGACCCTATTTTCTGCTATGAGGAATGTAGTAAAGGAAAGCATTCTTTGTACAATGCTCCTTTTCCACATTTACTTATTTGAAGAGTTTAATTAAGTTAAATGTGATCGTTTTTACTTGCATGCACAGCTAAAAAAGAAAAAGAAGTAACCCTAAGAAATGCTGTTATTTTATGAAAAGCTGCCTTTTGCCATGTTGGGTATTGCTAAGAAACAGCAATAGCATGATTAAAAAAGAGAAAAAAAAATCAAATTTTTGTACTGTTGCTGCCTGATATAGACATAAAGAAAAATGTATAACTGTACCTACTGTGAGACAGCCTTTGCCTTTACAACCTATTCTTCTGCGATATTTGTAATACACTTTTACAGATAAATTATCTGTGTTAATTCTATTTTTATAAATGTATTTCTAGAAATTATACATTTCCATTGGGGGTATGTAAACTTTTGACTACAATTGTGTGTGTGTGTGTGTGTGTGTGTGTGTGTGTGTGTGTGTGTGTGTGTGTGTGTGTGTGTATATATATATATATATATATATATATATATATATATATAATATAGAAAAGAACAGCGCGAAGATTCGAAGCGTTGCACCCTCAAAACGGGTTTATTAAGCAGCTATTTGACCAGATTGCAGATATACAGACGTGTGCATGTATATACCACTCATTGTTACAACCCCATAGAAATATTAAGATAACAATCCATTTTTAAGTTCCATTTTCTGACGTGATTGTACAATCCCACTATTAATGCTTTGTTCAACAAATATAATGGTTAGATATTACAGCAATCTAAACTTTGTAAATTAGGACTTTATTTCTGGGCAAGTCAACTTCAAGATGCTAGCTGATTCCTGTGTGAATGGAATTCAATATCTAGCAACACCATACTGGTAAATATGTATGCATTTAAATGATAACGATCAGCACATACCTACCTTTCTACCTTTATAGGTTTTACAAAAAACAGTCCGTTTGTTTGATTTTTTATATATAGTTATATATATATATATATATATATATATATATATATATATATATATATATATATATAAATCTGTTCCTTGTAATGTTCCTTATAATGCCAGGGAACAGTTAAAATATATATTTTAAAATAACCCTGATAAGAGCCACAAAACATTTTTTTAAATGTGTACCTGTGCCTTTAAGACAAGTCAAGGCTTTTGAATGAGACCTGTTTTTTTTTTGCAGTTACATGAATAATTATTCTTGTTAATGAATAAATAGTAAATTATGGGAAGATAATGTACCGTTCTAGTTTGCTAAAAGCAATTGTAAACATAGACATTGTGTCCTTATCTTTATTCAATGATATTTAAAACAAAGGGCAGAAAGGCAGGAAAAATAAACACAATTTTAAAGCACATTAATAAGAACATTAAAACTGCATTTAAAACTGTTTTACCCATGTTTCTCTATGCGCTTACACTTTGAATATTTTGTTCTGTTAACGATCCGGTTCAGTTTCCAATGTTCTGTCAGGCTTATGATCAAGCAGTGATAATTCAATAAGAACTCAATAGGGAGAGCTGCACAATATAATAGCTTTATATATATTCAAGTATAAAGCCTTTACATTTGATAAATACTATATTTTACACCTCAACTAGCTTGCATTGTATTTACAATACAAAACATTTAAAGATATGATTCTGATATGATTTGTAGTTGATTTCTAGTTTTGTAATGTATTAAAGTCCATTCTTGGGGATCTAAGTCAAATGACAGATCATGTCCACTATTGATGCAGAAGAACAAAACCTAATAATAAAGCATTTAAAAGACAGCAATTGTAATTTAACAGATCATATTGACAATAATCAGGATTGTTTGTGACGTTTCAAAGGTTCATGTTCCCACATTAGCAAGCCTCCATAACCTATTGCACTCCATATAATAATAATAATAATAAATAATAATAATAATAATCAGTTGTTTGATCCCCAGATGTACAGTAGCTTGTGACACTCTTCTAAGAGCAGAGTCTACTTCATTAAACTCCTTCTACGGTGTCAGGGGTGGTTTTGGTGACGGACAGGACCCTTGACTGTCAAAACTAGTTGTTTGTCCAGGCCACTGTGGAAATTAAATTAAAAAAAAAAAAAAATCAATTTATTCCATGGAAAATGCATTTAATTTACTCTACAGAGCTGTGATTAATTAGATCACAAACTGGCCTAAGAAAGTGAAAAAAAATATTTTTTCTGTCTTTTATATTTGAGGAATTAGAGATTCTCATCCCTACCTTGCTGCGACTATGATTGCATGTGTAACTTGACATGGGTAAATATCAGGACACTACAATATATTTTGATTTGTAGTTTATCTTTGACACACTCACACCCCTCCAAATAATTGCACTGTTGAGAAATGAACTCAAAATGGTTATCTTTAATTACAAAAATCCCCTACCTCTACCAGTGCATGCCAGTGGGTTATTGGCTTGCGAGGATAGGCCAGCATTTCATTCCAGTGGTCGCGCCCAAGACCTGCGGCTTCAGGCCCAGCTCTGCACACCCCAATCACCTCATTGTGACCAACGCTGAGAAGAAGTCAGAGCAGGACTTCATAAGATACATTTAAGAACTAATACAAATCCACATCGAAAAAAAAAAGTGAGCTCAACACTGTTTTGGATACAAAACAATCTAATGTACCCCCCCCCCCCCCATCCATATTTCACTTAAGTATAAATGATTGATGTCATTAATAAATATGATGACAGCTGATGGAAAGGAAAAGAAATGTAAATAAATATGAATTTGCTTTGGACTTGTAAGACATGCAACTACTGGACACATATCTTATGACTCCATTAATCTATTTGTGTTTTAACTCTATTACATTAATATAAATTGTTGTATATTTGTATTATTATTCAATACAGCAAAAGCTAATGCATGAGTCACCCAGAACAATAGAACAGCTTGTTTTATTATTGACTATGTGGCACTTCTAAATTAGGTCCCATTAATTAATTATAGATCAAGACTTACTGTAACTACAGAAACAAATTAACTTTTTAATTATTCAGAATGTTTTCTATTATGGTATTGCATGAGTGGGTTGGAGATTTTTAGTTACTCTACATGTTTTAAAACTATGTTCAAACATGATTTGTTACAAATGTCAGCCAAACAAAAATAAAACCACCCTTCACACCTCCAATTATATAAAAAAAAAAGCTATTCATCATCAGTGCTGCTTGACAGGCATTATGAAAATGTCCATGCAAGTTACCAAGTTTGTTATATAACAGTAACAATGGGAAGCCTTTTCTACAGGTCTTCTCCTGGAGGAATGCTGCACATTTTTATAGCATGATGACTCTTTTTGATCTGTCTGGAATTCAACATCATTTTTCTTAGTTCACTTATGATCATCTTTTGAATATAATTATGTTTCCCTCAATGACTATTAAGTGCACAGCAATTTGTTGCATTGACCAGCATGGTGATGTTTTGTGCAAATGTTCCTGGATAACAGAGGCAGGGCAGAAGATGAGCTGGTTAGCAGAAGCTGCAGACACTTACCGATCATAGTCCATCACCATGATGGCTATGCTGACCTGCTCCACATTCTCCGGGGGGATGTCGAAGATGATTGCCTCATTGTAAACTGGGTTCAATGTGCTCTTCTTGGTGGTGGTTTTCCGTTTTTTTAACCTTCGGCCATCGCACAAAAGGGACACTTTAACATAAGGATCTGGAATTAAAACAGGAATATGTTTCCAGCTTTTCAGTTCTGATTAAGGCAGATGGCTGGTTTGGAAAGGAACTCAAGTTTATTGAGATTAAAAGCACTGTACAGTATTTATTTTAAAATTTAAAAAATACATAGCTTTTTAATCTCTCTGAAGTTTCTGTTTTAATGTGTAATATATATATAGCTCAAACAGCCAGCTGCATATAATATAGCCTATATATATATATATATATATATATATATTATATATATATGATATATGATATATATATATATATATATTTTTTATTTTTTTTTTTTTTTTTTTTTTTTTTAATGTACAAGCACAGGAACCGGTATCCTGTCACATGTAAATAAAACGATGCATTTCATCACAATATTAACCAAAAAAACTGCAGTTATTCTTATTAAATGCATAGTAAAAATGAATGCTAGCTAGAGGTGTTGATGAAGCTAAATAAAGACAGTTACATGCTATCTTATGAATCGGTACAGCTTAAGCACCTGCTCAACTTATCAGTATCAAAAGCATGCCATTGGTCACATTACAAATGCATTGGATTTATCCCATCCTCATCCATTAGCTTAGTGTTAAATGCTTTAGGAAATGAACACAATTTAAAATTATAATAATTAATATTCCAAGTTGAATAATTAGATTTGTTAATATTGCATATGGAATAGAATGCAGCATAACATGGACCCTAAAATAATACATTTTCAGATCTCCACCCAATTATTTGCAAACATTCAGTTCTCCAGATTCTAATTTTATGTTTCTGTTCACCATTTCCCTCATACACAAACATTACAAAACGTGATCATATTCAAACATAAACAGCAATTACAATTGAGTTTCAAAGTCCATAGAATTAATCAGTCAAATACAACTCAAACAGATTATCATGTGTAATGTTTAACTGCATTTTTCTAAAAAAAAACAAAACAAAAAAAAACTTTTAAACAAATTAAAATGGTATGTGATTCAAATTTACTTAAAAGCATTTAAATATGATTCTCATCTACAGATAACACAATCTTGCCAGGAAATAATTTAAATGGTATCATCCATGCAACACACTGACTAATTTTATTGAAATTACTCCAAACAACTCTTCAATATCATTCTCAATGAGGGCAAAAAAAAATTCACATTTAAAATGAATTGGTGTTGCTTATTGGAGTTATATAAACACCCATGAATATGACAGTATCCTTTTTATGGCAAAGAAGAACGCATTCAATAAAGTTACCAAATCAGAAATAAGCAACTCAGACATAAGAGTGTTATTATTATTATATATTATATTATTATTATTATTAAATAATATTAAAATATAAGTTATTATAAAATTAAATGTTCACTTTTGCATGTCAAGTACAGTTCTATTAATGAACCAAATTGGTCAGGAATTATATATATATATATATATATATATATATATATATATATATATATATATATATATATATATATATATATATATATATATATATATATATATATTATTAAAAAGTAATCAAATAAAAAGTAAAAAAAACAACTACATTTATTATTTGAATTTACAATTTACATGATGAACAGCTGTTATTTATTTATTTTAATTTGTTTTACTTTTGGAGTTAATGTGCTTCTATTGTGTAACAATAATTTACATTTTAGCACCAAAAAAAGTATTTTGTACGGCGGTCAAATTTGAATCATGTTCTTGTAGAGAATACCTGAGGAGCCTGTAATGTCCATTGCCTTGAGATTTCTGCATTTAATGACAGTCAGTGTCATTCTCCCAGCAGTTGGTAGGTAGCACAAAGAATACATGATTTCCCCCAAATCAACGCTTTCCTGCAAGCAATAATGCACAGAGTTAGTATGTATTGCAAGTATGACTACAAACACAATGAATGCAGTTAAAGGGGGGTATTTGAAATGCAGACTCTGTTGATCACATCACGAAAAGTGCTGAAGTAACAAGTGAGAGAGAGTTCAGAAGACCGACAGCAAAATAATGAGTGCATATCAAAATTGAAAATTACTTTCAGAAATGATGCGGTGTAGGCCTGTGTATTTAAAAAAATGTTTTACACCAATCTTTATTTTACAAAGCAGCATTAAAGATAAAGAAGCAAGGTAAAAAGAAAATCACAATTCTCATATACATCATTAATATAAGCTCTTTAATGCAAAGGCTGACATATACAAATCCAGTCACACATGCCAAAATTGCTCAAGGAATATACATATTGCTAAATACTTAACTAATTAAGAAATGGTACAATTGCTAGGGCTATTTTTTTCTTAAAGGTAAGCGCAAATGAAATTCCACTAGTGTCCAGCTCAAGCTTCCTTCAAAATCACAACATGAAGGGGACAGTACAGTATTTTGCTCTTATGTTTTGTGTTTCACAGCGTTTCATCAAAATCAGGCTCTTATTGTTAAAATGTAGTTTACCCATCCAACAGTTTACACATACAGTAGATTAGAATTCACCATGACCAGGTTCTCTACAAATGAAGGTGGGGTTTTAAAGATAAAAGGACATTTCCATTTACTGTAGCTTACTCACACACTTATAAGTGTAGCCTGCTTTACGAACCTGGATTTTTTTAATAGGTTGATTCTGAGAGAACATCACAAATATCACCCATACACACAACAGCCTCATACCTGCAGACCTTTTATTTGTTTTTTAAGAAGCTGCTTATCATTAATGAGATTTTAGTAAAAACAAATTAAAATAATTGAGATGTGTAAAGTACCCCCTTTTTTGTGCATTTTATAACACTAGTTAAATAATATTTATCTATAAAATTCTATATAAATTATCGCTGTGTCTCCAGTGGTTAATGTTATGAACAAATGGTGGATATTATGAGCCACCTCAAAGCTTCACCATCAGAAGGTGCTCATGGCAGGCTAGGTGCTCCAGATAACCAACAGATAGACCTGTGGCCAGCATACCTGCCTGTCATAATGTCACAGAGTTAACAGACTAACAGGCTATCCTGTAATGGCCCATTTCCCAGACAATCATCTCCCCTTTAAAAAGAGCGCCTCTGCAGCCAGCCACTCTCTGTGTTCCGATCTCAGAACCTCGTCTGGGATTATCTACGCCTGAGTCTGCGATACTAACTGTGATTAAACCTTAAGAAATTATCTAAAACCCACGTTGCTGGTTCGCCTGATATCCCCCCCCCCCCCCCCCCCCCCCCCCCCCCCCCCCCCCCCCCCCCCCCCCCCTGGAGGAACAACCTTCCATTGCCCTGTACCGAGCAGCTGGATATTCACCTGCGAGCGGAGGTCAGCTTCTCTTCGGCGTCTCACAACCCTCTACCGGCTTAGAATTCCGCCTAAAAGTTGTGGAAGGGCCCTGCTTTTTTTCCCAAAGGACTACGGTATTTAAACTTACCTTGCCTACAGGACATTCTGTTGCTGCTATTGGCATGATAGAGAACCAGGCTAAAAAGCTTCTTGCCTACCCACTGGACATGGTTGACATCAAGTTTGTTAGCATTGTCTTATTTCAGATTTTTCTTTGTTTTGTTTTTTTTGTTTTTTTAAATGAATCCTGTCTGAACTGTTTATTTTCTTTTGTCATCGCCTTGCGAACAGGATTGTCTATTCTGTTTAGAGCAAGCCTTTTCTTTGTGGTTCTAGCACCCAGATAAAACTGTGTAGGAAACTATTGTCTGCTTCTTCTGTGTGCACCTAAATGCCTACAGTATAGATACACGCACAGACGGTAGTAAAGTTTAAGACAAATCAATCCTTCCATTGATAAACATATCTATCTATCCATCTATCCAACCTCCTGATTGTTTATTTTGAAGGATTATAACAATTTTTAAAAAAGGTTAATTTTGTATGATGGTAATAGACAATGACATTTAAAATGCATGAAACACATAAACCTTGCCAAGATACATTCAAATTAAATAAACTCAAACTATTTATATAGTGCCTGTCATGGCAGAGCCATCTCAATGTGTTTAACAGAAGACAACAGTTCAAAACATCAACAATAAAACAGCAAAAACCATACAAACAGTACTAAAACTCTAGTACATAAAAAAGAGAGCGTTCCACAGGGCAGGGGCCCTACAACTGAACACTCTGCCACCTGTCTGGACTGCAATGGGAGACAATGTAGGACTGCTAGCATAGGGGAAATGTGTTCAAATGGTTTTGTTCCTGTTAAAACCCTGAGATTTAACATTTACAACATAATTATAAGAATTGTACATCTCTTAGCAGACTCCCATGACTAAACTACAGAGCAGGAACACACAAAGACAAATGCGCTCAGGTGCACTGAGCTAACCATTCCTGACCCAGCTATTAATAATTAGCCCAGCATGATAAACATTATAAAATAGTTACAAAATGAGTCTCTCTCTCTCTCTCTCTCTCTCTCTCTCTCTCTCTCTCTCTCTCTCTCTCTCTCTCTCTCTCTCTCTCTCTCTCGGTTCATATTGTAGAAAAACATTTCCATCTTGCCTTCTTAAGTGAAGAAAGTGGACAGTGAAGTGGAGCTCTTGGTAGAGATGGACTCCCACACTGTCTGTCCCTCAAGATTTTTAACAGTGGTGTATAAACACTCTGAATAGCTTTAGTGGTTTACTCAACACATTTTCACAATAGCAATGGAGAACATTGAGTGCTCTTTGGCACACTTTAAATGTTTTTTTTTGTTTTTGTTTTTTTTTGCAGTACCTTCTCCAGGGATAGAAAGATGGTATACCTGGCTCAGAGTGACACTGGATGAAGCTTAAATTAACTCTCTTGTCTTAAGTTTGGTGGAAGGACAGTGGTTCCTCCAGCATGTACCTCTCTATAGTTTCTGTTACCACCCATCCAGGAGGCTCACTGTATGCAGCTTTGTTTAGTAATTAATTAGTCTGAGTTTGCATGTAGTGTCTTTGACTAATTGCTTAAACATACTGAATGTTACTGCTGACCAATGACCATACACTGTGTAATGCACAGAAAAATAAAACTAATAATGTTACATAACTAGTTACAAGCAGTCCATACATAAACAAATACACTATTATTACTTTCTTCAAGGTGTATTTTCCTGGGTGTGACAGGGAGAACCCTGTCGCAGGTTCATGAGTGGATGTGTGCAGCTCGGACGCATAACAGGAGATGCGTTACTAGGCAACCAATTGAGTAAATAGGCTTGAGCTGATCTGGAAGTCAAGATTGGCTAGGGAGTGTGTCCGGGGAGGCTGCACGCAGCTAAAAGAGCATCTGTGCCACAGCACAAGGTGAGTGCACCACCATGCCACACAGAGGGGCGCTTTGTTTACATCAAGATGGAGAGCATTAGCTCTGCAGGATAACTACTACGGAATCCATCAACTGCAAGATGGTGCCTGTGAAGGCTCTGCCCAGCCAGGACTGTCATAAAGACCCAGAACCGCTGGGAGGCCGGGACTTCAGGAGCAAAAGCAGTAGGTGGGATGTCAATGGTCCTGCTGAATCAAGGCAGGATAGGCACAGAGCAGTTGGCTGCCAGGATATACAGGCAGAACCAAGTGAAGATCAGCAGTCACTAGAAGTGCTGCTGAAGGAGCAACGGAGACATGGGTGAAAAGCCAGAAGGGAAGGAGCTGGAGCCCTGAAAGTCAGAGGGTGAGAAGTTACCATCCTCAAAGGTTAAAGTAGCAGGAGCTACCATCTTCAAAGGCCATAGTAGAAGTGGCTGTCTGACTGAAGAGCCAGAGGATGAGCTATGGTCCATAAAGGAGTAGCTGCCATCCCAAGGGCCAAAGAAGGACGTGCTCCCGTCCCAACATCATGAGGAGGAGAAACGGCCATACCTGAGAGCGAGGAAGGAGAGAAGCAGTGGGTTTCTATGGCGGAAGAGTCAAGGAGACCAGCTCCACCACATCCTCGACCACAACCCCTGCATTCCAATCCAGCGCTTATGGGTCAGCTCCCTCAAGCCATGTTTCCAGACACCCCCCATTGTTGTGTCTGGACCTCCCATCACACGTTGACCCCCCCCAAACAGAAGAGGAACCAGTTGAAGAAAATTGAATGTACCAGTGGTGCTATTCTGCGGGGGATTGTATGTGACCCTGTTGCTGGATCATGAGCTGGGATGCGTAACAGGAGACACGTTACTAGGCAACCAATTGAGCAGGTAGGCTTGCCCAGTGCTTAACTTGTCTGGAGGTCTGGATTGGCTGGGGGGCAGACCCAAGGAGGCTGTGCGCAGATAAAAGGGCATCTATGCCACAGCTTGAGGTGACTGCACCGCAATTCTACACAAAATTGTTTCATAGCGGCACCTTAAACTGAATTATTTCATTACCGCTGTACTTCCCTTACACACCAAGCAAATGAGGTTTTCTTGCTGCTCTACAAATAAATATTCAAACTCCCACCTTTCCTAAAACAACTGCCTTCCTTATGGATTTTTCTTTTCTTGGACATTTTGAGAGTTGTATTATCATTTTTGACGCCCAGTAGGCTACAGTGTCTAACGGAAAACATGCCTTAAGCACCAAGCATGAGATATGATTGGCTGTCTCTCTTCTGTTTCTTTAGCTCTGAACTTCCCGCTACTTCTCTGATGGCTGATGGGATTTGGAGTCCTTACGTGTAATAACCCTATAGATTCAAACTGGGCCCAGCCAAATTACATTGTAATGAATGAACTTTGCGGGGGGCCAGATAAAGTACCTCCAAGGGCTGTATTCGTCCCGTGGGCCTTGAGTTTGATACCCCTGTGTTAGACTGTGCCCATAAAGCTCTGCCCAGCCAGGACTGTTGTAAAGATCCAGAGTGGCTGGGAGCCTGGGACTTCGGGAGCAACAGCAGTAGGTTAGTTTGATGTTGATCCCAACCAGCATATAGAGAGGGTCTCGTAGTGTAGTAGATTATTGGAGCGGGACATGTCTTTTAATGAGACTAGCACTTGCCTTGTGCTGCAAACTTTAATTTTTAGCTTTGTTTTGTTTTGCTTACTTTATTAAATCTGTCATTATAGTTATCATTGATGCCACTGTACTTTGTATTGGTCTATTCTTGCATAATCCAAGTTTCAAGTTTTAAAGTTATTTTCCCTGACATATTCAATAAAGATAACAGGTGGTATTCAATGCCTCTCATTAAGGTTGTAAGCATAGCTGGCAGGTTTCTGCGTTTGCCCAGATGTTCAGTCAGCAACATGTCACCCAGCTGGTGCTTCAATTACTGTATGATATTCTGTTAAATAATGGGAATTATACAAATGTTATCTTTGCCTACTACTTTTAGCATTTAAAACAGGAGAACAAACATATCTGAAAAACAGGGCATGTCAGTTTCTTTGGATTATGAAAGAATAGATCAATACAAGGTACAGTAAATAGCATCACAATTTAACTCAAGTTGTTGCAACAAACCAAATGTAAAAATAAAATCTTGTATGAAAAATGAAATCAGTTTAGAGTCTGTATCTATAATACAGGACCTTGAAAAAATTGCAATAGTGAATACAGCCTATTAAAGACCTGAATGCCTGCCTGTAAATTCAGGGCAGAAGCGGCACAAGTAGAAAAACTCCGACCTCCCAGAGTGATATACCTAAATAAGGGAATGGTCAGCAATTTCAAATGTGAAAAACATAGCTGACATCTAGGAATAAAGGGATGCAGCTATTCAGATAAATATGTAGGCTCTATTACCCGAATAGCCTTGTAAGTCAAGAGTAAGCTCTTAAATGTAATATGAAACTTAGCTACAGTAAAATGAGAGGTTCAGACTAGATTAATTTGCTATGGTACAATTGGTGTCTTGAGCGTTAAGTGACAGCAAAGAATGTATAATGGATTCAACATTATTTGTGACAAAATTTAGTAGCAAACAATTTAGAGAGGACACAGAGCTAGTAGTATGGTTAGGATGTAAAATTTCCTGAACAGTACTTTAGAGTCGCCATGATCCTCAGTAATAATGGCAAGTATGTTAAATGAAGAATTCTAGCTGATGCAAGAGCATGATTGTAAGTAGATACATGTTTCTTATAGATCTCCCTATAGACAATCAAACCCGAGCTCCTCCATTTACGTTCAAGTTTACGTCGAATCCCTGGGGGACTTCAAATTCCTAGGGATCAACTGGAACAGCCCCACAGATTGTGGAGCGACCAGTCTATAAATGGTGGAGGTGGCAAATTATTTCTTCCAGGCACATTTGTAAATGCCTTCAATGAGTATCAAACAAAATATAAATCATGGGACTACCGGGAACAAACTACCACAACATCATTTGAAGTCTAGCAACATCCAAACACTGGTCTACAACTTCCATAAGGACAAGGAATAAGCCAGAGCTTGCACAATATAGTCTAGGAGAAAACACTGGAGGGAAAATCTTAGGAAGGTGGAGAGACACAGAGACATAATACTGGTTATGCAAGATCAATTCAAATCCTAGGGAATTGTGATGAGGTTGTATAATGCACTGGTGAGACTGTGTCCAAATCTAGTCTCCCCAGTACTAAAGCGACATTGTGGCCCTGGATAGAATCCAACAAAGAGCAACCAGACTAATCACAGGTCTTAAAGGAATGAGCTACAAAGATAGGCTGAAAGAACTGGATTTATTTAGCCTAGAAAAAGATTTGTGGGGACATGAAGTCTTAAAACGAGTTGGCAGGACCAGAAGTGGTCAGAGTATGGAATGGGTTACCTTATCATGTTGTTAAGGCCGAATCAGTTAGATTCTTTAAGACCCAACAGCAGTTTTGAGATCCAATCAGTTACTAGGAACTAGACGAGTTCAGATGGGCTGAATGGCCTCCAGTCGTTTGCAAATGTTATCTCCTTGTACACTCAATGTGCCCCATATAGTGAGTATATATATATATATATATATATATATAGATATATATATATATATATATCATATATATATATGTCTAATGTATGTTATGTGTGTGTGTGTGTGTGTGTGTGTGTGTGTGTGTGTGTGTGTGTGTGTGTGTGTGTGTGTGTGTGTGTGTATATATATATATATATATATATATATATATATATATATATTAGTGGCATCAATAACTATTTAAAATCAATGCCAGTTAAACATTTTCTGCTAAAATGAGTGTATGTTTGAGGCACAGATTTTTAAGGTTTCACCAGCGCATATATGTATCATTATCTGGCTTATACTGTACATGGCAGGAGAAAATAAGTCTGTTTTCTACCCATCACATAAAATAAACCTACGACTAATATTGCCATTTCAAGACTGTACCTGGCCATGTATTAGTCTTGGGGAGAATCATTCATTAAGCTTTTCACTGCTGTGAATAATAATATGCATCAGTAGACAATAAGCCATTTGACTGCAAGCATTTGTGCCAAGACCATAGTTCTGGCACATCATATGTACAGACATTTACTAATTATAACACATTCATGTTATGTAAGAAGCTTCTTTCAAAAGAGTTTTGTAATTGTATTACAGTTAAAGTTTAATTTACTAATTAACAATGTATGAGCATACCTAGGGAATTTTAACAAAGTGATTTAATTATGAACATGATCCATACAAAAAAGAGTTAACTGCAGTGACAAACACATGACTATCTTAATTGATCTTTCTTATGATCTTCTAATTTCTAATAGGTAAGTAACCCAACAACTGTAGCTTTTTTGTTTGTTATATATACAGCTATAGCCATCACCCTATAGAATGAACAAATTTGGCTTCATAGTCAAATGAAACCTGCTGAATAATGTTATGTTAACATACTGAATTACATTCCACTTTGTAGTTATATATATGCTGGCCCAGGTTGACTCCAATGCTTCCCACAGTTGTGTCAAGTTGGCTGGTAGTGGATCTCTACTCTGAATAGCTCGTTCCATCTCATCATAGATGCTCAGTTGGATTGAGATTTGGTGACTGGGCAGGTCTGCAGTAAGCTGAATTCACTGTCATGTTTGTGGAACCATTCCTGGCAATCCTAGCCTTGTGGCATGGGGTTATCCTGCTGAAAAAATCCATTAGCAGATGGATACACTGCTGCCATGAAGGGATGCACCTGATTGGCAATGAAGTTCAGATATCGTGTGGCATTCAAATGTTGCTCCACTTTTATCAAGGGGCCCAGTGTGTGCCATGAAAACACATCCCACACCATCACACCACCACCATCAGCCTGCAATGTTGACACGTGACATGATGGATGCATGTACTCATGTGGTTTTCTCCATACCCTCGTCCTCCCATCAGCATGAAACAGCAGGAACAGGGATTCATCAGACCAGGCAATGTTTTTCCACTCCTCCAGTGTCCAGTGTTTTTGTTCCTTAGCCCACTGCAACCGCAGTTTCTTGTGTTTTGCTGAAAGAAGTGGAACTCTGTTAGGTCGTCGGCTGCCATACCCCATTCATGACAAGGTACAATGAGTTGTGTATTCTTTTATGGGTCTTTTGGCACCAATGTTGTACTGGGCTGTCAGTTGACTAACTAGACCATCTGTTGCTTTGCACAATTCGTGTCAGCCTCCTTTGGCGTCTTTCATCAATGAGCCGTTGGCTGGGTGTCCTTTGGGTGGTACACCATCTTTGATATACACAGGAAACTGTTGAGTGTGAAAAACCCAGCAGCGTTGCAGCTCTTGACACACTCAAATGGCAAACCTGGCACCTACTACCCTACCCCGTTCAAAGGCACTTAAATTTTTTGTCTTGCCCATTTACCTTCTGAATGGCGCACATGCACAATCAATGTTTCATTTGTGTCAAGGCTTAAAAATCGTTCTTTAACCTGTCTCCCCTTCATCTACACTGATTGAAGTGGATTTAACAGGTTACATCAATAAGGGATCATAGCTTTGTGGCAAAGCTTAAGCCTTGCACAATGGAATATGTAGTTTATTGTATGTTTTTGTGTTAATTGTTACAATTGATTTAATTGTTTAGCTGCTGTGGCGCTCCGCTGGGGACGATTACCGGTCTGCGTGGAGCAGCAGCTGAAAGCAATCAGCTGTTCCAGCAGGCAGGTGGGCGTGTCTCAACAGAGCGTCAACATAAAAGCATGGCGATCGCTGTGATCGGGGCTGCTGCAAGGCCTGCCATTTTCACGGCACCTTTTGAGTTATAGTTTGGGGTATTGTGTTTTATTTTGCACTTTTTGTACGGTTTTCTGTATTTGTCCTCTGTGCGTTACCATCGCTGGTAACGTCACATGACCGCCTTTATTTTACTTTCACTTTCTTTTTGTTGTTAATAAATCCTGCGCTCCTGTGCCGGCGTTTCAACACCAACCTCAGTCTCTCTGTGTGCTTGAACAGCGGCTACCCACGCGTGTGACCCGAGGAAGACCCTGTCACAAGCTTTCACCTGGATTCACCTTGTCGGTCTATTTCATGGAAAAAGCAGGTGTTCCTAATGTTTTGTACACTCAGTGTGTGTGTGTGTGTGTGTGTGTGTGTGTGTGTGTGTGTGTATATATATATATATATATATATATATATATATATATATAATATATATATATATATATATATCTGATATATATGTCTCAGTCCTAAAACTGTAAGTGACATTTGTGATGCAAAACTTTGGGCCATAGCTATACGTCCAGGATAAGTTCCGTCACTTTCTGCTGAAATGCTGAAATGTTTGGACTGCACTACAGTAGGCCTTTTTTTTTCACCATGTGATTCAAGATTAAATAAAAAGATTTCTGCTGTCAATTTGTATTGATTATTTGTGGGATGCACAGTGTGCAAGCATATTACTCATTTCAAGCCCTGGAAAATATCTCTCAAGTTCCAAAGATTAACAAACAGCATACAAGAAAATTAACCAAACAATTATAAATCAGTGATGGCATAGAAGTTTTTGATAACATTTTTTTCATGGGTAATACATTAACGGGGAAGTCTCTAATTTCATTTGGCTGTGAAACTCAAGTCCCTTTGTCAACACTACAAGGAAAATATGTCAGAAGTGACTGTTAGTGGTGAACATGCCTCCAGTTATATGCCATGTCCACAGTCATCACTCACAAGCTTGAGAAGCGCAAAGCCCAGGCAGGGCGTATTTCACAGCCTGTCATTTACAATGCAAATGTAGAAACAAGATTGCTTTTAGTCAAATACCACACTGAGTGACCGGTAGGTCATTCAAGTGCTTGTCAAAGGAACATGTGGTACCATACAATGCATGTACAGTATAATAGGCATAAAAGAACATACTCTCATTAAAACTAAATGTATTATACCGCCAAGAAAAGGTATTAACCCTTTGAGGTCCATTTATTCAGTGCCTGTCAGGTCAAATAAATTTTCACACAAGCTGTTTATTTTACACGAGTCGTTTAAAAGTAATTTTACTCACAGTAGAACAGGTTTAAAAGGCACTGCATATCAATAGGACACTCAGTACTGCATCTCCAGCCCTGTCCCACTCCTTGTTCACTGTATTTATCGCATATCTCTTCATAGTAGTGCATACTGATAAATCATCTCCTCTCTCTTTATCATCAAACTCCTCAACAACGCTATCCAAGTCATTATTTTATTACTATAACATCTCAAAAAGCTTGGCAAATGTCCGTGTTTATCTTTGAGTGCTGGATGCCAAAGCAGCTATCTTGTCCATGTTACGTCTGTGGTGAAGGGACTATGCATATTGCTCAGATTTGCCTCCTTTTTTTCGACCTCTCTTGGCCAATGAAAGCTTTTCTCAGCTTTTTCCAGAGAAAAAATGACTAGGGACCTATGTTTGATGTCTTTTTGATGATGTCATCTGACCGGAAAGGAAAAATTGTGATATAGAACCGCAGAGGGTTAAAACCAAAACTCGTCTAGAGACTGGAAAGAGACTGGAAAATTCAGGCAGATGTTGGACAATGGCTTATTTTCCCACCTGAGACTGCCACCATTAACCTTCGACCTGATATTGTCTTGTGGTCTGGATCAGCACGCCTTGTTCACCTAGTAGAGTTAACAGTGCCATGGGAGGATGCTGTGGATGAGGCGTATGAAAGGAAGAAACTTCGGTATGCTCAACTAGCTGCTGAAGCGGAACAGTGAGGATGGAGAGTCCAGGTATACCCAGTGGAGGTGGGTTGTCAAGGATTTGTGGCACACTCTACAACCTGGTTTCTCAGAAACATCGGATTCAGTGGTCAAGAGTTGCGACGCATAGTAAGGAACTTATCTGAAGGAGCAGAGAGGAGCAGCAACTGGCTCTAGTTGAGCTGAAAAGATTCTGAGTGGTGACCTCAAGTATAGAAAGAAAGCAACGTCGATGTAAAGGAAGGTAAGTAAGCTGGGCTTAGCTGAGTGGGGGATGGAGGGGAGTGACACTGGGATGCCAGAATTAAGTTTTAACACTATTGTCATGCAATGGAAATCATATGAACTGCTTTTTTAGATTGCAGTCTGTAATCTGTATCATCAGTTTTCTGGAGAAAAAAAGTTTATCTTTCTTGTATCAGGTCACCTTTCCAAACCTGAGCCAAGAAAATTGTCATAACTGTTACCAAACGCATGAGGAAGGCCTAACATATAAAATTAAAAGAGAAATACGTAGCTTTTGAAGTAATCAGCAAGTTTGAGAATCTGTTAACAGTTCAGAGTTATATTAGGAAGTTCACTTCATAAGATTTTAATTTAATAGGCAGTTCAAGCTTCACAAATCTAAGAACAGATAATAGGCATCTGTTATTAAATTAACAAAGACTAACAGACAACCACAAGTCCTTATAGTATATGTACAGTACATATATATATATATATATATACACAAGCTATAATAATGAACAGCTTTCAAACCCATTGAGACTTTTGTGCACAGAGCAACGATTTCAGGACTATGGACAGTTGCTATGAAATCTCTCTGTTTAGTAATTATTCATATTTATTTTTTAAGGCCCATATTTTTCCATGCCATTAAAATCCATGTAACAGTTATAATGGCACCAAAATGAAAGTGTCTAGCTCTTAAAGCCTTTGGGCGGTTCACATGAAACAAAAGGAACCAATTAATAAAGAAAATAAACAGTGAAAGCATCAAACCTACTTCCTAAAGTGGTAATAAATGGTTTATGCCTGCTTGTACGTGCTTGTCTGAGGACCAGTAAAGGCAATGCAAACCTTCAAATATGTAAATGGCAAAATTCTGACAATGTAAGTTACCTGGAAGATCATATTAGCATGCAATGCAATATTTGTATTTTCTTTTGAGTTTTTCTTACAAGAACACAAGATGTCATTAAATCTGTGGGTTTAGTGTTTGGTTGTGAGTTAAAATATGCTAGTTTTCTGTTCTGTTTCTAGTCTAAAAATATCAGATATCAGTAGCAGTGAGTGTATTTTGGGTTTGTAATCCACTTTCTGCGCCAGATTCGCAAATTATCAGGTTCATATATGAGCTTTTAAAATAACCACCTATTCTTTTGAAGATGTATTTTTAACATCAAAGTTTTAGTGTTAACTTAGCAGGGTGGTAAATGCTTTGTGAATACGTCCATCTGTTACTTGAAAAGAAACTTACAAAAATGATTTCGCATCTGTCTCAGATTGGCTTAGAGCTCATATTCCATGGTGATGGGTAAGTAAAAAAACCAAAAAAAAACAATGCCTCTTGAGTCTTATTCATGCAGAAGCAAGTGAAAATGTTAAGGAACTGACAGTTGCTTCAGCCCTAAGCTAATCAGCAATGCATAAGGAGCTCTATGAAGAAAACACAGCAAAAGACCCTTGAGTGTGAAAAACCTTAAAGCCCCTGTTCCTAGTAAATAGTACACAGGGGCAGTGACCAGGGTCGTAATTCTTGATTGTATATAGTTTACTCTATCAAACACAAGGAAAATTATCCAAAAAACGTAACCCATTTCATCAGTAAAAGCTCAGTTGCACTGGGTCCTATTAATTTACTTATTTCTAATTGTCACCTCAATATCATTACTGTAAAACAATTGTCTACCTATACTCAATAACTGCATATCTTGCAACTTAGATTACCATTTATGTAATACTGAGCCAATATGGGCCTAAAGTACTCTTGGAATTATATACTCTTTTTTGGATTGTGTGCACAATGTCTCATACAACAGTTTTGTATATATCAAACCACTGCTGTGTCCTAAGGATGCTTGTAGGCTCTTTTAAGAGTATAGGCCCTATCAACAAAGGCCTGGCTCATAAATTACCTTAAATTTATTTAATTAAATATTTAATAGTATCAGTCTTTAAAGCTTTGCAAATATGACCCTAAGTTGGCGACAAGTAACTGTTTACTATCACAACAATATTTATGGAAACATTTAGAATATTTGTTGAAGTATGTTAGGTACCATACTCACTGCGGTGGCACAATGAATGTCCTTCCAAACAGCCGTTTCCTTGGAGAGATCAGACACCTCAAACAGATTGTCCACAACAACTTCTCCAATCATGTTGTGACTGGAGAACCTGTCAAAGTCATATACACTGAAGTGAAGCTTCCTGTTGCTTAACTGATCATGCACCACAGGAAACTGAAAGGTCTCATCAAAGATGGGATCAAGAGTCTTCCTGTGCACTCGAGTCTGAAACTTCTTTTTTCTGTCTGGAAGCAGATAGATCTTCACATAGGGGTCGGAGGTCCCTGTTAAGTCCTTGGCAGGCAGCTCTAAAGCTTTGATAATTTTAACTACAAGCATCTCGTTTTCATAGTCATACTGAAGCGTGAAGTTCAGTTTTCCACAGGTTTTGATGTTCTCATTTGGGTTGTCCTCAGAATCGACAGACTTCTGTTTATAAAGTTCTGGCTTTATGCGCCCAATGCTGATGGTTGTCTCTCTCCTCTGAAAGCTGTCCATGTTAAAATCCACACTCGACACATGCATTTGTCGAGGTAAATGCCTCCTAAACGAATTATGCCTGTCACAAAAAAAAGATATGTGTGTATATATATATAGATAGATAGATAGATAGATAGATAGATAGATAGATAGATAGACAGATAGATAGATAGATAGATAGATAGATAGATAGATAGATAGATAGATAGATAGATAGATAGATAGATAGATAGATAGATAGATAGATAGATAGATAGATAGATAGATAGATAGATAGATAGATAGATAGATAGATAGATAGATAGACAGATAGATAGATAGACAGATAGATAGACAGATAGATAGATAGATAGATAGATAGATAGATAGATAGATAGATAGATAGATAGATAGATAGATAGATAGATAGATAGATAGATAGATAGATATAGATAGATAGATAGATAGATAGTAGATAGATAGATAGATAGACAGATTAAATAGTGAACAGCAAGTAGGCTTTTGATCATGTATGACAGAAAAAATGCAGTCTTTGTTCTTTCAGTCTATTCAATTGTTTCAAACAGTTCCAGTATTATTTGTCCCTGATGAAGATCAATTAAACAATTAAAGACCTGGTTGGAACTTGCAATGTCATGCAAGAGCCAAGGTTTCCTGCCCTTATTGCATTGTATGAAGTTAGATATCTCCCAAAGTAATACTGTGTGTGTGTGTGTGTGTGTGTCTCTCTCTCTCTCTCTCTCTCTCTCTCTCTCTCTCTCTCTCTCTCTCTCTCTCTCTCTCTCTCTCTCTCTCTCTCTCTCCATCTCTCTCTCTCTATATATATATATATATATATATATATATATATATATATATATATATCCATTAGTTCTATGTAGGAAGATAAATTATTATTGATATAATATATTTCCCCAACCTTAGCACAATGCTTATGCCAGATTATATAATGTAATTCTCTGATATTTTTGTTTTGTCTCCTTAGTAGAAAATAATGAAATGTTGCAAATAATATCAGCAAATGCTTTGGAGTCAGTTATGTAACACACAGTTTACCAAAGTCAAAGATGCCGCTAATGTACCTGTATATCCTGTCAGGAATTTTAGATGAGCATGACCTTTGCTTTGCAGTGTGAGTAGGCTTTTTTTCAATAGATTTTCTGGATGTCACACTGTTTCCTAGCAACTACAACACTTTTCATCAGTTGTTTAAAGCAGTGTACAAAACAATGTACTGTAAGTGTGATTTCTTTAGTGATTGAAATTATCTTAGAATTGAAATGCTAAAAATTCTAATTACTGCAATTCTAATTCAGAAAAGAGACATCCACCATTAGAATTAAAATAAATTGACAGATGAACATGCCCCGAAATGATTACATTGTTATTTGAATTTGGCCCATGGCACTCGAGTCTGAAGGAGCACATTAGCTGGCAGAAAAACATGATGAAGAAAAATATATTAATTAAGTTAATAACTAAAGCCAGTGGGCAGGGCAAGTGGCACTTGGGGCTGCCTTCCCCCTAGACAAGGCACGTTGCAAGATAGAGGCTGGAGAGAAGAGGTACCAAAGAAAGAAACGACAAAAGGGCTATATATCGGTTTTGATGATTAAGTACTTGATTAATGGGTGGATTCTCCTTTTAGAAATACACCAAGTTTCCAAGGTTCAAACAGCAGCCATTAAACCACATTGGATTATTATTATTATTATTATTATTATTATTATTATTATTATTATTATTATTATTATTATGTTGCATTTGTTGTAATGTGTTCATTCAATTCATCCAGATTTAAAGTAAGCATCAGCTATCGTAATTTGCAAAAAGTAAACAACCTCATTATAGTCACTAAACAAGCAAAGTGAAACATAAAGTGTAAAACACTGTTAATGTGCTAAAGCATTGCATTACAAACATCCCTGATACTCCAGAATGTATCTTATTTGCCAAGTCCACCACACTTCAATTTAGATAAATGTATGACATTGCAATTGAACACAACATACTCCCTGGTGGGGTCTACAACTCCATTCTGTAATAAAAGCTGGTCTTGAAATTGCACTAAAGCACATAATAATAGGCTAAACTAAATGTCAGTAGTTGTTGCTTGTGGGAGAACTATTGCAACTGCATGGTTGTTTCCAGTGGGAATCATAATTCAACAGCACATCAGTTCCACTTAGCCACAGTTCTAATTATATAGTGCTCACTGAATTTTCTGAGTCAAGGAGCAAATAGGCAACAAGCGGATGGTTTAATTACAGGGGTAATTTACAACTGCATTGTTTATCTATTTTTTAGTGTCTTGTGTGTTTGGGGTGATTATAGGGATGGTGTAAATGGAGCTTATTTCTCTTTTTTGGGTTTTATATACATGTATACATCTTGATATAGCTGATCACATCAGAGGGGCAATTTTACTGCAACATTTTACATTCTTGTGACATTAACAGATGACATGTATTTCTGTTTCTTTATTAATAATACCATTATGACACTTTGTGTGTGCTTGCTATCAATTCCTTGCGTACAGATACCTGGATGATGAGGTGGGCTCTGTGATCTGCCTCTGTATTCTGGTTTGCCTCATGAGGTGCTGCTTCAGAGCTGTCTGCACCTCGGCTGGGATGTCTGGGGAAGTCTGGCTGATCTTCATGGCAGCCTCCATAAGCTTCACAGAGCTCTTCCCATTTTCCTTTATCTCCTTTTTTTTATCAGTCTCCACCACCTCTGCAGTCGGGCTGGGGGTATTCTGGGGGACGTTATTGGCATGAGATGTGAGAGCCTTGCTCTTCCAGCATGGCCAACAAAGCTTCCAAAAGACAAAGAGAGAGACTACCAACAGGGCAAGCCCACAGAAACTGACGACTACAGCAAGGAGACTGACTGAGATGTCTACAAACAACCAGACAGTAAAG
The DNA here is from genome assembly GCF_017654505.1 of Polyodon spathula. NCBI lineage: Eukaryota > Metazoa > Chordata > Actinopteri > Acipenseriformes > Polyodontidae > Polyodon > Polyodon spathula. Next base: position 25,068,089 of record NC_054540.1, on the reverse strand, counting down.
ACAAGCAACCAGCATGACAGACAAACACGGAGGAGAGAGAGAAGGAGAGAGGAAAAGTAGCAGTGAGAAAGCAGAGGCTTCAGATATTAATGTCAAAGCATTTAATATTTAATACTGTTCAACTTGTTTTCTTAAAGAATGTACGTAAGATTTAAGGCAGACAGGACGAGTAACTTAATTAGATACAGTACATGGTTTGTGCCAAATTAAAAAGAGTAACTAAACCATTAGCTTCTTATGTTCTCTGTCCTCTGTGTATGTTTCCATGATGCTGCTTCACTGCAATTACTGAAATGGAGGCACCAGCATAAGTAATAAGCTCTTTACACTTTGAAGGACCTTGAGCATATGCACCTGTAAAAAATGGCTTTGTTATAAACCTTTATGATGCAAATTAATCATTGTTAGTCGGCATATAGAAATTCAAGATTAAGACATTGCTAGAAGAAATCCACTCTGACTGCATCATACAAACATTTTCCCCATCAGCCTAACGAGAGCTTCTTGTGTATATACAAGTGCACGATTGCATTCTTCCTCACTTCAGTGGGCAAGCAATGTTTTCTTCCCTTCACATTACAATGCAATTTATTTGACAAGAGAGTGACTCAAGCATAGGCACAAGAGCTTGATGTGGTCAATGGATCAGAAATAAACTTTAATTCCTATGTGTGAAAAAGCTACAACATTCAGTCAGAAAATTATGGGTTGCTGGCTAAAAACTCCAAATCACGGATGTCACACTGGAGACTTCAAACCTTTTCATTTAAGCTGATTATAGATATAATTTAGGTTAACACATCACTCATATTTTAGTAAGATAAAGAAAAATAAAAGTCTATTCACCTATTGTGTTGCCAAACAACTTACTAGTGCTGTGCTTTGAATACCTTCTATGATACTTGCTGGTCTGCATTAACTAGATATTCCTATCAGTTTGCCTAGAAGCATCCATAAACTAAAATGCTGTTCTTCTCAGTGTTGGTAATGCCACTGAACACAAAATATATGCTGGATCTGAAGAAACCGTACCCTGAAGGGATATAGCTTTGAAGATTTTTTTTTTTTCAAAATCTTTGAAGGTAAGGGCCTTTCAACCAAGCTATGATTCAAATTGATTAGTTACCTTTTTTAAACATTTGTATGGGTTAGTAGAACAAACGAAAACTGCCACAAACACATTTAGCTGTTCTAGAAAAGCCATCCCTGTTGTATTGAGAGTAATACAATTACTTTAAATCACCAAGATTAGAAACAAGGCAATTCTCAGAACATAACTGTTCACTTGTCCGAGCCGCTGTCTCGTTTCCAATCAAACTGTAAAGACCATAGTGCACCCTACTCAAGTAGCTGCTGCTTTGAGAATAACCACAAGGGCAGGGAAAGTATGTAGGGTATTTGTAGGGTAGATGCGAAGCCATCAACAAATACTGGGTGTTTTTGTCACCCTGCTGTTTCAATCTCATTTGGCTGACAGGATGTACAATTACTAGTTAATAAATACTTTAATAACAACACATTTCTTAATATTAATTCAAAATAAAAAATGAATTATAATAATACACTTGGTAATGGAAAAACAATGACTTACTTGGAAAGCGAAGTTCTCACTGTCAACTTGTGCACAATACATGTTAGGCTTTATTGAAACAGGATTATTTCATAAATTATTCTTATCTTACAGTTTTAAAAAAAAAACTGTATTGATCTGGGAGGCTTTTTATTATTATTTTTTCATATTTATTTACATACTAAATCAATGAAATAATTAAAAAAAAACACTTGGAGTAATTTAAGTTGGTTCAGTTTTGTTTTATTAGGTATCACAATGCTATATACTGTAGCAGACATTCAGAATAGCAAAATACAAACTATAGCTGACATTCCATGCAAGAAAGGCAGTCAACCTGTTGCATTACTGCATGATCTTGAAGTATTATAATAGATGTAAATGCATGATTCCAATGTTTTAAGCAAAGCTTAAACTAAACCAAACCCCACTTAAAATGTTATTATGCAGTTGTCAAAACAAGTAAGTAAATGAGTTGAGGAAAAAGCCTCCATATAAAATTAACAAAATGTTTTGTGAAAAGTGAACCTGTAAAAACTATATTAGCCAAAGACATTTGTCTTTTACGTCTCAGTCAAGCATAAAAATCTAATCTGTTGCCACAAATACAGAAGGTTAATCTCTCCGACACCCACACAAACTGCTGCACTCGGTTTAGTAGCTTTCACATCCCACATAGTTGAGCTCAGTGTGCACAGCTGTCAGGTAGCACAATGTAAAACTACAGGAGAAGTAGGAGAAGGAAATGAAGCAATAGCCAAGACTGGAATCCAAGTTACGTGAGCCACCTTTACCTGGTTTGCTCCTCTCCACGGGAAAGATGCCTAAACATTTCTGCCACTCTACTTGCCCTCCCAGGCAAAGCTCTGAAACAAATGACAAAATATTTTAGCTGTATTCTGGAACTATCATCCCTGATCAAGGCCATCCTCTAAAGGACAGGATTGTTTCACTTGTCTGAGCCACTGTCTTGTTCCCAATTACTGTGAAGACTGTGTAGTGCACCCTACTCAAGATGCTGCCGCTTTCAGAATGACCATTGGAGATATCGGGCATTATCTACGGGTATTTGTAGGGTAGGTGTGAAACCTTAAAGCAATATCATTTTGCACTGCACATTACCTCCTAATTTCCACCTTCAAAATGTGCCATGAGGTAAACAAATCAGGCATACAGTTTTAGGAATGCTAGGTAGATAGCCTAACAGTATGTCTGCAATATTGAATGCTAAGAATAACAGAATTTAAGTCAATGGAAGCCATTGTTTAGTTTAAACTGATTGGGAGAATGTATGGAATAATAGTTAACAGAATGATACAATGAAAACCTAAAAAAATGTGTTATAGCCCATCCTCATAATACATCATTTTTAATTATAAAACTGAGTCTTACAAAGTTGTCATTGTCAGAGTGGATCTAGCTATCTATCCATCTGCATGTACCTACATTATCTCTCATTTTCCATTCTTGCCTATAGAAGTACTGAATACATTCTTTACCATGTTAATTTATTATCTGTGCCATATAATTGTCATCAACAAGTACATTTCAAAAAGGGTTTTTAAAATGTAATCTGTTAATTATCCTAACAGTATGCAATAGCAGTGTTAGCGTTTTGACTATTAAGTTCAAATCACTAATTACCTTCTCATGGGAATTAACTCCATATGGGCTTGGCTAATTAAAACATAGCTTCAGACATCTAGTATTAAAACCTAATAGCTATCAATTACACAATCCTATCCAATGAGTTACTCATTTGTGGTACAGAAAAGGTGAATAAAATTAATGCATGGGCATTTAAATAATAATACAGTACAAATTCATAATATTCTGAAACTTCAAAGGCATTACTAAACACGTGAGGCAAAGTAAATGCCATGCAATATCAGCAGTGGTTTACAGCTTTTCATTTATTTAATGTTCCCATTGAGATTTTCAAGCAATATATGAATGGACAGAGCTATCCATTCAGAGATTTCTTCTGTGTATGGCTCTTGAGCACCGCTCTAATCAAAAAAATCACATGTAGGAGAAAATCTTGTCTATTTGAATTATTACCACCGTTGAGCTTTGTCTTCATTAACTTGCAGACAATAAACAATTTATTGAAGCAATTCTTATCATCTTACTGTTTGTGTGTGTGTGTGTATGTATGTATCTATATATATATATATATATATATATATATATATATATATATATATATATATATATATCTATCTATATATATATATATATATATATATATATATATATATATATTATATATATCTATATATATATATAATATATATATATATATAATAGTATAGTTATGGTTACAAATACTCTTTGTCATACATTTAGAGAGGGCACTTTAAAGTTATAAAATAAAAAAATAAAAACATCTTGGAGAAATTTCAGTTATTTCAAGAAAGGCTGTCAACCTGTTGCCTTACTATATAAAGTAACAGGTGGAGGTGCAATTTCAATGTTTTATGTGAAGCATAAAGTAAAGCAAACCCTACTTATATTTTTATTATGCATTGTCGAAACAAATAAGCTAAATAGGTTGTAGAAAATACCTATCAATAAATGTGCATGTTGCAAAAACAAAATCAACTAGACAATTGAAAAAACGAAAAACTGCATCACATTTTAAAGAAGGCAGTAATAAAACGCTGGATGGTTTATGTGTTCTAAATAAAACAGCGCATACCAAAAAGTCAAATTCTTATAAACACACACTGAAAACATGTTTCGTGTCATTACGTCAATTATATTAGGTTTTTTTGTTTGTTTGTTTGTTTGTTTGTTTTACTCTGTTAGAGATGTGTTGTTTTGTGAGAACTAATGCTGTAAAACACGGTATTAAGCAAAAACATCTGTCTTTTCCTTGGTCAGCAAGACGTAAAAATGCTAATCTTGCCACACATACAAAAAAGTTAATCTTTCTGACACCCACACAAACTGCTGCACTCGGTTTAGTAGCTTTCCATCCCATATAGTTGAGCTCAGTGTGCACAGCTGTCAGGTAACACAATATAAAACTACAGAAGTAGGAGAAGGAAATGAAGCAATAGCCAAGACTGGAATCCAGTTTACCTGCGCTACCTTTACCTGGTTTGCTCCTCTCCACGGGAAAGATGCCTAAACATTTCTCCGACTCTACTTGCCCTCCAAGGCAAAGGTCTGAAACGATCTGCAGAGCCTTCTTACACAGGCTGATACTGTCCTCTGTTTGGATACTCATGTCTCTTCCCTAAGCCATGGCTTGCTGGAGGATTCGTGAAAAAAAAAGTCTATTTATCAAGGCACCATGTGCACTACAGCAAGCAAGCGGTGTTAGAGACTGGAAAAAATGTACAACGCAGTCACACTCATATTGTCCATAGAACAAGACTGACTCCCAGTGCGCTCTGGCTCAGCAGCTTCTTTTGAACAAAGACCATTCAGCACCTCGAGGGTTTCCATAACAGAGCTGTCCAATAAGAATGCAGCCTTCCAGGTTGGGAGGGAGACATCTGGTTAGTTCAGAAAACTACAGTGAATCATCTGTGAGGTTTAAGGGTTGCGCACTGCTTTATAGCTTAGCCATGTAACTATTATTGAATAAATAATCCTAATTTTGGAGTTAATCGTGCACAATTTTGAATTCTATCTGTAAATACTAAATTGAAAATAACACTTTTCATTGCTGAATATTAATGCAATACAATATATAATAAAATAACTGAATTGAATGACAAATAAAAAACGTTACTTTTGCGCGGATAATTATATTTAAAATTAAGAAATTTAAATGCAACAAATATTACTTGCCAGAACATCACATATATAAATATGACATTACTGGGACAGAACAACAGTATAACGAGTTGGAAAGAAAACTTGCAGTAACACTAAATAAACAAAGGATTTAATAATGTGGAAATGTATTTTTAAAAACCATATACAGCCTAGTTTTCAAAAGAGGCAGTTTTACAGAGAAGATAGAAGTCACAATCATAGGCATAATTTACACTTTTCAATTATGGGAAAATGCCCTCCTCACATTGCAGGAGTACTAAAAGGTTTATTTCACAATAATTTATTGGTATAATCACTAGTCAGTATAGAAGTCAATTAGAAGAAAAAAGGGATCGGATCCGGGATCACTGGAGCCAGATCATGAAATGATACTTTGCTAGGAGGATCTGGATCAGGCTCCATTGATCCGTAATGTTGATCCAGTCCTGGAGCTGCACACACCTTAATTAGGGAAACTGACCATTGAGAAGTGAACATACATGGCGTGTAGTTTAAAGACCCTGGCTACAGTAGGAGTGCTGAGTGTGGCACTCTGCTACAGGAAGTGCCCAGAGTTTCGGCACTCTATTACAAGGAGGACAGAGAGTGCCGAGCATTGAATACCAGAGGCGTGAGTGCTGAGAGAGTGCCCAGCACTGAATACCAGCGGTGCTGAATGGCTTGGCACAGAGATCCCAGTGCTGGCAGTGATGCTGAATACATTACATTGCGTGTGATTTAAATACATTACCTTTATAGTAAATAAAAATATAGTGTGTATATATATATATATATATATATATATATATATATATAGATAGTTATGCACAGAGATACTCCAGTCAAAAAAAAACTTTGCTTATCTCAATGGCTATATAGTTCTATATAATATATACATACGGTATATATTATTACTATTCTTTTGGATACATCATTATTTTTGTATGATATATCTATTATTATCTAGTCTGCAAGACGCCAAGCTTAGTCTTTCGTCACCATAGTGTGAGTAAACTTCTCGTTAGGCTATACTCTATGGCTTTAAACCTTCTCCCGTCCCGTTTGGACCTCTGCAGAGCGTCACTTCGTATGGCTTGCGACTCCCTACTGCCATGGCTCTTTCTCGGCTGAGGAATTTTTACTCTCCATGTCACATAGGGTGAAACACACACAACTCAGGCAAAAAAACTACCCTTCGCATTCAGTGTTATATCAGGCTTATGTCTTTGTGTGTGATTACATCGCCAACCAGCCCTGTTGCCGCCTTCCCCCGTGCAAGCTATACTCTCCCCTGCCAGCCTCAAGTCCGCCCCGGACTTGCTCACCAGGCTACAGTCCGACGAATGCGTGCCGGGGTACCTGCATCAACTTCTGACATCAATGTAGCATTCTCGGTTCCCGCAGGCAGGTGCATCACACAGGGCGAGGCAATCAAAACACAGGTGGAGGGCGGGTGCGAACCCAGGACCTCTTGTACTGAAGCATAGCGCCGATACCGCTGTACAAAAGAGCTGCCTCTTTTGTACAGCTGTATCGGTGCTATGCTCTAGTGTGAGAGGTCCCGAGTTCATGCGTGTGATGGTCAGGGGCCCTCAACCTGTGTGTGGATAGTGACACACCTAACAGATGCAGCCTGCACAGAGTGACGGGTCAATTGCTGCTATGAAATATATATATATATATATATATATATATATATATATATATATATATATATATATATATATATATATATATATATATATACACACACACACACACACACACACACCGTGGCTTGCAAAAGTATTCAGACCCCTGACCAATTTTCTCATATTCCTGAATTACAAACGGTACATTGAAATTTCGTTCTGTTTGATATTTTATTTTTAAACACTGAAATTCAGAATCAATTATTGTAAGGTGACAATGGTTTTGTGTTGGGAAATATTTTTAAGAAAAATAAAAAACTGAAATATCTTGTTTCCATAAGAACATAAGAACATAAGAAAGTTTACAAACGAGAGGAGGCCATTCGGCCCATCTTGCTCGTTTGGTTGTTAGTAGCTTATTGATCCCAAAATCTCATCAAGCAGCTTCTTGAAGGATCCCAGGGTGTCAGCTTCAACAACATTACTGGGGAGTTGATTCCAGACCCTCACAATTCTCTGTGTAAAAAAGTGTCTCCTATTTTCTGTTCTGAATGCCCCTTTTTCTAATCTCCATTTGTGACCCCTGGTCCTTGTTTCTTTTTTCAGGCTGAAAAAGTCCCTTGCGTCGACACTGTCAATACCTTTTAGAATTTTGAATGCTTGAATTAGGTCGCCACGTAGTCTTCTTTGTTCAAGACTGAACAGATTCAATTCTTTTAGCCTGTCTGCATATGACATGCCTTTTAAGCCTGGAATAATTCTGGTCGCTCTTCTTTGCACTCTTTCTAGAGCAGCAATATCTTTTTTATAGCGAGGTGACCAGAACTGAACACAATATTCAAGATGAGGTCTTACTAAGTGCATTGTACAGTTTTAACATTACTTCCCTTGATTTAAATTCAACACTTTTCACAATGTATCCGAGTATCTTGTTAGCCTTTTTTATAGCTTCCCCACATTGCCTAGATGAAGACATTTCTGAGTCAACAAAAACTCCTAGGTCTTTTTCATAGATTCCTTCTCCAATTTCAATATCTCCCATATGATATTTATAATGTACATTTTTATTTCCTGCGTGCAGTACCTTACACTTTTCTCTATTAAATGTCATTTGCCATGTATCTGCCCAGTTCTGAATCTTGTCTAGATCATTTTGAATGACCTTTGCTGCTGCAACAGTGTTTGCCACTCCTCCTACTTTTGTGTCGTCTGCAAATTTAACAAGTTTGCTTACTATACCAGAATCTAAGTCATTAATGTAGATTAGGAATAGCAGAGGACCTAATACTGATCCCTGTGGTACACCGCTGGTTACCACACTCCATTCTGAGGTTTTTTCCTCTAATCAGTACTTTCTGTTTTCTACATGTTAACCACTCCCTAATCCATGTACATGTGTTTCCTTGAATCCCAACTGCGTTCAGTTTGAGAATTAATCTTTTGTGCGGGACTTTGTCAAAAGCTTTCTGGAAATCTAAATAAACCATGTCATATGCTTTGCAATTATCCATTATCGATGTTGCATCCTCAAAAAAATCAAGCAAGTTAGTTAGGCACGATCTCCCTTTCCTAAAACCATGTTGACTGTCTCCCAGGACCCTGTTACCATATAGGTAATTTTCCATTTTGGATCTTATTATAGTTTCCATAAGTTTGCATATAATAGAAGTCAGGCTTACTGGTCTGTAGTTACCTGGTTCAGTTTTGTTTCCCTTTTTGTGGATCGGTATTACGTTTGCAATTTTCCAGTCTGTCGGTACCACCCCTGTGTCAAGAGACTGCTGCATGATCTTGGTTAGCGGTTTGTAAATTACTTCTTTCATTTCTTTGAGTACTACTGGGAGGATCTCATCCGGCCCAGGGGATTTGTTTATTTTAAGAGCTCCTAGTCCCTTTAACACTTCTGCCTCAGTTATGCTAAAGTTATTTAAAACTGGATAGGAACTGGATGACATGTGGGGCATGTTGTCAGTATCTTCCTTTGTAAAAACTTGTGAAAAGTAATCATTTAACATATTTGCTATTTTTTTTTTCTTCCTCTATGATTTTGCCATTTGTATCTCTTAAACATTTAATCTCCTCTTTGAATGTTCTCTTGCTGTTGTAATATTGGAAAAAACATTTTGGAATTGGTTTTAGCTCCCTTAGCAATGTTCATTTCTATTTCTCTCTTGGCCTTTCTAACTTCCTTTTTGACTTGCATTTGCAGTTCTGTGTACTCTTTCTGTGTACTTTCTTTTTGGTCCTTTTTTAATGCTCTGTAAAGTGCCTTTTTTCGCTGAATATTTTTTTTAATTGATCTATTAAACCATTTTGGCAATTTAGTTTTACATTTAGATTTGTCTACTTTAGGGATATAATTGTTTTGCGCCTCTAGTACTACGTTTTTGAAGAACAACCATCCTTCTTCTGTGGGTGTTTTCTCTATTTTACTCCAATCTACTTCTGTTAGTCTCTGTTTCATACCTTCATAGTTTGCTTTTCTAAAATTGTAAACCTTAGCTTTAGTCTTTACTTTTGAGGATTTAAAAAACACTTCAAATGAGACCATGTTGTGGTCTGAGTTTGCCAGTGGTTCTCTGACCTCTGTTTTAGTTATTCTATCTTCGTTATTTGAAAAGACTAAATCAAGGCATGCCTCCCCTCTAGTGGGTGCCTTCACAAATTGTGTTAGGAAGCAGTCATTTGTCATTTCCACCATTTCTATTTCATCCTTTGCGCTACCCACCGGGTTTTCCCATTTTATTTGGGGGAAGTTGAAATCCCCCATTAGTATGGCTTCTCCTTTGCTACACACATTTCTAATGTCATTGTATAACAGATTATTGTGCTCACCGTCTGAATCTGGCGGTCTATAGCATGCTCCTATTATTATGTCTTTTGAATTTTTGTCTGTTATTCTGACCCATATTGATTCGGTTTTATTTTCTTTGTCCAGGTTTAACACCTGGGCTTCAAGACTGTTTCTTATGTATAGCGCTACCCCTCCTCCTCTTCTGTCCTGCCTGTCTTTCCTATACAGTGTATACCCACAAATATTATATTCGTCCCCATCACTCTCAGATAACCACGTTTCTGTAACACCTATCACATCATAGTTACCTGTTAGTGCAGTAGCTTCAAGTTCTAGAATTTTGTTTCTGATACTTCTAGCATTTAGATAAATACATTTAATGGTTGTCTTACCTGAGTTGTTGTTCTTGTTTTGATGCGGTCTCCCTTCTGTTTTTTTGTTGATTTCTCCCCCCTTCCTTTCTAGTTTAAATGCTTCCGAACCTGCTCGAGGATCTTTTCTCCGAGTAGACTAGTTCCCTTGTTATTTAAAGTATTCAACCGCTGTGCTGTGGAAGCTCCCAGTTTGCACCGATGAAAGAAACTGCCCAAACGAGGACACAATTACCTTACCATTGGCCTCCACCTGTGAACCATTAAAGTTGCTGTCACATTTTATGGATAAAAACCCCACTGTTGAAGGATCTGGCCAACAATCACTTTGAAGGAGCTACAGAGTTCAGTGGGGTGGCAAGAAAGAAGCCGTTACTCAAAAAGTACCATCTGAAAGTACGTCTGGAGTTTGCCAGAAAGCTTGAGAGTGACCCAGCTGCGATGTGGGAAAAGGTTTTGTGGTCAGATGAGACCAAGATAGAGCTTTTTGGCCAAAACTCAAAGCGCTATGTGTGGCGCAAACCTAACACAAGTATGGTGGTGGCAGCATCATGCTGTGGGGATGTTTCTCATCAGCAGGGACTGGGCATCTTGTTACAATTGAAGGAAGAATGGATGGAGCAAAATACAGGAAAATACTGCAAGAGAGTCTGCTTCAGTCCGCTAAAAAACTGAAACTTGGGAGGAAATTCATCTTTCAGCAGGACAATGATCCCAAGCACAAGACCAAAGCAACATTGGAATGGCTCAAGAACAAAAAGGTGAATGTCCTAGTGGCCAAGTCAAAGTCCTGATCTCAATCCCATTGAGAATCTGTGGCACTATTTGAAAATTGCGGTCCACAAACATCATCCAACCAACTTGAACAACCTGGAGCAAATCTGCCAAGAAGAATGCACAAAAATCATTGTGTGCAAAGCTGGTACATACTTACTCCAAAAGACTTAAAGCTGTTATTGCAGCGAAAGGTGGCTCTACCAAATATTAATGTGTGGGGGTTGAATACTTATGCAAGCAAGATATTTCAGTTTTTTATTTTTCTTAAAAATATTTCCCAACATAAACCAATGTCACCTTATAATAACTGATTTTGAGTTTAAGTATTTTAAAATAAAATATCGAGCAGAACGAAATTTCAATGTACCATTTGTAATTCAGTAATATGAGAGAATTGGTCAGGGGTCTGAATACTTTTGCAAGCCACTGTATATATATATATATATAAAAAGGTGTACATGCATATATATATATCTATATATATATATATATATATATATATATATATATATATATATATATATATATATATATATGCATATATGTTAGTACGCTAGCTAATACCGCTAGCTCTGTTATTTTTTGTAATATTATTGAAAATAGATTACATACACCCTACAGTGCCATTGTTTTGTTGTTTTAATGTGTATTAATAATGTTTGTTAATATACTGTTATAGGGGTGCCGAAATTTGACAGGACACCGGCAATGCTGAGTGGCTACAGCACTGAAAGAGCAGTGTGCCGAATGGCTTGTGTGTTAGCGGTGCTGAATTGCTTTTGTGCTGCCAGTGTTGAATGGCTTGTGTGCTGGCGGTGCTGAATGGCTTGTGCTTGTATGCTGGCAACTCTGAGAAGCTTGCAGCACTAAAATGTGCTGAGGTTGTTGCAGTATCTTGACCGTCCTGGAGAGTTTCATTTCGGATCATAACAATCATCATATGCATTAGTTTCAAATGTATTTAGAATTTAAATTATGTTTTATTTGTTTATTAAGTAATTAATTAATTAGTGGTTTGTTTTTGTACCTATTTATTTATTTATAACAGAGTGATTGCTGTTTAATTAGACTATATGTTTACTTAATTTTATGACATTCATATATTATTTTATGTAATGCTGATTTGTCTCTGCTACATATTTTATTTTTTTGCAAAATATACCAAAAACATGGTTGCTAGTTTTGCATAATATTTTTAATTTTTTTTTATTTTTTTTATCTGCTTTAATGTGACAACCTCGTCTCTGCTGAATTGACTCACTGTATCACATTATGAACCGTTAGGTTTGCTAGCAACACTACACGAGAATACGAGAATATATGTTTCCCAGTTTAGCCTTGGTTAAGTGTGGGTATAAGTTAGGGGAGGGCAAGTAGGTAATGATTTATTATTATTATTATTATTATTATTATTATATATTATTATTGGTGGGAAACTTTGTAGTTCTGGTTGTATTACTATCTGTTTTGTTGGTATTTTGAAAGTACATTTAAAATAATTTCGAAATGTAAAAATGTTTTAAATATTTATTTCATATATATATAAATATTATATATATATTATAGATATAACACCATTACATCATGTAGGAATAAATCATGGATTTGAATATAAACAATAA